>NW_020884910.1:1919336-1959752 GCF_003945725.1 Corapipo altera | reverse complement strand
CATCGTTCTTTTTCTCCAAAAGACTCTTCACTGATGGTCATTTTCTAAGTTGACATAAAAAGATGTGATTTTCTCGAGACAAGCCCTGCTCTCTGCTGAGGGTGTTCTCCCCCCTCTGGAATTTGCAGATCCATTAACCAGCAGTACACCTGCCCTTGTTCACTCAGTAAAGGATCCAAGAGCTGTGCACTGGTCGTAAGCAAGACCCCCCAGGGTAGAGGGCTGGCAGGACAGAAAAGGCTGCCAAGCTATTGGGGAATGCAGAACCCAACTTACTTTTTTCCACAAACCTTTATTCTGTACAGCTTTTGAGCCAAACAGTGAGGAGTCCAAAGGTGACAGTTACATTCCCTACCCCACGAGTCCTCACACACACATCTCTTCTTCCCACGTCTTGAACAAAAAGCTGATGTGGTATTAACTCTCAGTCCTGCTGCTCTGTGTCCTGTTCAAGTGGTCAAAGCTTCTTTGGAGCATGGAAAGGGAAGTCTTCAGCTGTGAAGACACAACCATCACCAGCCCCCCAATTACTTAAGTTAATCTCCTGCATGGGTGAGTGGTATCAGGAAAATAATGTCTCCCTACTCTTCCCCCCTCCCCCCTGCCCAAGATTTCATGTGATTTCCTCCTCCCTGTTTCCATAAACAGTTGACTTACTGTGCTCTCCTAACAGCTATATCCTGTACAGTTTATAAATAGTACCAGTCCAGGATGATAAAGTCTTAACACCTCACCAGACAACACTGCAGAAGATAAGCCACCCCACTCAGTTTTAGTCACAGATAATGTTCATAGCAAATACTAAGGAACATGGCAGCAAAATATGAATTTTCTTTTAATACCTGGCCCTCCTAGTGCATTCTGGTGCACAAAATGTGTTTAGATTATTGACAACACTCAAAAAACACAAAGTAACAGGCACTGTGTCAGAACTTCCAGGCAAAAAGTGTTATTTGGGATGAAAAAAGTGGTGAAATTCTCACTACCTTTTTTTTTTTTACACTGTGTGTTCAAAAGGCACTTAACACTTCAAAATTAGGAATTGTTTGGATAGTAAGCAGAGAAAATGAAAAGGGCATGGAAACCATGCTGTGATCAAAGTGGTTAATTAATAGATTAACAGCAATACTGTGTGCAGAGGCACCTGTAAATAAGGAATATAAAAATGGTTTCTTTTTCTACCCACTCTTAATGCATACAAGAACACAGAGCAAACCAGTGATGGACAGAGGTACATGTGAACTCCCCTCACAGTTTTCCTAATATTACATCACATTTTAAGGTTTAATAAAGGAACTTCAAATCAGAACATTTGTGAGTTGCAAGTTAAACTAAAGCATGAATTACTGTCCCTCACTTACTGAGTTGAAACTTCAGCCAGGGATTTACCAGTCATAGACTTCAGGATCAGAGAGACAACAGCATTCAGCAAGTTACTGTAAAGAAGGATTAATTCTATAGCTATGGAGCCTCTCAGAAACATATGGTCTGCAGTTATTTATTTTTTACTGGAGATGAGGTGGCCCACTGACACCAAAGCTAAGTGAAGCTCTAGCCAATATCTAGAAGAGTAGTGGGGAGCAAAGGCCAGGATAAACCTGAACAAAGACACCCCATAAAGAGGTGGGAAAATATTTAAGACGTCTTAACATGAGTCCTAGAAAGCAAAGTGTTTTGAAACACTCCCGTCTTTGCTTTGTCATGATTCAGAACTGCATCAACACCTCTCATCAAGTTTTGACAAGTTTTAAGGAAATTGACGTGAATACTTATATCTTAGTCAGAAAAAAAAACAAACAAAAAAACCACAAAAAAACCAACCAACCAACCAAAAAAAACCACCAAACCAAAACCAAACCAATCCAAAACATCAGAAACATAAGCACTGCCTACTTACTAAATTCAAACCTAGGGCAAAACAGATCAAAGAATCACGAAAACTTTAGTTAGTACCAGAAGACATCAAACAAAAGGTATGATAACATATGGGAGAAAACTTGAGTTGTTGAGAAACAAGAACATCACCAGAGAAAGACTGTCAGACCTACCTGCTCAAGCATTTCAATTGAGTCTCTTAAGACTCCCTTTACGTGTTTAACCTGTTCCTTATCATACTGAGGGATCTCTTCTTTTGATACCATTTCTGGAGATATGCTGAAAAAGATTGAGATTACATCAGAAACATGAAACAAGCACCCTGACACCTTTTTAAAAACAACTGCTCTCTGCCACCCTTGCTCTGCCATTACTAAAACTTTTACAAGAGGCACAGAAAAAGCTGCCTGCAGTTGAATTCCAATCCTTGCTACCTCCAAGATACTGCTTCAGACCTTTGTAGACAACAGCCACTAAGAAAAAAAACGTGCTCACATTACATCTACAACAAGTTCTCACACTTCAGTGAGCAAAATCTTTCTTATAAATAAAGTTGTTCTAATCAGTTCTGAGATAGTCATTAGAGGAGGTCACCACACCATTTCCAGACTCAACATCAGGTTATGGTTTTTAACTTATTTATTGATACCGTATTCAAGAGAGGAAGCAACATCTTTGCCAGGAAACTCACAGAAAGAAGCTAACAAGTTAAATGAATCTTTAACATTACATTTGAGATCATGCTGGTTCACACAGAATGAACACTTCGGTTCTGTGATATTCACAGAAGATGAGTCACAGCAGGGTGATAAATGCGAACTAAGGTTAACGTTCCCCAAAAACCAGCTTGTCAAAGGAGAAACTTGTTACTGCAAGATGCAGTCAGACATGTCCCTGGATCTCAACACAGACCACAGAAGTGCAGCAAGCCCCAGCAACTTATGAAAACTTGCCACTGAGTTTCACTGTTTAGAATTTATTTCTTTGGATCAGATTCTCACATAAGCTGAGGAAGAAAGCAAGCAAAGACTGTGAATTCAACTTACTTCAAAGAGCTTTCTTCCTGAAGCTGGACATGATAGAGGGACTGAGCTGCATGCTCTATCTTTGACAGTTTGAGAAACAGTGTTATATTCAGCAAGACCAAGAGCAGCAAACTGTAGAGAGAACAAAAAAATCAAGTCCCGTAAGAATTTTGGTTGCAATGCTAGAAAAACAAGATCTAGGCTAAAAACAGCTAAGGAAACAATCATTCTGGGAGAAAAAAAGGTGTGGGGCAGAACTACACTGAAAATAGAGATCTATCCAATTTTTAGCAGTTAGCGTTAAGCTGTGAAATAGGAACAAACAGAAAGAGCAATAGTATCTCCTCTAGGAACTTTTAAAACTAGGAATTAGTAAATTCTAGACTTTTTTTTTTAATAGGATCAGACCTAAGAAAATCTGTAAGGTAGAGCAGTTTGGCAAATCAGCATTTTCATTCCAAGTGTCATTTCTAAGTCAGTTCACTCCCCTCCTATACCCAACCCGTGTTCCACTCATTTGTTAAATTAGGTTAAGATCTATTATGCTACATGCAATGTTAACATGGAAAAGAGGAACAGACAAAAACAGATAAAAGACTAAGATGAGCTTGAGTCAAGCCACATTTTAATGCAAGTGAGTACTTACAAGACACTCATTACTACAATGATGGTGGTGGTCCTACTTACTGCATCTCTTTTCCTTCCTATAGGGCATGGAAGAGAAGGAGGTTAAAAAGTACTGAAGAACATTCCTAAAGGATGCCTGCAGATATATGTCAGTGCCCAACACTTCACAGAGAATAGCTCAACAGCTTCTGATGGAAAAAAATAACAGATCATGTGGGTGCACAGGATCATCTCCAACATTCACCAAGGCATTTTTGCAGTCATCTCCAACAAGTCAAGCTGAACAGTCAGGCTCTCCCATCAGAATTCCCCCTATCCCAGTATGCTGCAGACAACACAGCACTGCGGCATGGTACCACTAAACACAGACAGCCTGAGAAGGCTACAGTCCATCCATTACTAACATGCCTTCACCATATATACTGCTGGTCACACATGAGCAAGAGACAGGCTGCAAAGTGGCTCTTTACTGCTTGTTCTCATGCTCACATTAATCTTTCTGAACACCAGTGCCAATCAAGTTATCCTGTGACTTGTCCCATCATTACTGTCTTGGTTTATCTATTGTCCTGAAGACAGCCTTTCAAAAGACTATCTGCTATTCATCAGGCAACAGGGACCAGGCACTGTGAGGGAGAGGAAGTGTGCATGCCCTCTCCAAACTGAGCAGCAATCACCTACCACGGTGGGCAGGCTGATCTTTAAATGTAATTACAGTTTCATACATTCACACCTCCTGCCTTGGACAAAGGACATACACAAAAGTTGTAGTGTATACAGAGACAGACACACTCATCTGAAAAGATGGAGCAGCAGTAGCAAAATTAAGTAATCAAGAAGTAATTTCAGACAGGTAAACAGTCCTTTACACATGCTGCTGATTCAAATATTCTCTCAGTGCTATACTCAAGTGTTGCCTCTCCCTTCAGAGAAGTGCAGTTGCTCCTACTTCAGTGTTTACAATTCAACTTCTGTCATGGAATCCACCATTCTCTGGTACACATTAATGTACAGATGTTTCTGATCTCTCTAGATATAGCTAATACTGTATGTGTTAGTGGCCAAGTCTGTCATGCCTTAGGGCAATGGAGCTGCAAGAAATACTTCAGTGACCCAGAAATTACAAAAGCAGATGGGAAATAGACTTAACATTAAAAAAAAAAACAAATATGAGGTGACAGGGCCAAGACACAATTGACAAAGTTGAATCAACTCATTACTTGGGTATGCTCTTATTTGAAGAAACAAAGCAATTTTTCTGAAACTGTACAAGAGTCAGGTTAATTTTTTTTCCTGATTCAATCTTATTTTAGTCTTATGCACATTGAGAGCAGCATTTTAGGTTTTCAAACTGAAGGTGATATTAAGCTTAATTTCATGAGATAATTATGCTAAAAGTGACTATGCATGCTCCAAACCTACTTTATTCAAACTTGAACATGTTAAAGCATTTGCTATCACACTGATTAGATAAAGACATGAGTAATATATACACAAGTGCTACTCTTGCACTATTATAAGAGTTGTGCTTCCTTGAACACACCTTTTGGAAAACACTTAATATAAAAATTCCTACCTATTATGCTGCCCTGGGACTCTACTCCCATGTCACCAGAGGAATGTTGGGAAGAGCGTTTGGGAAGTGATTCTGCCAGACCCCGGTGTAAAGTGCGTCGTCTTCGTCTCAGAGCAACTAATTTTCCAGAGTCTTCTATGGACTGATTAATTGCATATTCCTCCATTAGGAGATCTGATTCTGCAGTGGAAAAAATAAAGTTACTGAACTGTCAAAAGCAAAGCTGAAAAGCTTAGCACTGAAGACTTAAATTGTCAGTTATGGAGGGAGGCAGTGAGAGGAACAAGTGCATCTTCTAGTAAATAAAGCAGGTCTAACAAACTACACCTTGACCTGTACCACCTGTCCTCTTTGCTAGAGGGCACTTGGAACACTTCAGAGATGGGTGCATGTTCAGCCTTGGTGGGATTGTTTAATGACATGCAAGACAGCAGCCGGAAGAGCACTGACTGCAAAACACTGTTAGGCTGAGACTAGGAATTGTGTTAGACTGCGAGCCTGAAGCCGTGGCTGGCCAGGCTGTTAATAGACATATCCATGGAGCCTGCCAAGTGCCACTGCTTCTCTTTTCATGTGCACAATCAAGGAAATGCTTAGAGATAAGCACATGCAGTTGAGAGTAACAGCTTTCCTGCTGCTCTTCATGTTTCCTTCAGAAAGCAATTCTGACAAGGTATACAAGAGCTCCTTGTTAGCTTCTTTCATACCCTGGAACTGGCAGATATATTGATGACAGGAAATTCTGTCTTTGAGACTGCTTAGGTGTCTTTTTTTCAACCCATTCTTTAAGGAACCAAGTTTGACAGATGTGAAAACATACAGAGCAAAGGTAGCCTCCTTACTCCAGCACAAAGAAGAAAATGTCTCACCAAGTTGTTTGAAGTTTTCCTGTATTCCTCCCCATGTATTCTTCTCGATTACAGTCTTGACAAGGCCCCAAGGCTGTTTTTTGTACTTCACTTCTGCAGAAACCCTAGTAAACAGAATGCAATAATGAAAGAGCGGTCTTCTAGGCATCATAGTGATAACAGAAATCTCTCATCAGAAGCAGGCATCTAGCTTATGTTTATTATCTGAAACACCAACTGGAACTGCCCGGCTTTCCACCTGGGCAGCACTTTCATTGAAGAAACACAAGAAATAGACAGTAGCAAAGACAACATCTCTAGCCAAAGCCTCAAAATCTGAATGTCCAAATTATGGGAAACACTTTAAACTGTTTTCCTTCAGACTCAGACTAGCAGACCGTTTTTTACCCACTGAAGCATTCTCATTTTAACATACACTTAAAATAAGATTCAGGGTTTCAGATCATAAAGTCCTGATTTTTACTTTGTATGTGTACACATATCTTACATGGGCACTTCAAAAGCAGCAAGTAAAATTCATTATCACCACTCACACATCAAGTGCTCAGACCCCACCCTGCGTAGACAGAAATTAAAATCTGTCTTTCTGTGAGCATGATAGAGGGGAAATGGCATTCCTGGCTCGCATTCCCCAGGTCAAGCTAATCAATAGCACTTCCAGAACAAAAATTAACTGGAGTAGAATCCTTCAGAAGGATGCTTCTAGCAACTGAGTGAATCCCAAAGCCCTCCATAAGGGACAAAAAGATAGCCTGTGACTTCAGTTTCAGTCAAGAACACTGACCATCCTAGAATACACTTTTTTCAACTTTTCAAATAATCTTCCACATCAATGCAAGCCCACTGCATTTCTAGTCTAACAAAATGAAATCTTTCAAAGGGAGTTTTTGAGCCATTTTAAACACAGTATAAGGCCAGCTGTAACATCACCATGTGCCTTCCATTCTGTACATGCTGCTCTGTGCACTATGTTGAAACCTAAGATTTTACTCTTCCCCCAGGGTTGTCATGTGTTTCAGATGAAACAAACCTAGCTCTCAAAGAGGAAGTGATTCACTCAAAAAAATCATCTAGAACAGTCGTTCAAGGACTTTTCTTCCATCCTCCTCCCAGTAGAGGGGGAGTCTTTACTACTTTTATAGCCTGAAATAAGCCAGAATAGAATCCAGGTTTGCTTACCTTTCCTGCTGAAGTTTGAGATACAAGGTCTTACTAATGACAACACAAGAACCACCAAGGATTACATAGTCAGAGAGCCATAGAAATGTACTGAACATGGAACTTGATCACTTCAAATGTTTTCAACAAATGGGAGAGGAACTCTCCTATCTAGGTACAGTTGAGAATCCTTCCAGCAAAACTGAGTACGTTCCATCTTTCCTGCACCTTCTGGTGAAACCACCCTCCTCTGCAGGCCCTCAGCAAGGATATCTAGGAAATTCTGTAATAAAACATCTCACTTTGTTCCAACATATCCCACTCACACAGCTGTACTCCAAAACCCACGGCTGGTCAGAACCCAGTTGGAGGCGAGTTCTGTACCTCAGAGTCAACACGAGTTCATTTCTCACTGCATTAATGAGATCCAAATACAGCATACATGTGACAAGGAATAAAGCAAGCTTATGTTTCAGAAGATATCTCCAACTTCAAGAGAAACTGACAATCTCTATGCTGCTGGCAGGCACATTTTTTTAATAAGCACACATCATCAACCTGTAAGATCTGTGCCTTGGCTTCTCCCCTCCCACTGTGCCCCACCCGGGCTCACCGCAATCGACACTTGTGACTGGACGTGCGGCTGATACAGTATCTGTTCACAGTGTAGAAATAATCGTGGTAGGGGACATCATGGGTCAGTACCTCAGCATCCACCTGATAAGACTGACCTTTCTGGCTCTGTTTATGCAGGATCTATCATAAAAGAAAGTAAAAGTAAGAAGGTATATTCATGGTACACAAATTTTTCCCCTCTTTCAGCCTGAGTTCCTTAGGCTAGATCAACCAACTATAAGTGAAATAGAGAGGAAGCCTGAAGAACCACTATAAAAATCAGTTAAGAGTGTCAAATACAGATGGGGTGAGGAAAGAGAAGATACCTCCTGCTACAGCCAGCATAGGCAGCAGCAGTACTTCCCTGCTGCCACTTCAAGTACCACATGCAAGGCTGGCCACTGACTCATTACCACAGCTCTTCTTTGAGACCTGCATCTTTCCCAAAGCAGAATTTCAGAATGGTTGAGATTGGAAAGCATCTCTGGTGGCCATCTTGTCCAAAAACTGTTCCCAGGCAGGGCAATCTAGAGCGAGTTGCCCAGGACCATGTCCGGGTGGTTATCCAGTATCTCCAAGGAAGGAGATGCCACAACCTTTGTGGACAACCTGTTCCACTACTCATTCACCCTCACAGTAAAAAAGTGTTTCCTGACATTCAGAAGGAATCACCTGTGTTTCAATTTGTATCCATCACCTCGGTCCTGTCACTGGGCACCAATGAAAGCCGCAGTGGTGAAAGCCTCGCTCAGACTTCTTTGTACCTCCCTTCAGATACTTCTATACATTGTAAGATCCCCCAAGCCTTCTCTGCTCCAGCCTGAACATTCCCAGCTCTCAGTTGTTTCTCCTATTAGATGTTCCAGTCCCTTCATCATCTCAGTGGCCCTTTGTTGGACTCTTCATCTCTCGGGGAGCCCAGAAATGAACACTGAAAGCATTTAATTGCTTCTTTTCATCCCCCAATTCCTAAGAAGCGTTAATACCTTTCCCCACAAACTCTGTAGGAGTTTACAGCCATCTACAAAAGTAGAAAGCCTCTCTGATTTCGTGACCATTTGCTCACTAATGTTGAGAGGGGCTTAGAGATGCCATGTTTAAACTACAGATCCACATTCATCTCACTGAACTTTAATCTATGGTCAGAACTCTGACAGACTAGAGAGCTGACATCTCCCTCGCTTTAAAGGGCACCAGACAGACACACACATGCATGCAGTACCTGCTTTTCAGTTGCAGTTGTGAACTTCCCACAAAGTGGATTGTTAATTGTTACAGTGTACGTCAAAGTCCTCAACTGATTGCCATTGGAATCTCTATTCCAAGGGGTTGATACAGCATCTAGATGAGAAATTATGCAAAATCTCACATACAAATTACCTAAAAGGCATTATATCTCTGCCCAATCATATCTTAACAGCTCGAGAACAGCACTGGGGAGAAAGACAGAAAACCGATTCCAAATAGTTGCGGTTTTCTTCAGGAAGGGGAAAATTGTAGCTCACTGATGAACAAAGGGGAAGCACTAAGTAGCTGAACCTGAGTCTACTCAAAGAGACTTGAGGATATAGAAAAGAATACACAATTAAATGAAAATATGTCATTTCCTATCTGCTTAAAGTTGAATAGATTCACTCAGCATTATCAAAAGCTTTTGCCACTTTGCCTTCCAAGCTGACACTGAATAAATATTACCCTTTTTAACTTAATTCTCTGTTCTTCTGACCTCCGTGAATAAAGTTTACTCATCCAGAAAATTAAGGCCCGTGAGTATCATTTAAGAAGATGCAGTGATTGTGGCAGCCATACAAATTTCACTATTTGTGGGACACAATGTAATGAGAAATACCCCATGGAATGCATCAACTTAATAGCCTACCCAAAATTCAGGCATTAAAGTGTAGTTTTGCATTAAGGTACACTGAAATAAGGCTTTTACTCCAAAATATGATTGATATAGATCTGCTATCTATGGAAGCAACAGTCTAGCTTTAAATGTCCTCTCTCGTAGTGAAAATTTAAAGCTTCAAAATTCTTTTAAAGCAGGAAGAAACATAAAATTCACCTTAGCCCTATTTAGCAATTCTTAGTGGTCGAAATTTTCAGGGTAGTTTGTAACATAAAAGGCAGAAGAGTTTATTACCTACTATACTCCTGGAATTGAGAAACCTCTGCATGAAGTGAGAATTGGTGAAAAGGATTTCAAACATCTTGTCTGCAGTGATGTGGAAAACTCTGTTTATAAAAAGTCTCCCATAGAGATCATTCTCAGAGACTGTCTCCTTCACTGCTAAGAAAGGCAGAGAGAGCAGGTTAAGAACAGTATTATGCAGCACCTTTATACTATTCTAAGCTTTATTACAGCTCAAATTCTTCCTGAGCTTACATCAACATTTGTTTCTCATTCTCAGAAACCCAGTAATGATATTGGTATGTGATTTGGTAGGTTGGTTGCCTTCAGCAACAAAGTCCAGAACTGATTTTTGAAACACACACCACTACCACCACCCCCACCATCTCCCTGTGCAAATTCATAAATCAACATCAAAAGACCCTATCTCCTTAGTTTTGCCTTCAGTATTCTACTAATCCTACAAGAAACATTGGGGAAAGACAAAAAGGTAACATAATCTTTATTAATATGTGCGCCTGTTGTACAAAGGACAAGCAAACAGGACAGTGAAACCATAACAATTTTCTTCTCACCTGTGGCTAGTTTCAGAATTCTGCTTTTAACATTTGTAATGCTGGTAGTGTCCACAGTCTAAGAGACCAAGTAGACTCACAAACAGTTTCTCAAACCCTTCCTCCCTCCATACCTATTTAACAGGAACACAGGAGGTACCCTGCTCCATTTTGCAGTCCCAAAAATGCACCAAGGGGCTCAACTGCATCACCCATTTCAAAGCCACCAAGCAGCCCAGAGGCGTTGTGTGGCTGCAGCACTGATCTTTGCTATTTCTGCTTCTTGGTGGTTGCTGGCATGACTCAGCTTTGTGGTTGTCTCAGCCACTCTTGCAAGAGATAAGAGACAGAATTACAATCCTGGAGGGCAAGCAGTCTCCTGTGCCAGCCCCAACTCAATCTGCTTATTCAGAATTACCAAAACCACAAAACACTCCCCCCCCACACACACACATATATTACTAAAATGAAATAAAAAGCCCAAAAGCAAATCTTGCAGCAGACAGACAGTTAGGATGCCTAACCTTTCGACAAATACAAATGACTGCTCAGAGCTAGGAAAGGTCAGTGCCAGCCACCAACACAAAGGTAGTCTGAATATCAAGCTATAGGTCACACACTGCCTACAAGCTAAACTTGCAGGACTTAAAACATTACTGCTTAGTAGAAGTCAGGATTGATAAATGCAAATGCAGCAACTAAACACCACAGCAGTCCCCAACGAAACCCAATTCTGACTGAGCAGATTTCCTCTCTCGTGCTGCTTCTAGCCTGCTAAAAATCCCCATTTCACATCTGTCTCAAAAAAAGTTCTTTTTGATCTCTCAGGCTTCAATGTAGGACCCCAAAAGTGAAGCGTGAATGCCATATTTTTGTGCTTGCACAAGAGATTGACTTCCTTCCTGTGCCATGTTCTGCCTATGCAATTGTAATTCCACACAATTACAAGATGGGACAGAAAGCAAACACACATTTCAAGAGGCCTATTTAACCAGTCAATATGCAGTTATTATGTGTAGAATACAAATTCTGCTGTGCTGAAGCATTCTGTGGGAAGCCAGAAATTCTGCCTGAGTTTTCAGCTTATGTTCACTGTATTTCCTCTCCCAGTCAAATCTAACTCTAAGAAAATGCAGGCCAAGTGAACTGTAAATTTGACCTCAGTTAACAAGATCAGCATTACAGACTTCTCCTTTCAGAGTGCACCCACCACTTCCTCTCTATCACTAAGAAACAGGAAGCTTCAGATATTGATGTTGACATCCCCTTTGCCTACTGTGCATCAGCTAATATGTGGAGTCAGGTACCAGGTAATTCAAACCTAGTTACTCCAGTTGAGCATTACTCAGCTGGACCCTGACATGCCCAAGGAATCTGGTACCACTTAAAAAATGAAAATACAAAGGCCCAGACACATGATCAAGTCACCACACATCAGATAAGCTCTGTCAGCTATTTGTATATGTCTTAGCAAACACAAGATAATATAAGTTACCTCTGCCCCAGTAAGCCTTAGCTAAACGGCACAACGTCACGATCACCTGAAATGCCTGAGGACAGCTACTATTTTTCTGCTGATGCAAGGTAATTTGGTAAGCCACAGAAACTTATGATATGCACAAAGCCCATGCATTAATACCTTAGGGCGCAGACTTTGCTACTGAGCTGTTTTGCACTGCATGCAAGAAGCCTGTCCTCCATCTAGTGAGTCTTAAGCAAGAGCACTAGCAGGTCTGCACAAAACTTCCTGTTAGTTGATTTACTTACACTTTATTTCTGTCTAGTCATGTCTTTAATAAGGAGTAGTTAATGAAGGACCAAGTGCATGACAGTGTCTATCGAGAAATACATTTTTACTTTAATCCCTCTCAGTTCTTAGAACAAACAAAGAAAAAAATTTTTAAAATGTTGTTAGAAAAAAGCAGTATTTTTAGAAACTCCAACCTGAAACTGGGTTTATATATCAGGCCTATCAGCTGCTTTAGATGCCAGGACTCAAAAAGCTGTTCTCCAGAAAACCTGGAAATCTTCTGGACGATGAGTCTAGAGTGCATGTATGTATAAATGCTGCTCTGAGTTCCACAACTGTGGAAGCAAGTTGCTGCATACACCAAGAGCTTGAAAAGCTTCAAGTCACTTTCATCCAGGTTTCTCAAAATTTATCTGTAGAAATCCTAGACAAAGCAGCAAGCAGAACCAGTAGCACAGCAAAGAGTAAGTGTACAATTGATATGCTTGCAATTTGAATAGACAGCTTTAACCACTTACCTCCACTACAAATAAAGATGCATGTTTGTCTACTGTTTTATTTGTTTTTACTCACACAGGTAAACTTGTATCTGCCTTTATTTATCTCTGTACTAGAGCAACATCATGCATTTGACCTATGACTGGCTTAGGAATATTCATTATGAACAAAATGCTTTGTACAGGTATAGAGATATCATTCTAACTCCTTCCCTTTTAATGCAGTTCTAACCCCTCAGCAGCATGCAATTATCAACACTAACTCTCTTAGCCTGAATACATTTATAGCTGAATTGGAGCTGTCTGATAAAAGAACATGAGATTATTCTGACTTGGGGTAAGAATCCCTAGGGACTCAAAAATCCAGAAGTAAATATATTACCCAGAGAGTCCTGGTTCAGCCTGAAGACAGCAAGTCTGTTCCCTCCCCCTCTATTGCCTTGCACTTTATAAGGTCATTTTCATCACTGCAAGGCAAGCTGTGAAATAATGTTTGAATATAATACCATTATGCAGCAGTGATTGTAGAGGTTTAAAAACATCTGCAGTGCAAGAAAAGAGACAGAAAATGGTGGGGTGGGGAAGGGGGCAGTAAGAAAAAAATTGTTCTTAAAATTGTCATCAACAACCAACAGCTGAAAGCTAAACACACATCACAAGCAAGTTAAGAAAGCTGAACTGATAGGAGCAGATGCTATCAAACAAATTAATAAGGATGATGATTTTTCCACTCCAGAGTCAGGGGAGGATCAGGATTCAAAAAAAAAAAAAGTACACAAATCTTGGCACTGTTCAGCATTTCTGTACCACTGGAGATGGGGGAAAAAAGTGCACACTGCATGAAGAACATATACAGGTAGGAGCCTTTAACCAGATACACCTGAAATCAAGTTAATAAAACCAATTCCTAGAAGTGAACATGTTCCAGACATGTTCAAGACTGTATCAGCAGAATTAGCCATTTTCAGAGAACTCTCCTATACTTTAAGAGACTAAGTACAAAATTAACTTGGGGAGGTACTAAGTACTGTCTCAATGTTAGCTTTTTCCAGCTCACAAGATAAGAAACCCCCAACCTTACGCCTTTTGCCTTTAGACAACTCAAACATGTATCCTCCAAACCAGCTGTGTAGACAGATAGAAATAGACATATATTCAAAAAAAAGTCCTTTCAGTATTTTAATTAAAATGCCAACAAGATAACAGGGCTATTCTTCCTTACATACACTGTGTATCCAAAATTTTATTTTGAGGTGGGGGGAAACCAACACAAGGCTGAACCAATTTCAACCATCCTGTATTTCAAACACTGTATGCCCCATACATCCCTGGCTCCAAGAAAGGTCAAGCCACTGCTGTACCCATCTCACAGCAGCACCACAGTGCAGACAGTTACACTTTCCTACACACCACACATTTAAGGTGGTTATTAGTACAAATAGAAACAATGCAGTAAGTCTGTCAAGTTATGCAAGGAGATCAGAAATTTATTATGCCCTCATATACAGTAAAGTTTTCTAATAGGAAACACTGTTTTCCAATTTCCTGCTTTCCCCTTTTTTCTTTGAAGTATTTCATGCAGCTGAACATTGCTAATGAAAGAAATTAAAAAAAAACCAAAAAACCCCACCCTACATACAAAAGAGTCATTAGAGGAAATTAAAAAAACCTCTTGACCCTGTTTTGGAAATGTGTATTCCATGCTTGAACTAAAATTCGTTTTCTAAAATTTACAATTAAGACCACAGATATTAATTTTTAGCTTAGCCAAAAGTTTGTCATGGCTCAAGAATTTATACTCCGATTTATGAAACCAGACAAAAGCACCAAGATGCAGGTCCATAGGCCAGTGGTGCCTAGTGGGATGCACACCCCACTTCCCCCAAAGTAACCAGTGTGAGAACTGCTTAGGACAACGGAACTAGCGTTGGGAAGAACAAGATTCTTGAGCTTGCCCCTCACCTTATTTGCCAGGACACCTCCATGGGCAGCCTGAGTATGAGCCAGAGGACACAAGAGAAATTAATCGCATGGGTAAAGCTTTGTCATGTAGGAAAGCTAGTTTCGTTTGCGTGAAGGAATTCACCTTGTAAGGGTATGGGGCAACTGCAATAGAAAACAGACAGAAACAGAAGAAAAAAAATTCTAAGCATGAAGAATCTGAGAGAAAAGATTAATGTTGTGAGTCTAGAAAATCCTGCTCTGAATAAAAGACTAGTTTTGGGGGAGGGAGGAGAAATAAGAAAAGCAGCATGAAGTCAGTTGTCTTTTTACTAAAGAGACATCTCCTGTTTAAAATGTTCTATTTATTCAACATCACTAATGCAAGGATGACAGGGAGTATTTACTGCTATTGTTCAGGCAGCTAGCAGCATGAAAGACAACAGGACTATTTTTCAGTTAGTTCCACTGGAGACCTTTCACATAAAAAATAAAACCCAGAAGAGAGATGTGGTACTAAGAAGATAGGAAAACTGCAAGATATCTAAAACATCCAAAGGCCAAAATTTCTGCTGCTCTCAAAGATACACCTGTGAAGGAGTAAATTAATTTGTGAAGCTTGTTAAGTGTGTAGGAGTATGGCATAAAAAGCATCCTGTTCAATCAGGTATATTCACAAAAATGATAAAACCTGACATGCATCAAGTTGAATCTGAACTCCAGCAAACACAGAAGGAGTATGAGTGAGCAAAAGGAAAATTAGTTGAATAAAAAGTATATCCCCAGGCAAAAATCACGATTTGCAGGCAGCCAATTCAATCCATAACTTTAAAAGCTTTCCTGGACTCCTCAATGATCCCAACATAAAGACCCCTGCACACAACGTCAGTTGTCAACTCTGAAAGGGTAAGATACAAAATTTCCCAGAGAGATTAAGAACCAGCCTCAATTAACTGAACTGTTCTATTTCTGCCAACAAGTGATGAAAGTAAGTTCTTTTCACACATGAAAGAAATATTCAGCTGCTACTAAAGCACACTGCTACTGTTGAGCTTTTCTGCCTTTCATTTGCACACCACCATATAACCTTGGAACCAGTACAGGTTTTGCACACTTCACTTTAAAGGCATTTACAGAGTCCAAGATTTGGATATTTAACAGAACATCCATCACAACTTCAGTGAGCTGCTTGAACAACCAGAGCCCTGCAGCACAGAAAAGTTCCCCATGGTAAGTGAAAAGCTCTCCTTAGAAAGTGAGAACTTGCAAGGGGCTACTGTAGGACCTCAGCACAAGTCTCACTGTCATCCAGCCTGGGTAGAAGGCAGGTTCCAGCCTAACTCTCTCCCAAGGACATAGCAAAAATTCTTTTACCAAAACCATTTCGTGAGATAGTGCTACACTTTCACTCCTATGGTGAGAAGATCAAAAGAAACATGTAACAGTCAAGTTACCATCTCTGTACCACTGTGGTATCCAAGTTTCTTCTCATCTTGTACTGAGTAATGAGGTATGAGGAGAGTATATTAGGATCCATTAAGACACTAACTGTTGGCACAGAAAGTATAATCTGCTCCAAGATATTCATTAAGGTTTTCATGAAGGTTTTTCATTTTCAGATCACATTCAGAATATGCACAATACTATCCTGAAAGCCGGGAAGTTGTCTTGCTTGGACTTTCAGTGAGTTCCTCAGTTTACTTCATCAGTAACACTGGAGCCCACAAGCCTTAAGAAAGTAGAAGTGTAAAGAAGGGGGATGGGGGAAGATCTTTCAGAAACTTAAGAACTGTTATGCCTGAAATGTTTTCTCTCAGTTTCCAAGAAATGCAAACAAAACAAAACAAAAATCTTTTAAATATCTGTGAGAACATAAAAAATGAACTAACACCACCTCATTGTCAATAAACTTTTTTTAGTTTAAGCTGTTAGCAACTCTCTACCCACCAAGAGAGAAAAATCAAAAACAACAATTTGTTTGTGTTCATTCTAAACACCCAGCAACTTCTTTTTTCTCCCCAAAAAGTAAGATACATAGATGTTTTTGATGCAATTCTGTGAAACAAATAAGCAAACAAGTTTCATAAGATCAGAAAGTTCTCTAACTTGCTCCACAAGTGAGATGGAACATCAAAGTCAGGTTGTCTTATAGATCCCAACTGTTATAAGTTTTACCTTCTTCACTATCTGAGGCACTGCTCTTCTCTGGAAGATTTTCATTCTCATTAAGGTCCAAGGACTTTTCTAAAGACCTGCTTCTGACTAGCTTAACAGGTTTTCTTTCTGAAGATGGAAGAGGGCTCTTTATTTGCTTCTCGCTTAGGGACTCCTCCACCTGAAACAACCCAGAGGACAAAAAAAAAAAAAAAAAATCAGTAATCACAGACTGTTAAAAAAAAAAAAACCCACACCAAAACCCAAAGAGAAAGTTACTTTCAAAGAAGACAGCCATACAAAGGAAGCCACAAGTTCTATCTACTTGATCACCACACAGTTAAGTGCTAATTTCTCCCTTGTTCCTCTACCCCAGACAACCTCCCTTCCTCTTTATTTAAATCTTTCACTAAATCCTGGTAGCAAGGAACAGACTTACTTGTATGTACCGTTGGTACCAAGAGTTGCCTTAAATGGGACAGTTTACACCCCACCCAGTCCCCTGGCACCCACCTGCACAGTTTGGCCCGTTTCCCTACATCAACACAAGTATAAATTATATATTATATATAATATACTGATTTACTTTGTATTGATCAATTTATTTTTTTTCCTACCAGTTTAGCAAAGGTCCAGCACTCTGGAGGGGAAGCACAATGAAACATAGGTAGGGTCTTCCTCTTTCAATAAGATTAGATTATCCCAATTACATCTTTGAAAGGTTATTATTTTGCAGGACTTCTTTACCCTTTTAAAATACTGTCTAGAGCCATCCTACATATAAAGTGTTACTGCTCAGAAACACAGTGATGGAGTGTCATTTGCCATCTCCAAATCCCCCAGAACATCAGTCACTGAATCAGTGATGCAGCTCTTAACCCTAAGCTGTAATAACTGTTGGCTATGCATACGTGCCATTGCACACCTCAAGAAGTAAATCTCCAATGAAACTGTATGGACAAGGTTTGTGTATCTCAAAATTCCACCCAAAAGGCTTAATCTATGAGCTTTCAATCATAGTTTTAATTCTAAAGCTCCCCTCAAAGCGCCTTTTGCCTCCAGTGGAACACCTGGGATCAACAACAGTACAGCTCCCATACACAGCAGTACATGGACCATAGTAAACATGATCAGGCCTCCTCAACTGAGTAGTTCTGATTCATCTGCAATACCATCATCCTATAAAATTATTCAGCACTGACTCAAGAAAGAAAAAGCATCTGCTGTTTGAACCGTCATCATGTACTTCCTGTATTTCTTGGCTTTTTTCAAAATAAAAACCATTTACTTTTTTTTGTGCAACTAAAGGCCATTAGGAAAAGGTGGGTGGTTGGAAAACAGGCATGAATCTGACTGCAGTACAAGCAGACAAAAAGACTCCTTTCAAGGTCAAAAAAAAAAAGACTGAATCAGAAAAGCAGATCAATTAACAAGTGCTGCTATTGAAAGGACCTACCATGCCTATAGTTTTACTCAGTCAAACAACAGGATCTAGGAGAGAACTAATATTTAAATGTCAAAATACTTTACCAATATAGACGGAAGTCAAAAAGGAGCTAGTGGTGATAGAACAGTCTAAAACTTGACACAGATCCAGCACAAATCCAAGGAACTCTCATAGAGTTTTGATATCAATTAAGGATCTGGTGAACAAGTGGAGCTCCCACTAGCAGCATCAGAGCAGCCTACTACGCTGTAAGCAGAGCAGGGAAGTCAAGCTCAAGTCAGAAGATAAGAGCAAGAGCTCCAACAAAAAAGCCTTTCATGATGTCGAAGAAGAAGACATTCATGTTGAGGCTTTTGGAATAACTGATCAACTTAAACACTGTTTCCTTGGGGTTTTGGGTGTTGGGATACTGGGTTGGTTTGGTGGGGTTTTCTTGACACTAAAGAGCAATAATTTTTAGATCTGTCTCTGGAATAAAGATGTGTAATTTCTTCCCTATGTACATTTATCTCCTGAGCTAGTCCAGTACTGCTAAAACCTGTGCCAAGGCTTTTCTGATTTTTAGCCTGTGAACAGCAAGCTCTGGGACTGGAAGGGCTCCCTACAAGGGGCAGAGGGAAGATGATAGTTGTAAACACAGGCAATAAGGTGGTGCCCAAATTACGATGTAGTGAGAGAGAGAAGCAGATGAGCCGCAACTGGTGTTCCACACAGACTTTTTTCAATCAGCTATAGACAGCCATTAACAACATTTTTTCCAAAATGGGCCAAGTACTACAACCAACTCAGATTTTCCACTGAAGAGGGCTTTGGGACTTGCTTTGTCTATCAGAGCAGTAAAGGGAAGGTTAAGCCTGTTTCCCTCCAGTCTTTGGAAAGTGATGAACTGTGTTTTGTGTCATCAGTGCAATGGTTTTTGATAAATACATTCTAAGCACTACTGCCTCCTCCTACTGCTCCTGTGGTTCTACAAAATATGCTGTAATCCCAGTGCTGTGGAGAGAGTGTTGACATTCTTGAGAAATGCCAAGTGACACATATAGCTGAACACAATCATTATGTATTTTAGTTACTCTGAAACAGTAAACTAAACAGTTGAGTTACATATTTATCAAGATTGCACTTTTACACTATAATTAAAAGACTTTTTAAAGGCAGTTTATTCAAGGGAGAATCCTGGCATTTTTCCTTGCTTACAGACCAAATCCCCAGGCATTCCTCCTTACCAACAAGCCCAATTAGATTTAGCACTCACAGGAGACATTTCTGGGTGTGGTTTCTTTTCCAAACATAGCAATTATTTTTAAATGGCTTGTTCTTGCGCAAATAAGACTTACAAGTCTAAACCAAGGCTACCTGTGTAGATTTTTAATTATTCTAAAGAGCTAAAATTCCAGCAGCATCCACAGTCCCCTAAGGCTTCCCTTACCTCCAAAAATGTCCTATATTGCTAGGATTTCCATGATGGATACTCATCATGCAATTAACTAAGCTTTTAACATCTGACAAACACCAGTATAGTTTGCTGGATATGAGTCTCTAGCCATTAACTTCGATTTTGGCAAAACTATTTAAAGCCTACTTAACCTCCAGATCAGTTTTAGGAAGTGACAAAAGCCAGATTTATACAGTAGTAAAAACCATTAAAATCATCTCCTTTCTTCCTTCCCCAAATTTTCCAAAGCAAAAACAGCAATTCAGTACCCAACTTTAGTGAAGCTTATAAAAAAAATGCTTTAGTAATTCATTTGCTGTTCAAAGATCTTTGGGATATCTAATAACCAAGAGAAAAATGTTTGTGACCTTTTAGGACTGCAACTACACACAGGAGTCCCTGCAACTGTGCTAGACACTGTGCCCATCTCAGATATTGCTACTAATGCACCTGCCATTCCAAACAGCCAAATATGTTCACAAATTCATATGACACGAATGAACATGAGTGAAACATTCATGTTGCTTCAGTTCTACTAACCCAAGGAATTACAGAAAAACTCATCTTTATAAGAACAAGTGTGGAGGTTTTCCCCTTCCTTCTGAAATATTTCCACAAATTTCAATAAAAAAAGGTGTCATATATTCATAATAGTAGGCTAAGTGACCTTTGAAGGCAAGGAAAACAAAGTATAACTACCCTCTAATAAACCCTATGTACAGGAGAGATATCTTTTTAAATGACAAATACCACAAGTAAGAAAGCATTGGAAGTGAAAAAGGTTTTACTTCCATAAAGCACTTGGATAAAAACACATTATGGTCCCTAGGGAAGTGGATAAAAAAAACCAGGTACTTTTGTTTTTAAAGGAAACAATAAAAACAGACCAAAGCATAAGCCTCAGTGTTCCAGCCAGGTTATGCAGTGAATTAGTGACAGGACATTGCTGAAACTCACACCAACAATGTTCTCTTATACAGAATTTCGTTAATTTTCAAATTAAAGAAACATTCTTGAATTCTCCAAGGCTTCTGAAGTTACAAACCCCATGCCTCCTATGCTTACAGATACACAAGTTAAGCATATATGCCTATCAGTTACAACTAGCAGGAAAGGCTGTGTCAGCACTTACTCCAAGCAACGTGTGTCTGTTGAGTGACTCTTCTTCTGCTTGAAGTGTGGGTTCACGAACTAAACCAATCATTTTAGGTAGTTTTTCATCCCTTTCTCCAGAATCATCACAAATGCTGGATCTGTCCACAGCAAAAAGGAAAATATCTTTGGAGATAAGTGCTGAAAAATCTGAGAAAGCTTATGTGTGATTTTTGCATTCAAACTATGGCTGTTAATCTAACATTAAAAACTACCAACTCTTTTTTCCCACATACAGTTCATTAATCTCTCAAGCCATTTTCCTCATCCTAAGCACCTCTCAGAAGATTCAGCTTCTGATCATAAGGTTAATAAAACCAAGCACTGGTGAATCACAGAGATAGTGAGTGCTGCAGGGAAAGATGAAACAGAGATAGCTTAGAAGAAATTTGGAAAGAAAATGTATTAACAAAGTGTGATAATTTTTTTCCTGCATCCCTTATTCCAGAGTTGCACAGTTGTGCCTTTTTTATAGGTAACAAACAAACAAACCAAAAAAACCAACCAGAAAATATTTAATAGGACATCTTTAAAGCTTGCAATGAACTTGAATTTTTCTAAACAAACACAGATAACAGGATTGCAAAGAGACAAGTTACATTGATCAGTTTTGTTGAATCAAATTTATTTGCATAAGGTGCTGTTATTAATTGACACTGGCAGTTCATAACTTAATACACATCTGTTCAAAACAAAAAAATCAAGGCAATTCTTAAAAAACCCACACTGTTATTACAATTATTCCATCTTACTATATTTATTATTATTATAGTTTTCTAATTCAAGCTGAGGACAACACAATATTCAGCTAACACCACAGACATCAGGAGAGCAAAGCAAAACAAGTGTTTCAGTCTCAAGGGAGGAGGGAAAAAAGTATCTGAAAATCATTCATATATAGCTCCATTTCATTCAGCCCTTCCATATTGCAGAAGGGTAAAGAAGTACTGACTGGACACCATCATGAAAAAAGTCGGTATTTAAGCTGTCCTATGCTGCTATCTGCCCAAGCAGATGCAGAGAGAACAACATCTTCCTATCTCCCTCCTTAGGGGGCCTCTGCTGCGCTCCCATTATTTTAGAAAATGAACACAGTTAAGTTTTTATGCATGCTCAGTCTATGCAGGTCAGATTTTTGCATCCTTTTACTACAAGCTTAACCTTTCTGATAAGGCTACAGCAGTACTTTGGCAAAAGAACTTCTAAGAAAGAGGACAGTGCTTCTCCCCAAGTGTTTCAACAGGTTTTATAACCTCTCCTTACCGAGACTGCCCGTTGTCCTCAGATGATGAGTGGAAGCTCTCCATCTCCTCACTGTTCAGACCCAGCTCAGAACCATAGCTCTGGTGTACCAGCTGCCAAAATTCCTGCTTGGTTAGCCTCTGAAAGAAAGCAGGCTAGTCAAGAACCACAGTATGGGACAGTAAGGCACCGGAGGTAAAACAGCAACAAGTCTGAATTACGCCACAGCCTTTAACCTCAATTCTGAAAAGCACTGAAAGCATTTAGATATCACATTCCAAGATTGGATTTCAGCATTTTGGGCAACTGTACTCCTGTCTACTCCATATTCCCAACTGATCATTGTTTAACCAGACGTTGGATTGTCATTTCAAGAAAACACACACTTGTAGCCACTACTTGCTGCTTTGTGTGTCAATAATTTCACAGATACCTTCAAGGTACCTCCCTCTTGATTTTTACTCAATACAGCACAGGACCAGTAACTATTAGACAGCCAAGGACTCCCTCTTTGATCCCAGACAAACTGCTTAATTAATAGATACCTACCTGCCTGTTTCTTGAGGATGCTTAGAGTACTTTACAAATTGTGAGAGGCTTGTGTTTCAGTCACTACAGTGGTGTCCACATCAGCCAGCTGCCCACTTTACCAAGGTGAGACAGGAGGTCCTAACTTTGGACCACCAGCAGCCTCTTTATGAAAAATAGCTGATTTTGTTCAGGATTACCTTGACTCACTACTACTTATCTTCTCTTTCTCTACAATATCTCTGCCCTGCTTCATGAACTCCCATAGCTACTGGAACATATTTTAAGTTCTCTTAGATCCTAACTTTGGAAAGTGAAAGCGGTATGACACATTCATTTCTGCAAAGTAAGCAACAAGTTTCAAAGTCCACCTCAACTGTAAAGGGCTACAGGGAGAAGAGAAGAAGAAAAAAAGAGAGAAAGAAAGAAAGGAAATAAGGTTTTGGTATTTAGCAAAGCTCAGAGAGCAATACTAGCGATCTTAAAAAACAGAGACACCACACTGGAAAATGTGTCTTGGCCACAATTCAGACTGATCAAGGGAACAGGACTGTGCTAATGAGGCGGTAACACAAGTACAGCTTACTATTTGCATGAAATGATGACATTAAATACGCATGCATTATTTAAAGGGTTTTTCAATGATCCTCTCCACCTCCCTGCTTCACCTGTAGAGTGTTACACTACCCGCAATTTTAGACAGACACGAAGGAGCTGACCCCCGGGCAGGAATGTAAATGCGCGGCCTCACGGCTCTTCCCCCCTCCCGCTGCCCGCGCCGTGTCCCGCACCGACACCAACCTGGCGCTTCCCGCCGGGCAGCGCCGCTCCCGGGACAGCCCCGCTCCCGCCGGGAGCCGCCGCCGGGGCCGCCGCGCTCCCACTTCCTGCTGGGCGGCGGCGGCGGGGCCCGGCCGGGGCCGCCCCCGCACCCGCAGGGGGGCCGGGGCAGCGCCTTCCCCGGCTGCTCCCGCCGGCCCGGGGCGGGACCGGGAGCTCCATCGGGGTCCCGCTGCCCCCGCCGCCGCGGGACCCCCGCGCTGCATCGCATCTCCCGCCGAACCTCAGGGGAAGCGTGCGAGGACCGGGGCAAGCCCGGCCCAGTTCGGGAGATGAGGAAGGGTTTTTCCCCTCGGGTGTTTTCCAGCACAAGAAGGTTTCGGGCTTTTCAGAAAGCAGCTGGCACAAGCACGCTATTGGCAGAGATCAGTTTCAAGGTATTTAATCCTACCGAGGACAAAGTAAACATTAAAACACAAAACACACAGCCATAAAGCAAGGGTCACAGCAGCTAGTGCCAGCCTCCTTCTGCCACGGGGTTTGCTCTACAGAGCAACGCACTGCTAAAAACACGTGCATCAACATACAGCTGCCTTACTTTCCACAGGTATGCTGTCTTTTGGAGCAATAAATTCATAATCATAAACAACTACCTACAGCTGCTATCATTAAGTGGCCAAAAACAGGTGCAAGCATTACAAAAATATTTCAAAAATATTACAAAAAAAATTTCAAAATACGACTGAGGTATCATCTAGATAGCACACTTTTCAATCAGAAATCAAAGGACAGGGGGAGAAGCTACTTTCACTTCCATTACCCAATACTGCCAGTGCTTTTATTTCCAGTCATAAGAAAATAACTGGGAAATAGTTAATGTCACCAATTAAATTCACTGGCATGTTCCACAGCAGTCTATGGGCAAATCAGACTGCCCTTGTATAGTGAGCTTAATAGTTTGAGGAAAGCAGAGGAGCTTTTCAGCTATGCATTTTAGGAATCTATAAAGCTGTTTCCTGTGTTTTTGTAAAGTCAATGCTACCAGCTTCTGCTTCTAAAACAGCATTCTTGTGCTCTGCCCAATTATTCCTAGCTCAGCTAGATATAATAAGTTCTTAATGGTCATAACCCAAGACCAAACCAGACTTGCTTTATTTTCTCAGAAAGGATCAGTTCTGAAAGCAAAGAAGGGCATAAATTTTCTGGGTCAGACTTCTGCTTCTGAGAGGATGGTTTAGAGAAGCTCTGAAGCTTGAAAGGCTGAATCTAAACATGAATTACTTTCCCCATTCAAGGTGATGGTCTATGCTGGGTTTTTCCTCAGTTCTCTTTGTGTGCAAACACAAAGGCTACAAGAAGCAGCTGCAAAACTCTTTTGTCTTTTCAGCAAGAGCATAAAACATCAATACTTTGCTTCACAGTCAACAAAGCAGTGTCATGGCACAAGCAATACTACAGAATGCTACTGACAAAAGCAAAGCTGCTGATTTTTACCCCCTATCGACAAATGCAGAAATAAGAACAAGACATGCCATACAGATCGACTCAAGAGACAGCCCACCACACACCACACTCCTGCCAGGCAATTCTGCTACAGAACTCTGTCTGACTGCTTATTTGCAGAACAGGGGAGGAAAACAGCAAATTTGCTCTCTAAGTGCCCAAACATGAAGGTCAGAATCAAACCAAGCCCTCTTTGATCTCTAAAATAACGCTTGTTGCACACAAAGGTGCAAATAAACCTGTCTTTTTTCACAACCTTCCTGAGAAGCTGCTGGAGAAGGCAGAAGTGTTGTCCTGGCCGATGTCTGCCATAAGAAGCCCAACTGATCAGAAATTCTGGTCCCTTCTCACACCTCTAGACTTACCTGCTACAATGTCTCTGGAGACAGGTGCAAATCTCTACCCAGCAAAGCATACAAAGAACAATAGGAAAGTAAATCCAACTCTAAGGAAGAGGACTCATGGGAACTGAGACCGATTAAGTTAAGATCTTGTTCCATTAGAAATAAGGAGTGCTGTGTTTGTTTGGGATTTGAATGACCTGTCTAATTACATTTTAATTTGTTCCTTCTCCCTTAAACTGGAGGGATATTTGACACCCACGAGCTTTAGGAAAATAAAGCAAAGGTATAAATGGAATTGCTCTTACTGTCAATAGCAGCCATAGTAAACTTGTTTTACCAATCTGGAAAGCCTATTGCAAAACAGGATTTTCAGCTGATTTTATAAACCAATGTATTATTGAAAGCTGCAGTGGATATGGAAGCAGCTATCTGTTTTATCAACACTGGTGTCATGTCTCTTCCAGACCTGCATTAATGATTCCTTATTTTCCATGATGCTGGATCATTTAAAAAACAATGGCAAGGTAAAAACCTAAGAGACTCACTCTGCACACATTTTGCAACAGGAATGGAGAAAAAAAAGATAGAATTTTGCTTGAAAGAAAAAAATATCTTTACATGGACATTTAAAGAATAAAAAGCCTAAGAAAGGACCATCTTAAGAGGAAGGTACCCACTGATTCCCAGAAAGGCACCAGATGCACAGTACTGTATTCTGAGCAAGGTCTAAAGGAGAAGTTATGAGCTAGAGAATTACAACTCAGCTAAAGGGGACCAGGAGTC
Source organism: Corapipo altera (assembly GCF_003945725.1). Classification (NCBI taxonomy): domain Eukaryota; kingdom Metazoa; phylum Chordata; class Aves; order Passeriformes; family Pipridae; genus Corapipo; species Corapipo altera. The sequence continues at coordinate 1,933,766 of NW_020884910.1, read as the reverse complement.
CTGTCAGAACAGTGATGCAAAGTTGGGGGAGAGCATCTGGATGGATAAGTTTAGGCACAGAATAGCATCTAACCATTTGATGTTTTTCTTGCACAGTGCAAGCCACTTCTAGTAGAAAGGCAGACTTAACAAAGGACTACTTGTTCAACCACCTAGGACATGCAATACTGAAGAGGTACAAGACAGAACGGCCACAAGATGGAGATCTGGGAAAGGGCATGCTGACCCCACCAAGAAGTTCTGCAGGTGGTGAAAGCTTCAGGTGTATCAGGTAAAGCAGACAGGTCACTCTTCGGAGGCGAGACCTCGTAACAGGAAATCTATGCCCAGGAAGTGTTGAAGAGGCCAGTGACCGAAAATTACCTTGGCATAGACGTGATTTGAAGCAAATACAATTCCGGTCCCCTGGATCCAAATCCTGGAAATTGGGGATTATTCACCATCAGGTGGCGCAAACCAGCACTGTGACAGCTGCAGTCAGTTATACTTCAGATTACAACAGAATTACTTTATTTCACAATTTAACATTGCATACCATGCCAGAGCCTCAGATCTATGAGATATTTTTCAAATGTATGTTGTCCCTGCCATGGGGTAGTGAGGAGAAAGCAGTAAAACTGCTTGGATGTACCAAGGGCTCTCTTTTAGCAGCAGTTCAATAGACAGCTGTCATTGTAGTGGAGTCAGTGGATCCAGCTCTAGCAACTTCAGTTTCTACTTTCAACTCCACAGTGCCCCCCTATAGCTTGATCCAGTAAAGAATCATAAAGTAGGCTGACAGGTGACTCAAACATTCTTGCAGAGAATCAGAAGTCACTATTACATTGCAGAAGTAGGAGCTCAACCTAACAGAAATCCTGTTTCAGTAACTAGTTCTAAACATATTACATTAAAAAGCCCTACATATTCCTCATGGAAATGTTCCATATTACAACTGAGAATGCCAAGCAGAAAACCTCATAGACCTACCTTTTAACATACTTCAGTGAGGATGCAAGCAAGCTAACAGCAAGAAAGAATAAGGATAGTTCCCAAGCTACTCAAATGCACTGATCCCTAAAAACTGCTAGCTTAATACATCTCATTTTATATGCAGTCCATGCCTCCTGCTTTTTTATCTATCCTTCAGTTAGTGCTCTGAAGTGAAAAGTCATTCCTTATGTGACACTCATTTTAGTGTCACAGTCGAAACACACAAGGAAAACTAATACTGAACAGCACAAAGCTTGTTACCTCTGTTCCAGCCCCTTGGGCAGATTTGTGTACCTGAATGTCCATACATTCACCCTCCAGCACAACAAACTAATCAACTGAATAAGGTAATTGCGATTCCTGACACACTGCATAACAGAAGAAAGCTGGGTTACTTCCAGTTGCACATTCCAGTTGTTAAAAGATGACAAAGTACATTGTGGCTGGATTCAAGACAAGATGGTTATGATGTTACAGTTAAATAGTATTTGATTTGAGGGAGAAGAGATTAGCAGGAAACATTAGTTTTGCCTTAAATTGCACTTCCTTATTATTTTCAGCTTTTGTTTGACAAAAAGTCTGCCCTAAAATTAACATAACAAAAAAAAAAAAAAAAAAGGGTAGCTACAATCTATAAGTAGTCCAACGGCTTGAATCCTTTGGGGGCCATTGTAGCACAGTTATATGTGGATATTTCAGTGTGCAATTGCAACTGTGTTAAAATATTTAAACAATGAGAGCCATAAACAGGAAGAAATTGGTTTACAAAAATTATCTTTCTTACAGTGATGTTCTGCAAAAGTCTCAGTGCATTTTTAGAAAGAAGATTAGCTTAAGTATCCACAAATTGCAATATAAATCAAACTAACTCACATAGATTGCCAAAATACACTTTCATATCATACAGCCTGCCTTTGTTGCATTTATTCAAGGTCAGGGGAGTTGTAATGAGCTGGATGGCAAAGGTTCAGCTAACTTAACTGAGAAGGAGATTTTAGGCCCTTTTCCTTAAAAGTTTTCACTGAGAAACCCTCTTGCCTTTTGAATCACAAATTAATCATAAAAAATGTAAAGCAAGTGCATACTAATTTAGTAATGTATGCTCGAGCTGGTAGTGAAGAGAAGCATGCAACCTATATGCTCCATCAACAGCAGAGTTTAAGTGGCAGTATGAGAAAGAAAGGATGAGAATTTTATCTGGGACATAAAGTACAAGGAACCAAAGGAGAACATCAGATTAGAATTATAAGTCAGAAAGGAAAAGCTAACTTCGAGTCTCTTATCCTCCAAAGACACATATGCCCACATTAGAAAAAGGTACTGACAGGTACAAACTCACCTTATCCAGCAACACATTCTGCCATAAACGGAAGATACTGAGGTAGCTTCTGTCTCTTGCACTGAATGACGTGAAGAAAAACTGCAGGAAAAACAAAGGTGGGGAAAAAAAAAAAGCTCACTTGTAGGTACTTTCAAGAACCCCAGAATGCTTCCTTGTATCTTGAATATCATAAAGGTTTTCAGCAACAGCATGCCTTTTTTCATATTCAGCAAATCTAGAGTATATTCCTCACACTCCACACTTTTTATCACTTTCCATAAGTAAGAGTCAGACCCCCAATGTCCACACAGTATATAAAGACACTTGCTCTTCTGGGCATGTGACTACCCTTGGCATGAAGGAAGAGCTCTTCCTCAACTAACTACACACCTAAATGTCTCTCACTTCCACATAGGAGGTGAAGCAAATCAGAGATGCATATGCCTGTTTCTTACAGGCCACAGGTCTTTCCATCCTTTTGCCACACATTCCTTTTACTAATATTTTCACGTGAGATTATGTGAAATTAAAATAATTAAAATATGAGATCAAATTAGATGCATCATTTGCAGTATTAAAATCTTTCCCATTTGAAAGTTATTTTTTAGTAAAGAGGTCTCTCTTCCTTGTTGATGAAAGTTAATATTGGATAAATTAAGAGGGAACGGCCAAATATGAGGAATCACAGTTCCTTCACAAAGAACAACTCCACATTAACTGTGGAAAGCTATTCTCTGCATCCACCCAAGAATTATTATTTTCAAGGTACTTACAGAAGAACTGTGTTGCATGTAAGAAAATTCTGCATCATGCTTTTCAGTTTTTCAAATACACACTCACAAACTTAATTTCCCAGCACATATAACAGCATGTTCTAGGGGAAATTTCTCCATAACTCAAAACCCATGACACCACAGTCCTTTTATTTTCAGCAGTTTTTCTTCCAGGGGCACTTTAAATCCAGTGATTCATATCACTTTCATATTTTTCCAATATCAAGAATGCTAATTCTGAATTCATGCCCTGAACTTATAGTTTTTAAATGGCTTTCCTTTCAATCAGTGAGACAAAGCCTCTTCCTTCCTGGTTACTGCATCAACACTAAGAAGGGATTCTGCAATCAAACTGAAGTTGAATTACTAAGCCAATATTGCACAGGGACCAAACCACCAGTCTGTCTCAATCCCACCAAGTCAGTCCCAGTCACACTTAAAATTTGACAGGGAAGTTACTTAAGCAAATATAAACTAGAACAAGTGCTGTCCTAGAGATTATAATTTAACAAGAATATATTTTAAAACAACTTTTCACCTTCTCTCCTTTTGTTGCTATTTGTATGGCATTTGGAATGAGCCGAGCAGTCTTCTCCTTTGTCATGAAAGTGATATCCTTCAAGGCAATAGAAATCTAAGCAGAAACAGATTTAATAAGACATATCAAAAAATAACTGTTAAGACTAAAAATTTAAAGTTACAGAACATGCAAGAGGAACTCTAGCCCTAAACCCTGGGATGCAATTTAGTTGAGATCACAAAGGCAATTACAGTCTTCACTTGCTAAGCTTAACAGCAAGTATTCCAAAGTAGAAGCTAAGGTGACTTAAGAATAATCTCCTTTCATATTAGGACTAGGGAAGCAAGTGGTTCTTTCTTCTTTCCCTCCACTCCTCCTACAATCCCAACCAAATAAAAACCACAGATGCGAAAGCCAATCTCAATCAGCATGCTAGACATAAAGCAGGACAGCCTATTATCTGATCTCTCTTGTCTATGTCATCTCACAGAAATTGCAATATATCCCATTTTCAGAGATTTATTTGCAGTCCAGACACTGCAAGAAAATCTTCCTGATTAAGTGTGCTTGCCTTGTATATTAGTACTTGAAATTTAGAAGAGCATGGTCTGACTGGCTGCAACAAGCCATTTCCATTCACCCTACCCCCTTCACTTGCAGAGAAGGCTGTGCTGCCATTCTGCTTGGAAAAAGGAAGAACATACAGTTGGATTTGCTTTTTCCCCTGTGTGCAGAAGGTCCTCCACTTATTCTCTCTCTGCATCAACACAACCTGCTAAGGAGGTCCCCAAACTTGGCTCTACCATTGCAGCTGATAAGCTCAGATTGCCTAAAGGTTATCACTGAAAATACCACTCTGCTAAACAGGCAGCAACAGCATACCAGGATGTATGCTGTTTTGGCTGAAAAATCAGTCTTGAAAGAGTTTACATGTTCAAGGGTGTAATTTCAAAGGGTTTATTTTTAATTTATTTCAAGTCTCAAATAAGAAATATTCAGTCAAATACACTTGATGAAATTAAACTTGGTTTTCAGTTAAGTATTTCTACATACCCTCACTGTCCTAAAGTATACCAGCTATTTGTTGTTTGTCCTGTGTATTTCAGAGCACTTAAATTTAAGAGATTAACTTAAGGTATGAGCAGTCTTACAGCTCACAGAACATTTTGACACAACCATCACCTACTACCTAGGTTATCTCCCTTTTCTCATTCACTGCCTTATGAAAGTTCTACACCAGATACAACAACTGCTTGAATGAAAAATTTTAACTCATTAACCTAATTTTTACACAAAAAGAGGGCCAACATATCACAAATACCAAATTTTGTCCATACTGTTCAAAAGCTACAGACCACAATATGAGAACTTGCAGAGATCATTTATCAATTCCCTTTTGCTGTTCTTGGATGCTGATATTTACATATGAGACTAAATCAAGTGAGGTTCAATGCTGGAGAGTTCTCAGACACCATGTATTGTGTCGTGCTTCTGGTCTTACAGGAGAAGATTATGTGTTACATCCCTTGGGTAACTCTTCTTGGTAAGGAGAGGCAAACTGTCACCCAGGAATGTAAAAGATCAGCTTTTGCATAACTCCTAAACTTCCTATGCTGAATGACTGACTGAGCAGGCTTACTTAAGCATTAGGATGTCTCCAAGGCTATTCTCATTTTACAGAGCAATGCATCTGCATATCGACTCAGGGATGCAGGCTCTTTCTTCAGAGCCCAAAGTCACTAGCATGAGATTGACAGGACAAACTTTGCTTGAGGGACTCTACCCCAATATCCTGATAGCATAGGACAAAGAAAAGGTGGGATTCAAGCATGCTAAGCAATCTTACTGTGGTCTCCCATCGGAAAATGTTGCTGTGGAAACAGAGCCAGTTTTCAGAGAGATATAAGCGCCCTTGCAGCAGGATATCCTTCTGGAGTGCACAGGCGTAATCTATGTAGAGAGAGCAAGAGCAAGTTACTCACTCACTGCAGCACAGTTGATCCAAACTTCTTATAGGAATATTACAACATAATAAAAGGCCATTTCTTTCACTCTTAAGAAGTCTACAAAGGCAGACTTGTACTGGGTTGCATCCAGACCACTGTTCTGGGAACACCCAGAGTTAATGGAATACCTCTGTGTATCAACCCTCTGTGCATTATCCTATGCTTTCAGAGAAGAGGTATCAGGCAAGACCAGGAACATGTGAGAAGTATTAATTAGTAAAACTTTAAAGTGCCTAAACAACAGAATACACAAACGTTTTATAATATAACAGATTATACTGTCAACTCCTACATAACAGTAGTTCATATGTTGCAGTAGGATAATAATTTTCCACTAAACAGATCCTATCACTAGCTAAAACTATCTGCAGAGTGAGACACTAAAGGGCATCTTGAAGCTATCCAGTTTTCAGGCGGGGGATATTTTCAGAAGCTGTCATTTTTATGATACTGCCTCTGACTGAAACATCCCTATTGAGAAACAAGATTCAGCTAGAAGGTAATTATGCATCATCAGATACCTGCTAATTAAGAACAAGAGCAGAGGATTTGGTTGCACTTTATAAAAATCTCCAAGCGCTTTCACTATTTCAAAGCCTGAAACAGGAATTTTCAAAAGGAAAAAAAAAAAAAGGAATTTTCAGAAGTACTACTGCTACATAATTAAGACAGACCTCTTCTGGAAGCTCTGACCTAAAGAAGGCTACCTTATGTATAGAAAATACCCAGAATGTAGGTATTCGTGCAGGATATTAATGATTTTAACTTTAGAGGTATCAGATGTCTTTGTTATTTTGAAAAGCATTGTATCTGGTATTGTCCGAGCCAGAATTTTGATTTTGTGTACTACAAGATGAATACAATTCTTGTTCAAATATCAAGAGGTTCAAGAGTCCCCAACATCCTAACTTCAAGCTAAGTCTGCATCTACAAAAGCTTTTATTATAGTTTTTAACGTTCCCTTGGGTTTTTCTCCTCAAATAATCAAGTGGAAATAAAGTTTTTTGCAACAATAATGAGACATGTATACAAGCCCTTGGAGACATAACTGTAAACAGAATGACAAATCTAAACCAGTAAGTGCATGTTTAACAAAAAGTCAGATACCAAAACGCTAAGAGAGGAATGCAGCAGGAGTTTGAGGTTAAGGACTTGAGGAAAGCATTACTAAGAAGTTTGCATGGAAAGGATTTAGACCTATAAAGGTCATCACTGGGCAAGTGATGAGCAACCCCATCTGACCTACTTACACAAAAGAAAATATCAAAACAAAAGGGAGAGATTAGCATTTCTCCTTCTAAGTTTTCAGAATCAGTAGCTAAATATTCTGATTGTAAACAACAGTTTCAGGCAAATTATAACAGCACTCCTTTAAGCTCTGATTTAGAAAGTCTAAGTAATTCTTTTCATTTTAAGAAAATATTTCCTACAATCTTTGTATACTGTGCTCATTACAGTGGAATAGTTGCTTCTTTTTAACAGCTGAGTTAAGAACAAGAGGAGTTACAATTCTTTTAATGAACAGCAGCAAGTAAGGGCTTCTCTGAGCACTGTAAAGCCTATAATAAGTTTTTCTGCACCAAGCAAAGGAAGAGCTCTTTGCCTGGGGGATGCAAAGAGTCATTTCAGAGAAGCGCTGTTTTTACAGGGTAAAAAAAAAATTATATAAAAGTAGTGACTTTGCTTCTGATGGAGCAGGTGCTAAATTGTTGGGATTAACCCATTACTAAATATTTCTCTAAGTCCTAGGCAGTCTGTTCTTTGAAACTGTGCTTCAGAGTTTGCTCCATGGTTTTTTGTATCAATCAAGTACAAGGAGAAACATCAAAACAATGCTTTGAAGTAATACCCATTTCTTCTGTTTTACTTTAGCTACTCAAATATTTTAAAAATTCAGAAGGCATTTCAGAGGATAACTGCCCCCTTCTGAGGCTGGAAAAAGACACAGGGATTTAACTGTTTCAGAGCTGTCACTTGCACACTGTGGGCATACACTGACAGCCTCTCAATATTAATTTCTTTAAAGGTTGCATAAAATAAGAGATTAATTTTAAACAGTCACAGTGCCACTTTTGTATAAAACTAACACCCAGTTCTTTGGCAGGGTATTTGTTAAACAAATACAGTGCAAGCAGGTAATAAAGGAGGGAATAAGGTGCATCACTGTATTTGAAGGAGGTAGGTTACATGTTTACCTTCTATGGATTCTACAGTGGACTGAATCAGGGAATTGGAGCTCAAAAGGAATATATCTCTGTGTTGAGATGTTATACACCATAGTTTGATATTCTCTGACATCAGCTTCTTTCCTCTCCTATTCATCTGAAAAAGTCTTTTAAATTACAAACACCCACTGTGCCACTCAGTCCCACAAGTCACATTAATCAAGGTGCCTAGGCAAGGGTGTTAGTTCCAGGGAGCAAAGAGAAATGGTCCTTGCAAGGATGATCTACCTACTTAACAGGGTCTCTGAAACATCCTTAACTTTGTATCCATGTCCCAAAGAGAGAGGATGCAGACACTCACAGGATAGAAAATAAAAGGTTGTAACACTGCAAGAGGTACACCAAGCTGGTTGCCCATGCTAGAAAGAGCATAAAACATATTCGGTGCTCTCAGGATTAAATTCTACCTCTGCTATTCTCACACTACCATCTCACAAACCTGGCAATGCATGTATGCAAAGTTTATGTGCTCGCTGCTCACCCTGACCTTGCATAAAGATCTAACTTGTCCATTGTCACACAATCATATCTCCACTACGGGTTTTGTCTAAAAACGCACTAAAAGTAGCACCAGGAAAAGTCATTAAAAGGTTTCCATCCTGTATCTAGATGAATTGGAGGGTTCTGCACCCTCTCCTTCACTTCTCAATCCCCAAAATGAATCTGTCATTTTCCCAAAGCAGTCAGTACAGGAGAGGAGTATGAACCTGACTTTCCCTTAAGGCATCTGGTGCTATTTCAGAGACAGGAGAACAGAAAGTTATCAGCTGTAGTTAGAATTTGCCGTAAAAAGAAATCAAAATGCTTTGACACTACTGCAATCTGAAGTTATCAGCCAGAAGACAAGGATTTTTGCTGTGATTACGTCTTACCTACTATGAGTCTCTCTGAGTCTGGCAGATGAGAAAACTGCCTCTTGAATTCTTCACTCCTATATTTGTAAGTGGAACTTGAGAGCTGCAACAAAGAACAGTAAAAGGTTATGCAAACAGATTTATTTTCAGCCTTCAACTGTCTTCATACTGGAAGTGTAATTTTATCTTGAAGAACAAATGAACATCAAAAGAGCAATAAAGAATAGGTGGTATCTAAATGTGATCATCACTGTAACTTTATGCTCGCTTATATAAGAGTATTTAGGAGAGCATGGGCCAAACTATTCCCTATATCAGGCCAGATGCCAATTACAAGGCATTACAGTTGTATGATGGCAACCTGCTGCACTCATAAGGAGATGAAAGCCCTTCTGGGACTAAATATTCTAGCACAGGCTAAGTGAAGAGGCAGCAAGGCCACAACACAGAGGTGACAGAGTAGATCAAGCCCTCATGCAGGCCACTAGCTAGACACAAGAACACAACCTAGAACACTTATGTCTTACTTGGAGCACCATTTCAGGAACACTACAATGCACTGGATTTTTCTCCAGTTGGTATAACTCCAATAAGGAGGAAATCACTTCTTGATTTTCTGATCTGTTCTACATTTCACCTCATATTCAAGATCACTGTTTATATGATTCATTTGAGATTCAAAATGGGCAGCAAACTCACAGCAAAGAAGACTATCTTGATGGACTTTTAACTCCTTATTCTTATAAACAAATGTTCCTGCTCCCATTCAAATAAAGAGCTTCAGCATGTTCTCCAGAAAATATTCTGCTGTGAAAGCCCTATTTTTCATTTTGCAGTTATAACAGGGCCATTTTTTTTCTTGACAGATGTTGGACACTTATTTTAGAGGCTGTCCTAACTACCTAACTAAATGCTGTATAAGGCCATGACTCAGCTGGACTATAGCTAAGACAGGAAGAAACCACTTTCAAGTGTTACTAAAATCAGGTATAAATATAACGAAAAGACCTCCTTTACACTTTTTTTTAACCTTTCTGAAGATCTTAAGCACATGGCTGCTATTCTCTCCTTGCACAATTGTATTACTCCAAAACTTGACATTCACCACTAAATCCATCTCTGCCATAAAATTCGTTGCTATTTACTTTTAGCATGAGGGAAGAAAGGAGGCAAAGAACCACTTTTGACTGTATAACCTTGCAGGATGTTTACTACTTTTGATACACTCCTGTTGTATGTTAGTTGGTCTATCCTTTCATTATGTTTGTGCTTGTTGTCAAAACAATCCCGGAACAAAGACAGATTTATCAGGGTCTTTTAATAAACTAAAGCCAATACTGCTCCCACCTCCTCAAGATTCTCATATTTTCACTCTTTTTTCCACAGAGGACATTCCTGCTTCTTGCAGTTCAAAAGTTCCCTGAACACCACCCCAGACTCACAGACTATGATGGTCTGTCATCTACTTATACTTGAGAATTGAGCTCTTAGGCCACAACAACATGAAAGGTCAAATGTTTAAGTGCACCTAACACAAGAGAGAGCAAAGTTCAGCTTTAAAAAAAAATATATATGCAAACGTTTATTTTATTCATGGTAATTAAAGGTAAATCTTTACATCTGATCACTGTTTGAGGAGGTATTTGCTGTCCACTAATATTCTGAGCATTGTAATGCAAAAAGACAGTGAGGGATGGAGATTGAAAAGACATCCACCCCCCCCTTCCTTCTGAGAAAAGTAAACACGAAAGCTTTGGGTGCAGGTAAAGGACAACATGTTTAACATGTCCTCTAAGCTGTATGCTTCCAATTATATTTCAGTTGTTTCTGAGAGTATAAAAATAACATTCTTGGAGAGCATGTAACCTCCTGAAGTAGATAGGCTGTGGTTTCTTGGCCTAGCCACCTCAAGCCCTAATGGGCCACTTCTAACTGGTCATCCAAAACAAGCATCCAACAACTGCACTGCTTTGAAAAAACCCAGTTCTTTGCAATTACTCTGGAAAGAGACATAGGGAAAAGTGAGAAATTAACTCACATCTGTAAAGTTTCCACCTGTAGTTCCAGAGACCCTTTTGTTTACACTCAGTCATACCTCAGTTGACTAAAGTATAGCTTGTGTAGAAAATGCCAGCACACAAGGAGATAAAAGAACTGGTCTGCCATGAGAGTAAAAGAAAACTCACTATCTCTAAGTCTGAGTTATGAAACTATGATTTAGGCAGCAACACTTTTAAGGAGGAGAGTAGATTCTCAAACACACTGTATACAAGAGAAAAGAGCTACACTGGAGTTAAGCATTTCTGTCACTATAAGACAAAAGGAATCGGAAGGAAAATAGGAACATCATAGTATCACAGACACATTTATATTAGTGTCTGAATCAGCCAGTTCAACAGCTCCAAGAATCCAAACTCAAGACACCGAGTTTTACTTAGAAAGGACTTTTTTTTTCTAGAGCATAAAACCTGCTATAGCTTCTGAGAAATCCTGGCTGGCATTTAGAAGTGTTGTCATGAGCGACAAATAAGAAAGCCTCTTATTAATTGTAGCTTTCTACTGAGCTCTTAGGCCATTTATGCGGAGCTTGCTCTGAATCCTTATCTAATCAGCAGGAAAAGAGTGAGCACACAAACTTTCAACCCTTATCTTTTCTCTACTTTGCATGAAAACAGGCTCACTTAGATCTGTAACTGTTACCTATTCAATATATGGTTTGGTGATTAGGAGATCCCTCCATGGACTTGGGAAACAACAGGGACAATTTTAACACTACTGGCAATTTCAATTTCCCTGAATTGAAGAAAATAAGACATTTCTATGAATACAGCATCTCTTATAATGGTTACTATAATGTCCAACATGTGGCAGCATTTCAAGCAGGTTGCCACCTCTGGATTACAAAATCTAACATCAAATATTAAAAGAAGAAAGACATAAATCAGATTGTAGTATGACATTTAAGAGATGAAAACACCAACTCATTTTTAACACATACACATTTCTAGGTTTAATTATAAGTCATCAGGTAAACACTTTGCCTGAGGATAATCTTAGCCATTTACGGTTATGCTATATTTAATCACCAAGGAAATTAAGTCCAGCCAACAATATATTAGCATTTTCCATCTGAACCAAAAAAAATATACCAGAAAACTGAAAGTTAGCATAAATGGAAAACCATCTTCAGTGACAACCAAGAAGTTTTACAGAAGACATTTATGTAAGAAACAGGTATTACTTGGAGACACATAACCAAGTGACTCTCATATGTTGTTTAGAAAAGGAACAGTCCAACTACATGAAGTCATGTTCCAGAAAAAAAATATGTAAACTTAAATTAGCACTAAGCTGAGTTATTTATAGGATAGAAAAAAACAGCTTCCCTTCACATTTACATCTTCGAAGTGTGGCCACTGCAAACAATTTGAGCCTCTTAGCAAACTACAGAGGAAAATTAAGCTACACCTTCTCACAGGAGTACAAGCAAAACCCCTAATCGTTATGAAATGATTTGATTGCATGTATCACTAAGCATGCAAATAGTCAATCAACCTCAGCAGAATGGTTTGTACGTTTTTAAACAATCAACTAATGACAGTAATAATTTTGCATTTACTTTGTTAGTGTTTTCCCTTTGTTTTGAGAAACTACAAAACCCAAGTCACCTGACAATTCGCATTCCATGGTTTTGACATGCAGCTACGAATACAACCGCTGAGATCACAGGTAAGTTGACCTCACCAGTACAGCAACACAACTCTGATGTCACCTCATTTTAAGAGATGCACACGTATCTCCCACCGAGCTTCAGTCTTGGTATCAGTTACCACCAAGTGCTTGAGGTACAAGGAAGTTCCCCCATCTACTCCCCTTTTATGCTCAGAAGCCTCACTCGAGCAACAAAATATGGTCCATGGAACACATGGCTTTGCTTCCATGTAAATCCACATGAAGCATGTAAATCCATGCCACTCTCTCTAAAATCTACTTAAAGACCACCTGACATGCTATTCCCCAAAGACAGAAGAGCTTGACCAGTAATTTCCTGTGAAGTTTCTAGACATGGTCAAAAACAAATTTGGAGACATTAGTAAGGTTAGGATGAAAGTACATTATAATCCTACGCTACCACATTAAAACGAATATTAAATATTCTTGCAAAAGCTCCTGCATTTCTACTGAAGAACACACTGTGTTCTTCCCTCTTCAAATTCAGCTAAAACCCTTTTTAGCATCAGCAGAAAGAAAAAGAAAGCAGCCTCCAGAAGAACACACAGTCAGAGAGGAGGTTTGATTTTATACAACAAGACTACTTTATACTGGAAATATTCTTTAAACTTATCAGATAAGTGAGAAAAAAAAAAATCAACCCAAAAGCAAACTAACAAAAAAAGCCAAACCAAAACATACCAACATCCCATTTTCAGTGAGACTAAAGCCTCCTTAGGCTAGGTGAGAGCCAAGTCAACAGCCCTGAGCAAAAGCCTCATTTAGCAGTGTAAGGCAGGCAAACTTAGGGTTTCACATACCTTAAAATAAATTCAGGCATGCTTACCTATAAACACAAGAACAACTCCCCTGGCACTGAGAAGGTGGTCTCCCTGCTGAGGCTAACTGTAGAAGGTGCCAAGTTTGACAAGCCTTTCCATCAGAGAAATGTGGACACCACTGCAGCCATTTCTTCAGTCCAGAAAAGTTCATTTGACCACCCATCTAATCTATATCACACAAACCACAGCCCTCCTACTTTAAAACTAGAGTTGTGATGACCAAATTTCCCTTTGGCAAAGAATAATATATATATTTTACCTTTTTAATTTAAAAAGTCACTCCTGATGGAAAAATCCAACCTAGCTATGGATAGTGCTTCTACTGGTCTGTTACTTAATCTTATCTTCACTTTGTGAATTATTTTTGGATTGTAAGCAAGTTACTCCATATCTTCTTTTGACGTAGGGATTAAGCTTCTCAAGATTTTATTTTTTCAGACTTGTTCTTGTGGCTTTTCTGAATCCCCTCCTATTTGTAATGTCCTTCTTGAAAGCTAAATATAGCACTGTCACACAAACACACAAATCTGACTCACATTTGCTTTTAGGCACAAAAATCACAGTGAAAGCCCAGATCCACATGACTACCAGTCTCCCTTATCTTTTTGTAGTTACCGGGCAGAGTTTTCCATTTCTTCTGAAAACAAGCACTAGGCTGTATGTTAGAAGTGTCAGACTTGTTCTATATACCTTATCACATGTAAACAGTCTAGATCTACTCTGTTAAAGTGATTTATTTTCACTAACCAATTCCTGACAATCACAGAAAAAAAATGATTGAAAGTTGTTCCTAAACCAGTTTGAGTACTCAAAAGCTTTACTAGCAGTGACTTACACTTATTTTCTTTCTCTCAAAGGACAAAAACATTAAACTTACAAAGAGAAAGAACCACTCACAGGATGTGAAGAGCACCACCACATTACTTAGCATGACTTACTGTGCTGTGTACAGTATACTGTTCACTTTGGCTCACTTTTTTTTTTTTTTTTTGTTTTGGGGGGGATTTTTGGTTTATTTTGTTTTGTTGGGGTTTTTTTTAAATAAGTAGGTATTTGATCACATGTGCTTATCCACACAGTTGTATTTAATTCATAGGTCATGAGAGGCATGTCAACCAACTAAAAAAAAGAAACCAAGCAACTGTTGCCAGGGTTTGCTCAGCCACTGTACTCCTTAGGAGCCTGCTTTCCAGAAGTTCCCATGTT
>NW_020884910.1:1813457-1919326 GCF_003945725.1 Corapipo altera | reverse complement strand
GGGGGAAGAGTTTAGGGAGCCAGGACTATTTTAATGACATTCATTATATGCCTTTTCCTTCACCCTTACCTCTGGGGAGGGAAGTCTCATAAGCACAGGGCCACTGGCAGGCACAGGGCTGTGCTCTAGGGTCATTATGTCCCCACTTCCATGGCCCAGCCCCCCCTCTTATTTGTAGAGTCTGAAGGAGAAAGATTTCTCAGTGACTAAGCAGAAAACAAACCAATGGCAGTTCTTCAGTGGCATCTGTGTACAGGCAGAGTAGCATCCAATAGCATTTTGGTGAAACTATGTCCTTCTTCTGTTGGAAATACAGTATATAAAATTTCAAAGGGATATTAAAATACAGCTCATTGGCAAATACTCCAGCTACTGTATCTTCTAGGGATTTGTTTGTTTGTTGGGGGGGAGGGGAGGGAATGAGGGGTGGGTTGTATTTTTTTAAGCCTATGAGATCCCATAAACGAGGCTAAAGACAGAGTCCCTACTCCCCCCCCAGATGTGTTACTATTAACTAGTTCTCACAGATAAACATTTTCAGTGTGCCTGCCTGTGCAACAGACTATTATTTACCACTAACACCAGTAGCTTCCAAAAATCCATGTAGAAAGAAATTCCTCAGAAATATTTCTTTATAGAGATCTTCTGAAATATTGGACACCAACTTAAAAAACTTCTAACACCCAGCATCCTGAAGCTGACCGAATGAGGAAGAGAGACTCTTTATTTAACTTTTGAGACTAGGTATAGTATGTCAAAAGCACTGTGTCCCACAAGGGTAGTCCAGCTCCCACAAGCTCCACTGTGGACATCAGACTCATCCAGCCATCATTGACCTGACACATGGTGAAAATCTGTTTTTCTGAAAAGCAGTTCTGCTCAACTACTGAGCAGGGAGGGAGACCAGATCACAACTGTTTCTCCATAGTGTGACATGAACTTGGCTGAACTGGAATCCTGCTCACAGAAGGCCTGGTCATTTCCTGCACCTTATCAGTCACATGGCCCTTCCAAGTGCAGGAAGGAAGGTCTCATACTTGAGCTTCACCTGTGTAAGTACAAATATCAAATCATGTTGGAGCATAGCTTGGAAAACAGCCTAGAAAATCCACAACCAAAGCTGTCACGATTACAGTTTTGACAGACAAGAAAATTTAGCATCACATGAAATACTATGCTGCTAACATCAGGTTATATAATTATAACAAAAGTATCATTTTTGTGAAGAATTTTAAAATTTGGCATCCTTCCCAAGCAGAAAGAAAACTCAAAAGACTTAAAGAGTTGAATGATACAAAGGTATTTCTTCAGAGAACTTTTGGTTGCGTAACCAGTTGAAAATTACATTTTTAATGTTCTTTAAAAAAAACAAATCAAAAAACCAAAAACAAAACCAAAATTAGAACAGACCTGGAAGAATTTTGTAACAGAGTATTTTAGTTTAGAACATGTGAGGAACTCTCCCAAGTTTCTCTTTCCAGATCCCACAAGAATTAGCTCAATTTCACAAGCCATTACATTTCATTGAAATAGGGTTCAGCTGAAGCTACTCCAAACAAGGTGCTTCAGAAACAAGCTGATAAGCTTCTTATCAATGATAAGAAAGCCTCTTGTCATTAGCAGCATTATAGACTTTTCCCAGAAAAACAGAAGTTTGGATTGAGAATATTCCCTGCATATTCTGGAGCAGTTGTTTTGTAGTATTCAGTATTTTCTTCCTGCAAATAAGTGTTCTAAAGCATTTTTAACAGCGGAGCCAATGTACTTTCCTGACAACTCTGATTTGGAGATATAATTGCAAGTTTGACACATACAGTACAGAGCAAAGCATATGCTCCATTTCAGAATAAAGCTGACTGAGGCATGAAGCTAATGTAAAGTCAGGAGACACACACACCCCCTACACATACCTCCTCCTCTAGCTGCCTGCAGCCTGTTCCAAACCATGCAAATCCCTGGCCAAACCCTCTCCAGCTCCCCCCCTCTCTCCCCCACTTGCTCAGAGCTGGTGCTGGACACCATCCAGCAGAGCCAGCTAGTGTTCTGCTAGCCTCTGCTTGCATGCCAGCTTGGAAAGCAGGCTGAAACACAGCAGCCTTGCAGAACAGGCACACAAATGCTGCAGCAAGTGGTCAAAGAAAACTTAAGAGGAGGGGGACACACTTTAGAGCTGCCCAGCTCCCACCTAAAACCACCATCATCAAAATGGAGTAGCATTGATCATTTCAAGTTCACAAAGTCCCAAAGAGAATAGCAGAGAAAAGTACTATCACCAGGGAAACACCAGCTTGTAAAAGGAGTACTCGATGTCCAGTGCTCCTCCTCTCTGGATTACTGAAGGCTACAGTCCATGAACCAGTCCCAGAGTACATCTACATCTGGTAACCTGGCATTGTCCCAAGTCTACTCTAACACAAGACGCGGCCCTTGCTAAGAGATCTTCTCAGTCTGAGCTCCAGAGCCGGGGAGGGAGGAGAGCAGGGCATGCTTCATCCATAGCCACGTTCCCCAAATGCATACACTACCACACACCCCTTCACCAGCTGCCGTGAGCTCAGTTCTTCATGGACACTGAGCAGACACTGTGAGGCAAGGGATACAGGGCTCTGCATGCCTGGCAGATCTCTGCCTGCTCTGAAAGACAGACATACATCTGTTCTACTTTCTTTAGGCTGACTGTCCCTTTCCATCTGCCTTACCTAGGACCTGTCTGCTACATTTCTGCAACTAACTACATGAAATCAGGGTCTGGATGCCATTTGTATCAGTTCTGGAAGCAAGGAAGATCACAGAGGGAACAGGAGGCTGCGCAGGAGCTTCATCCTGCACAGGTTTTGAGCCATTAGAGTACAGCAGAGTGAGGGGCTGTGGAGCCCCTCTTTGCTGCAAGGCACCATCCACATCCCCAGCTGCAAGACTGCATCCCTAGAAGCTATCACAACATACACACAGTTTCAGAGCTACACAAGAGGCAGGTGTGTCTCTATGCTGCACCCACATCACCCACTGAAGGCCCAGCCTTCTACAAGCCCAATCCTCTTGGGCACATGGCTGAACATTGAGCTAATGATTCAAGAGCAGCAAAGAGAGATCATTCTCCTAGCATAGACCTACTAAGGAAGCTGACAGAAGAAACAGAAAAATGCTTTTCAAGGCATTTTAATCACTGAGATTTAAATCTGAAAGCCTGAAAGAAGATAATTGTACACAATAAGGCTATATTTACAGTCATTTTGCCAGCCCAGGCTGCTCCCTAGGATGTCTCTGTGCACCTAGCTGGGTGGTGGTGTTTTGGATGGCCTGCAGTTCTGTTGTCAAGATCAGCTACATATGTAAATAGCAGGAACTGGTTTCACCAGAAAAACAAGATAACTCTTCTGCCTTCCCAAAGCAGACAAGATACATCACAGGAAATCTCTGTGTACTGAAAGAGGAGCAAGATATTGGGAAGCATATCTGTACTGAAAAACATTCACTGGCCATTTCTTTCCATTAGAAAGACAGTGGGAAGAGTCAAAGTGATCTCAGAAAAGTCCTGCCAGAGCCTGGGTACCAATGTGACAGGTCTCAGAAGTAGCATGAGCATGAAGTGATTTAAGCACATTTCCTGTTTATGAGATAACACCATCTGCAGCTGATTAAACACCTGAGTCTGGATGTTTGCAATTAGCAATAAGGCTCATTATTTCAGTTTCAAATATAATTATTTATGTAACTGCTACCAAGTACCTCTGAGTTTGGATGAAACAAACATTTAAGTTTTAAATAAAGTTAAGCAAAAAGTTCAAGAGGTTTGGACACTTCCATTGATAAACATCTTCCTCAACAAGGAATTAGAAATTGAGGTGGTTTTAGCTTCCAAGAGGTAAGATACTCCAATCTCAGATTTATTCAGCATCCTCACCAACACTATCCATGGCTGGTAATAACTCCTCCGAACCTGGTAGTAAAATTATGCATGTAATGGCCATGCCAGAGACCATGTTTCATGCTGCTCTCCTCTCCCAGGACACAAGCACAAACCAAGTTCACAAGGCTCTTAAATACCTAATTCCTTTTCATTTTAGGGAAAAATTGTGGATCTGTACCTACTTCCTTGACTTCAAAGATGCATCATTCAAGCATTTTTTTTTTGTTCTGTTTTAGTAATTTCATCTATTGCATGAGGATTTAACCAAAAAAAAGAAGAAAAAGTAAACCAAAATACAACAACAAAAACCTGTGATACATCAACTTCTAAAACAAGCTTAATACAAATAAACCAAGCACGTTTGGATGAACTCTGCAGTTAACATTGTGTAATTGAAGTGAGTTTGTCACCCTCCCAGCAGAAATGTATCCTTTAGCTCAAGACAATTTATCTGCTCCCCACTTTGAGTCCTGAAACTATGTTGTCCAGGTTTCAACAGCCATAAGTGTACTAACTAATATGATGCAAGAGCAATTAAAAGCTCAGGCAAGATGACTTCCTTTTGGATAACAAAATACATTCCTTTCTGAACAGCAGTTCCATCTGACTCAAGCTTGTTTCTACAGCATGTGTATGAAACAATTAGCCAATGTTAGTGGTTAAGAAAATCTGTTCTTTCACCTGATCTTTCACTGCAGGCTGCCTAAGTAATAAACTGTTTGTCTTTAGACATATTTGATCCATTTAATAAACAGGAGAAAAAAAAATCCAGATGTTTTTCAGGGGAGGAAAAAAAGCCACATACAAAGGAAGTATAAGATACGAATTTTGAACTCTTGTCTTCCTTACCTGCAAAGTACCACAAAGATTACTTAATACAGAACTAGTCAAATACAGAAGCAAAAGAATGGGCATTTCCCCCCTTACTTTGCCAGCAACATGTGTATCACTATATATGCATCTCTGATTCGTATTTATGTTTAGTAACAGTACCCAAATATTGATCAAAAAGAATCAGGAAGGAAAGAAACAGTCATCTTGGTAGGAATTCCCTTTGGTGCCATTTAGTTTTCAGCAACTGATGAAAGGATACATAAATACTTTGGATCAGGACTAGGGTGAAAACCTGAAGGAGCTATTAAGCCACAAGAGTAGTTACATAGTTAAGGCAGTAGTGACTGTAGCCAATTACATAAACTACTTTCCTATAAATTACTCTGGTCATCTCATTAAGTCTGCTGGTAGCCCTACTGCACTTGAAATTACATGGAAAATAGCACTTACCAAGCAATTGTCCCAAAAGTGTTTTTCCTAAGAAATATCTTATTTGATCTCTTCCTTTTACGCCTTAGAAAAACACCAATTTTGCTCTTAGTCATTTCTATATCAAAAGCAGCTACCACATTTGATTGAACCATTCTCAAAGACAAACCACACACAATTTTTCTTCAGCTTTATATAGAGTGAAATGCAAAGGGGCAGCTGTTGGGAGACCTGCATGTCAGTACAAGCTGATCAGAGCTACAGAGACACAATGGTTCACGACCACATGCTGCCATAGCTGAACAAGGGGTGATATCTTGAGTCCTGGTGGGTAGCAGGCACAGCAGAAAACAGGAGGAGACATTGAAAGGTTGTATGAACAGGCCAAAGTCCTGAATGACTATCTGTCATTCTCTAGAGGCTTTAGGGGGTTGCAGTAACAAATACATAAATATCACAAGTATAGGCTCTACTGACTCAGCAAGCAGCTCCAATAAAAACCACTACTTTAAAAACCCTCTTACTCCACATAATTTCTAAAATGCTGCCAAGTGTCACCAAGGAATCTTGACATAACTCGATTAGTGCATAGCCATCTCCTACACAGGATGACAAAATATAACTTCCAAAGTGATCATTAGCAGAAAAGCCATATACTTTTGTCTAGAACACTCTTATGTTTTTGGATAGGCAATTACATGTCCCAAATAATCTAAATGTCAAATATTTCAAATTTTGAATATTTTATCTCTTAAACATCTCCCAGAGAATTTTCTTCTGTTAGTTACTGCCAATGACTTAATTAAATGTACCACTAAACAATCACATCCTTTTTTGTTTACCTGTCTTCTTTCCCTCTCCTTAGATACAAGTGGCTCACCTGTAGCGAACCTGGAAGAGACAGTGCTCCAGCACTGGCTGTTTGCAGAAATACAAGCTGTAAACAAACACAAGGACCAAAAAGAGAGCTTACTCCCATCTCCTAGAGTTTTAAACTTTTCATTCTGCAGCTTAGGAACTGCCCTTTCATTAAAAGGATATCACTATTCCATCAACTCCATGTGGATTTTCTGAACTATGTTGCATTTCTAATGGTTTTGCTCACAGTGACTTAGGAAAAAAAAAAAGTAAACCACACAAATCTGAAATATTTTCTTTCTGATCTATGAATATTATTCTTCAGGTTCTAAACTAATTTTTTACATGTGTGCAGTAATAATCCATATTATATAGAGCTTTCCACTGCTGCAGCTAGCAAAAGCTTACTTAGGGCACCACTGACAGTCTTTGTGAAGGACAGGCTGAAACTTGATGACAGCCAGATCTACCTCAGTGCTCAATTTGGAGCTGCATCAACAGCAGTAAGGAGATTCCTAGCTTGACAAGAAGTGAAAAAAACCCTTTAGGCCTAATCAGCCATGTTCAAGGGCTGGTCAGAACTGCAGTTAGTCTTTTCTTACCATGTTAAAACACTGATGCTATATAATCAGTGCTATCACAGGGCTGACAAAGGCACCTATTTGTAGGGATTCCAGACAGGTAAACAAACAACACACCAGTACTACAAAAACAAAAGCTATTTATACTGAAGTTATAACATTAAAAAAACCACTAAACCTAAAAAGCCTAACAAAAGGCCACACCACAACCTAGCACTAATGTGATTAAGGTTTTTATTCTCTTTGGAGACCTACAGCATTTAACCAATTCTCATCCTCCTCAGCAGACTGTTTCATACCAGCAAATAAAAAGGAGGTTAAAAATCCTCCCCCAATGTCATAATCATTGATGTCTCTCCTTCACAACCCAAACATTTGATTTGAAGGCACAGATAAGAAGAAGAAACATACCAAATACACAACACAGGAGATGTAGCTACTGTCAGAGGGCGTTAAATACCAGCCTGACAAAACATAGTTACCAATTTAACTAGCCCAGTAAGCCACTTCAAGAGTGTTGTGAGTCTTCAGAGAAAAGCAGAAGGAGCATTCAAACAACCATAAATACAAGAAACATCTCATTCAACGCTCACCAGTCTTGGGCTACAAAGTACCTCAACTCGATTCTGTGCTTCAATAAGTCATCTTCCAAATTGTAATGGGTATCTGCATCCCTCCTATGCAGGTTTGAGACATATATGCCAATTGTATTCTTGCCATACATACTTGTCACATGCTCCCACAGATTAGCTCTTTTTCACAGAAGCCAATTCTATGTAATAATTCAAAATGTTTTCCCAATCTTGCGCAACCTCACTTGCTCTTCAATTATGAAAAGTAAAAGTTTATTTTCACTTTTCACTCTATCATTTGCTTCTATTGTCAGACTGCTTTGTACTGACCAGCTCTTTAAACTGGGATTACATTGCAATCAACTGGCTGGTTTAAAGCCTCTATTATTTTCAATCCATCACCTCTTTGACACCTCACTATTCCAAATTCTTAAACAAGCCTCCCAGATATAAGCAATTTTCTTAGAGATGCTCATTTGATTTCAACTCTTTCCACCTACCTTTTCATTCCAACAGGACTCAATTTTTTGTTCGTTCTTTCCATGGGCATTCTTCTTATTGTAGACACACATGAACTTTCTTTGACTGTTCATTAATATAAACTAGAGTCCCCAGACACAATACCCTCACTTTTGATGCAAAGATCCTTTTCATTAGCTTCCTCATTCACCTTTACTTTCTTCATTACAGTAGGAGAACACTTAAGACTTTCACAGGTTTCTTCTTCCAAGCATTATTAAATTGAATTATACTTCAGTATGAAGGGAGTAAAAAGATGAATTCAGAATCTTGAGATAGGGCTTCCAGATGTAACCTAATTTCCAAATCATCTTTGACTTTCATCACTTCTATTTGCAGTTGCCAAAACTAGAATCATTTAATCAAATGCAGATACAAGCTTTACGGCTTCCAGTAAAGAGGGAAAGCCCTGAGATTAATTTTCTTAGCAGGCTTTTTCTTCCTCCAGTGAGGTTACAGAAGTCCAGCTTTGTACACCTCCAGCTGGAAAAAGATCCATCAAAAAACCTACACAAAAAACATCCATGACACACCATCAACCTTAAAAAGAGGAGTTAGTAACACTACCAGTTTAAGATTACAATAATGGAAAATTAATTATTTCTCAAAATTTTTCAATATTATTCTGCATAGTAGGAGTCTCTTCTTTTCTTCCCTCCCTTCTAATTTTTCTGCTACTCTTTCTTCTCCCCACTCACCATAGCCAGGAAAGAGATTGTATCCCAGAGGCTGCCAACCCTGTCTTGCTGCTAATTACATGTGCTCACAGCACCTACTGAGCACTCAGGATATCTGGCCTGACTTCCAGGGGCATGGCACAAGTGCCTACTCCCACTCAATCCATGAAAAATTGAAGTCAAACCAGTCAGGCTCCAACATCCACATTTGGTTTCCGACATCAGAGAAACAAGAGTACATCACACTCAGAAGAAATGAACCCTTGGAGTAAACCAAAGTTGTCAGAAACATGCAGCCTCTCAAAGCAAATAACTCAGGCAACAAAGCTGATCCCTGGATGCTACCACAGGCTAATCCTGCTGTTTTAGCAATTCCTTTCTTCTGCCGACTGAAGAGTAGGAACGAGCATAACAAATCCACACCTGCCACAGGACAGTAACATCATCCTTCCTCAAGTGTTAGTGACACATGCTTTACACACTGCAACAAGCTGCCTTCCATGCTATCACCTACACATTTACTATGACTCAGAATGTAGGGAGTTTGAACGATTTGTTTTTAGAGTCAGCAGCTGATCATCAACCATGCAAGTTATTGAAATACATTTTCTGTCAAGAAGAGGAGGAAAGATGCCAATGACATAACATTTTAATGAGAAGATCTTAGTTTTGCCTTGAATTTGTGGCTCTCTGGCTCCTGCTACTTTTAAGTTCAGCCCCTTGAAGCTGACAAAATAAGTACCACAGCTTCCTATAACCAGACTGGTAGAGATTTTTTAAAACTAATCAGTAACAGACGGCATGGCTAGAACACTACAAGCCACAGCATTATCTTACAAGAGGCAAGTATTTACACAATGACTTTGTTTTAACTGCAAGGTCATATTTGTAGAACCAGATAAACACTAACATCAAACAAATACTGAGGTTCTTGAAGTATAAATCATAGACAGAAGGCAATCATTTAATCATGCTGGAAAACACCTTACACAGCAGCTGCCACTGCACTGAAGAATCCTGCTCTGCTGAAGTTACAGGCACACATTACCACAGGAAGCAGAAAGTGGCACTGTGAGGACACACTGTCCAGGCTTAAAGCTCTGTTCAAATCAACTTCAGACCTTCATCATGCACCTAAAACCTAAGAATGCAAAGCCAATTATATGTGCAATATATGCAGTTATATTCTTCATATAGTATACTTTAGTGACTTTATTTTCAATTGCCAAGCTTACCAAGGAGACACTGAGTTACTAATTGCAAGTCCGACAAACTGATCCCGAGACCTGAACAGGCTTATTTCTCACACAAACTACCACCTGCATTAATGGTTGTATACAAACCATCAAGAGGTAGTTTACACAGTCTAATCTGCCATCTAATGAGAGCATAACTGGCAGCTACAGTGTCTGCACAGCATGATTTACTATCGATTCAAGTACAGAGATACAGCTGGAAACAGGCAGGACAGCCCTGTGTCACCTTTGTCTCTGTAGGAATAGCGGAAAAAATACTGAACAATCCAAGTACTCGCTCTCTAGCAACACGAATATACAACCTGCTGGGATTCATTAGGCCTGTCCTATTTCCATTGGCTCCAGACTACTATTGCTTAGTTTAAGAGTACACATACATTTGTAGGGAGTTTATCTTAGGGCCTGAGATGCACAAACCGATGTTCTGAGCATTAGGACTTCCACTTAGTTTGAACAGAAGGGATGAAAACACATACAAGCTAGATTTAGAAATAAGGAGTTGGGAAACCTGATCCCCCCCAGTTCTGCTCACAGCTCTGCCACAGATTCCATATGGCCTTTGCCAGTTACTTAATCTTCTACCTGCTAAGCACAATGAACACTTGGATGACCTCATCAGGAGAAGGACAAAGTAGTCCAGAGGACGATCCTATGCACAAGCTGAAGCAAACCAGTTTACTGAGGACACCTGATGCAGAACCTTAGTCAGACTGCCAGAGCCGTGAGGAAGGGAACATAAGTCTCTCACATGATCAGCTGTTACCCTGCCCATGGCTGCATGCGCAAGTAATCCTCTTCCTTATCAAACAACACCAACTCATCTACCAAAGTAACAGCAAAACATATTTACCTTCTCTGAAGGCATTAAAAAAACACTACCAAAAGTATGAGAAAAGTATTCAAATCAGCACTTATTATTACACCCTCTGCTTTCAGTGAGGCATTTCCCTGGAGAGGAACAAAGTTAAACCCCTCATTTCTGCCCTTCTTATTCACAAATCCCATTTTTACACAGAAGACAGGAAGCTTACTTACTCTTGTAGAAAACAAATGTGTTTACTTGACAAAAAACAGACAGTAAGAAAGCACATCAGAAGAATCACCCAACGATGAGAATCAAAATTCAGCCCTTATGGTGAAAAAGCATCAATAATGTTTTTCTAAAGGCATAAAGAGACACTAGGTACATTAATGAACCATGTCAGGAACCGGGAGACAGGACTGCATAGAGAAGTCAGAAATTCTGTTACTAACTTGATATGTGACATCAGGTAAACAACTTCACCCCCTCTCAGTCTCAGCTTACACTTTGGTAAACCCGTAATGATAAAATTACCTACCTCACTACATGGGTGGAGAGCACTTTACTAATTCATGACTACAAAGCAACTTGAGAACAGTGGATGTAAAGCTTGTACATATACACACATATATAAATTAAAATATACATGTATTACATTTATAAATTAAAAACAAATTAGAAGAGAAATAAAACACATTACCCAAAAGCTCCAGTCAGCACTCCAGCTATACTGAGCAGGACCCTGCATTTTCTCTGTGCACGAATTAAGAGTCTCCTCTGAATCAGCAAGTAGTTGGTTAACAAGACCATGATCTACTTCATGAACTTCCTGTGAACAAAGAAGCAAGGTATGTAATTCAGCAGTGGTGGAGAAAGGTGAAATAAAATGGCTAATCCGTATATTACACAAAATGTGGCATGCTAGTCTCACCAAGGTGAGTGCTATTGAAACACTTCCCATTGACAACTTTTTGACTTTTTTCCTAGAATATACTACATTTAATTATTACTTACATTTTTTTTCAAAGTATTTCATTTCCACAGCAGCCCCTCAACTTGCACATTGAAGCTGCACAGATACTTAGAACTGAAATAATATCAACATGAAACATCAGTCCATAACATGCAGCACATCTCAGGAACCTGTGAGACCTCTCAAAACTTGAGAATTGTCATACAGCTGTAGCACTTTTACCAGAGGACTGATATATATTATTATAATAGCGATACATCAAATATTTTTACTTACACGATAAATTGTGCATTTTGTTGTATATAAATACAACCACAACACTTATAGACACATAGTTGGACTCATATAACTTAGAAAGATAGTAAGTAGCACTGTATTCTAATTCTGTAGCCTTGTCTCTTGGTATCAGTATTCCTCACTTTGAAGGTCAGTTTTACTTTATGAAGGCAAACAGAGCCACAAAAAGTCACTTGTCCCAACTCACCCAGCAAACGGTACCAAACCAGCCCAGGGCCCCTAACCAGTAACACCGCCTGTACTACCGGATCTGCCGGGATGAAACAACGCTGAATTTAGAGTGCAAACCGACTCAGCCCCGAGCCGGTGATGGGACACACACGCCCCCACCGCCAGCCCGGGCTGCGCACACCCGCCCAGCGCTCCCGGGGCTGCAGCCGAGCCCGCGGCCCAGGCAGGGGACACGCTCCGGGGCGGACAGCGGGGTGAGGCAGAGGCGCTCCAGCATACGTGGCTGAGAGCAGGGCTCACCCCGGGGGGGCTTCCACGCAAACACCCGGGATGGCTGCAACCTCCACCAGTTGCTGCCCGCCCGCTCCCGACCCACCATAACGCCGGAGCTCCGCGGCTGCCTCCCCGCTGGGTGTCCCCCCGGCGGCTCCCGGGAGCCCAGACTCTCCCTGTGAAGACGCCGCGGGGCGCTCGCCGCCCTCCTCACCGGGGGCCCCGAGGGACACCACTTTCCCCCCCCCCCCCAGAAAACCCAGTTTCGGGGGAGAGGAGTGGAGGCGGCGGCGGCGGCGCTTCCCAGTGCTGCCCGCGGGGCCCGCCCGCGCGGCTCCCCGGGGGCAGGAGCGGGGCTGGCGCCCCCCGCACCTACCTGCGCGACCCGGGGGGCGGCGGTGGCCCGCCGGAGGGGCGGGCGGGGAGCGCGGCGCTTACCATGGAAGGGGGAGAGGGCGGCGCGGCGCCCGGCGGCTGCCTCCTCCGCGGGGCGCACGGCGGGGCCGCGGCCGCCATTTAAAGGGGCCGGCGCCGGCCGCGCCGCCGGCCCGCGGCGGGAGGGGGTTGCCAAGGGCGAGCGGCAACGCCGCTCGGGGGAGTGGGAGCCGTCATGGGGGGCGGAGAGGGCGGTGGCGCCTCCCAGCCCCCCCCCCCCCCCCCACCCGGCCGGCTCCGGCGACCCCTCTGCGCCTTCCACAAGAGTTAACTGGGAGCCGGTGGAAAGTTTGAGGGCTGTGGCAGGGAGAACTCCTGGCAGCAGGGAGCCGGGGGGGGCGGTGTTCGCTGCCTCCATCCCCAGGGATTACCCCGTGCGCGCAGCCCCGGCAGTGGGTTCAACAGCGCCTGGGCAGCAAAAAGGTTCCCAAATCCTAAATTCTTGGGATTCGACGGGAAACACCGCCGGGAGGCCGCTCCAGGGGGACACCTAGGGGGAGAGGGGGAAGGCTGGCTGCGGGCTCAGCGGAGGATGAGGTGACACAAAGGAAGTCAATGCGGGAAACCCAAGGTCTCGTTTTTGAAGCTGCTGAGCAGCGCCAGGTGGTTTCTGCCCCAAGCTGTGAGCACACGGAGGTTGGGAAAGCTGGAGTCCGTCTTAGGCTGCGGCAAACGATGCCTCTCAAGTCAGGGGATCCTACCAGTGCGATGATGGCTCACAGACTTTTGCCCTCGAGTCACTTTACGGAAGAAGAAGAGCCCTGTGAGGTACAAAGAAATCTCCACCTTGCTGGGCAGCTGCCTGGTAGATGATGAAAAGGGATGGATGGATGGATGGCCAGCCAAGGGAAGGAAGGGTAGAACAGACTGTTGTGACAGCACTGTTTCTTCCTGCTGTCCCCTTTCTCTCCACGGATTTCCCTGAAAGCACGTGAACACTCTCCCTGAAAGGACATCTCAGGGCCCTGCGATATCTGCCCTCTGATACATTAGCAAAGGTACCGGTGAAGTCCCAGTGGCTGATGTCCCCTCCCAGCTGTTGGCCCAGATAGGACAGTTTTAATGCAAGAGACTGTGAGTCTCCAAAATTTACAAGAAAGTGTGAAAAAGAATGTGTGGTTTGTTTCATTTTTGTTCCTTGGTTTCTTAATTTGGACCTCTAAAACTCAATTTTTTTTCCATGCTTTTCTCAACAACAATCTGTGTACCAAGTTTACTTTTCATTTTGTCCAAAAATTGAGGTTCTCTTAGGATAGGATTGGGTTATCCAAGTGGGAGAAGCTTAGTTTTCAACTCCTGGCTGCCAGCGACACTAAACCTCCTTTTTATTCCCTTGGTTAAAAGCTGGCTGATCTGGCAGTTTTGCTCAGGCATTGACCTATTCAATGGAGGATTCACAAGAGAATTGCTATTACAGGATAAAATGAACATAAACAGCATTTGCATGAACAATGGTAGTATGTCCATCACAACACACTTGAAGGGTTTTTTTGAAGCACACCAAATACTCAGGTTTGAATCAGACACTGTTTGGATTGCCTTTAGTCCACCTCCATCTTCCCATGCTGACTTCTCTGACACGCAGTCATGACCAATACTCTGAGCTCAGTAACTTGGTCCCAATTCCTCTTCATCTGCCAGATGCCTTTGACTCTACTGGTCTTCCCTCCTCAAACTCTTGATCATTTCTGACTCCTCTAATTTTTTTCCTTTCATGGATAATTTGATTTTACTCAGTTACGCTTTGGCAGTACTTCCTTCCAACTTTCCTCTGAAGTGCTGTGTTGCTCTGCACTTGATCCCAGTTCCCTTCTTAATATATACTTCACTTTGGAGTGATTCCTGCCTGGTAATCCTAGGTCTTCCCACTCTTCCAAGCTATTTCAGAGAAATATTTGCCCTCCAAGTTCCTTTAGCTATACTCCCTCTAGCCTATCCTGCTTTTGCTGATACTACTGCTTTGGTGTCAGCACACCAAAGCTAGAGTAACAACTGGTGACTACAGCAATGAATTGTTCCTCTTGACATTGTTTGGTCAGCCAAGTTTTTCAAGTGAGATATGGGTCCTTTTTGCTTTCAAATGCAAAGAAAAGCAGAAATACTCATGCCTCTCTCAGCTGAACTGTGGTTTGTATGTATTTTAAGAGATAGGGAATTGAGTTTTTACTGGATACTCAATCACAATTCCATTACCTGGAGAGTTTTAAAGATATACGAGATCATTAGACAAAATGTGCAGTAATCCCTAATCCTGTATCTAAGGGAAGAGCCAGGTACTGAGGGTGGCACATGCTTGGTACAGGGGTACACTGCTGGAGGGGCTGGATGGTACAGGTAGGGTTTGGGGATGCTGCAGCTTTTCCCACAAAGTCGTGCTTCATATGTGCCTCATGTAAACCTAGACTCTGTTTCAGAGTACACCTGCTGGTTTTGCAGATAGACCACCTGCTTCAGCAGTATTCCCCTCCACCCTGGTGGCATGGACAAGCTCTACTTAAGCAGAGTTTAAGTAATCAAATTTTGATGAAAAAGCATTTGTTTTGCACTGAAAAGAATACCTTGGGGAATACATTTTACCTGTAAACACCATGTACATATAGTCACAAAAATATTAAACTTCTGAAATTT
The DNA here is from genome assembly GCF_003945725.1 of Corapipo altera. NCBI lineage: Eukaryota > Metazoa > Chordata > Aves > Passeriformes > Pipridae > Corapipo > Corapipo altera. The sequence goes on along the minus strand of NW_020884910.1, from coordinate 1,904,111 downwards.
CCTTTTGTGGTGTATTAGGATGATAGGAGTCCAGCTGCTCAGAAAATTAATCCAATGCTCTTTCTCTTCTCGCCTCCACTTGCTTGGGAGTGGTTCAGCAGAAGAAAGGTCTCCTTTTGAGTATTTGAATACTCTGTGTTCAAACCAAAGTTGTGGTTTGTACAAGGCTAAAGTGAAAAACAATGTATTATCTTTGCTCTCAGAGCATTTTCGACATCTCAGAGGGAGCTCAGAACAGCCGCCGGGGAAGTCATTGTTGTCACTTCAAACGTGGCTGTCATCCAGGCAGCAGGCAGAGCACTGTGAGCTCAAAGCTGTGGTAACTTTAGTAAGTGTGACATTCACTGGGCAGAATGTGCGGTCCTGTTGCTATAATACACACATATTTTTTGCCCATACGACCAGAGGGAGAGACAGTGAGGCCATATACTTCAGCAACTATGATTCAGCACATTGGGAAGCTCTACAGGTCTGCAGCAACTTCATTCCTCTTCTTCTTGGTGCTGGGTGAGTACTAAACCTTGATTAGAAGAAACATAGCTTATTCCTAGAGTTTGGCTTGAGAGGTTCTCTTCTATCTTTCAGAAAGCAACTTTCCACTGAAGGTTTCCTCAGGTTGCAGAGAAACAGTATTTAGTGTTGTGCATTAAACATACTTTTTTTTTTAATATACATTCCTGTTCAGCTAATATAAATGTTCAGAAAGAGTGTATTTGCCTGTCTTTTTTGAGATGTGTATCATTATTGCTAGAAGTTTCTTTTCTATTTTGGTTCTCTGATGTATTAGCAACCAGTTATTGTCATAAGGTAGTTATTCATATCCATTTGTGAAAGCCAAGTTCAGTCCAGGGCGAAAGTCATATAAATTAAGAGTAGCAAAGTACAGTCACTGATCGCTGGGAGCTGGATACAGCTTTTAAAGCACCTTCATGGCATCAGCGTGGCATGAATGTGAAGCTGAGCTTTAAAGCCAACAAAACCACCTGAAAGACAGTCATTTCAGCAGGAGAGGATTTTTATGTGGGTTAGAAATCAAACCCTATGCCCTCAACCTCTCCTCCAGCTACTGAGTGTGAACAAAGGAAAGGTAACATTCTGCGCTGACCTCCACCCACCATTTTTGTTCCCCCATTTTGCTGACAGCTGGCAAAAGAAGCTTGCAGGGCTGCTTGGGTTTACTCCAGGCACCAAAGAGTCAGAGGCTCCAGGACAGGAAGAGAGTGCAGTTGTATTTTATGCTTTCCATTTGTCACCCCACCTCCTCTAGCCTGCTTTGTGTAAAGCCTGATATGGCTTTACATGGGAAAGTATCAACCTGCAGATTATGTAAAGGGGAGGCTGAGGGCTTAGTAGGTGCCCTATTAGTACTGCCAAATGTGGAGCACACTGCCACATTACAGGGAGTCCCAGAGAGCTTTCTCTCCTCATGGCTGAAAACTAACGACTAACCGTGCACTAAGGACTTTATGTGACACTGACCTATTAGATCATCTAATCGTTTTTCCAGGTCAAGACAAGATTATTCGTGCTGTGTTTCTCTGTACTCTGTCTTGCTCAAGTGCTTTCACCAAAAAGCTTTGCATTCCTCTCCAGCCCTACAACACATCACTCTGCTAATGAAGCAATTGACTTAAAAAGAGCTTTGAAGCAGAGTCAACAAAGCATTTGGCATTTCGTGCTCCCAGATGCCAATACGATAAGGGCATTGTGTATTTGAATACCAGTGAACTAATATGTTCCAGTTTTGCAGCCTTAAAGAAGAAAAAGAAATGAAGAAAGAAAAATAGAGGCCGTGCTGTGACCTTCTCAGTGAAACCCTCAAACAGAGCTGGGATGAAACAATATGGCCGACTCTTCTTGTGTTTTGATTTTCCTGATTATCTTCAAGTTACATGATTTGTATTGAATCAAAGATCTGGGATAACACAGGTGATAAGGCCAGTCATTTCATGACAGGAGATGCAAATAAAACTCATGATGAACAGAAGCAACATTGGAGCACATTGTTCCTGCTCAGTTATGTTCTCTACCCACTAAGTGGCTATATAAAAATGATACCTTTTGCATCACTAAAAGGAATAAAAATTACAGTTGTGTTACAGGGATGCATATGGCAAGGCTAGAATACTCCTAGTGGAGAAGAAATTTTGTGGCCATTCCTCGAAAACAAGGTAGCAGTAGCACATACTGCTTTGGTTAAAACAACAGGTGAAGATGATGGGTAATAAACTGAAATTTAAAAAAAGAGTACTCATTATGAAACTGCTCAAATTCACTCTAATAAATAACTGAATATATCACATCAGAATACTGGATGCACAAATATGTATGTAGTATGTCAAGCTACTATCAACTTAGTCAAGTATTTCAATTATAGTCTGTATTTCATCAAAGTATCTTGTCAAGATACTTCAACTTTGTGACTCTTGCATCAATACATGTATCTAACTGGAAAGGGAGAACATGGAACTCAGATTTCCCAAAGAAGCTCCAGCAGGCTCATTGGTACAATTACATATGAACAGGAGGATAGTATCTCATCCAGTATCTTTAATAAGGACCACTAATTTTAGGGGACCAGATTCAAAACTATGTTTGGGTGCCTAATTCTCAGGTATTTGATTTTCATGGTTTGGTGTTCCAGTTAAAAGGCAAAAATTTTCTCTTTGAGGTAAGAGCCAAAACAGCTCATAATGTTTTTCATATGCTTTGTTGTTGCCTGGTTTCATAGCCTGTTTATATTTCCCGTATTTTTACATCCACAAGTTATCTCTTGTCTGATATTTAAACTGTAAGCTATGTACCCCATCCTTTTATAAGGCACTCAGAACAACAGGGCCCTACTGTCTGAAAGAACTCCTCTACTCCCATAAGAGTCATAAATAATAATAACTATGAATACAACTGTGATTTTGTATACAAGCATGCCTGAAGGAGCCATTCAACTAACTCCCAAACCGACTATCAAGGGGGTTGGTTTTCCGTTGCCTTGAGACATTTGTCCCTGAGCAGAGAGCATCTATTGTCATTTTGAAGCTTTACCAGACCTAGACAATAGTGTTTCACACTCTATGGATGGCAATGAAAGACTCAAGACAATGGAAAATCAAGACCTTCACTCTGCAATTGTCTGCAATCCTTGAGAGGACATCAACTAGTTCGAAAGGAAGAACCTTTTCCAAAAATTGGTCTGGACACTTTCTTGGCAAAAGCTGTTGGCTTATTTTTAGGTTTGTTTTTCCCTCTTTTTGAGACAGCAACTATTCCTCTCATCTTCTGCATCCAGGTTATTGTTTCCAGAAACAAGATCCACTCTCACTACTCGTAGCTAGAAGTTGTTTGATACTATGATTAGCACCTGAGTGCGAGAAGGCAGGATTAAATATCTACTACAGTCATGCTCATATTTTTCTAGAAAAAGTTAACAGGACAATGGTCTCTTCAGAGAGAACAGCTGTCACTCTCAGTATCAGTACCTGGACGAGGCTGAGGTTCTGTCTCCCATACTGCTGATCAGATCTGCTGGGGGTTCAGTCTCTGGCAATGGACATTCTTCCCACAATTTCAATTTCCACAGTTGGAAATGCACACCCAAACTTCTAAGAAGCTCATATTATGTTTTGGGATGCAGGCAGTTGCATTAGGATGCACACTTATTCACTGTACTTGCCAGAACAGAATTGCCAGTGTGTGAGTGTATGTGCATTTTTTGCTTTGCCTCAAAAGCACTTGAGGCAAGAACATCGGGCCCTGATGCTTTTTGGGGTGGGAAGAAAGAGTTTAGTGTTTCAGGTGAAAATGTGGCTGACTGGTCTAGTATGGCAGTAGGAAGGAATTGAGATTCAGGAAAAGATCCATCTATACACAAGAATATAATCTAAGCAGGAATTAGGAAGAAAACCCCATCACCATAATATTGACTGCCCTCAAGTGCTAATTCCAGGAGCCGTTCTTTGTGCTGGTTAAAGGTCAGGAGCAGCTGGAAGGTTTATCATTCTCAACTGTCCTTTCTCTTTCCTGGTGCAGATGTTGGTGTTACTGGTGGAAGCGCAAGCAAGGAGAGTGCAGCAGCTGTAACTCATGTAACAGCACAGCCTTTGTTGTTGACAACACTTGAACCATGGAACCTTTTGGTGACTCAAACACCAGCCAAGGAGAAAGCCAAAGAGGGTGAAACCGTGATCTTAAATTGCCATTTTAACAGTCCACGACGCCCCTCCCTGAATGACCTGATGGTGAAGTGGTACAAAGAAGATGAAAAGGGGCAGATGGACCTGCTAGAAAACAATGTGACCGTCTTGCCAAATAACTCCAGGGTCTTCATGAGTGGAGACTTGTCCCAAGGGGATGCCTCCCTGGTTATCCTCAATGTGACAACCAGTGACCATGGTATTTATTTCTGTGAGGTTACACTTCCAGACGGGAAGGTGGTGACAGGAGATGGCACAAAGCTCAGGATCAGGAGGGCACTGGGTAATAATTGATGTTATTGACTTCTTTTCTCCTTGTTTTTCCTCCAAAGCTGGTTTACATGCTTGCAGAAAGGGAATTTGGCCTGTTTGTCCTCTAGCTGTAAGGGCCCGGTGTCATGGAGTGTAATTGCTCTATAGCATTTCTCATTATTTTTGTAAGGCCATCTAATTTTGATTGGCTTGTGTCTATAAAAAGCCAAACAGGTATTATATAAGGAGGAGCATATACAACCAAAAAAAAGAAGGAATAATTTTATCCATAAAAATTAAGTCAGTGCCAAGAATGAAACAGACAAGTTCCCTTGTAATCACAGCTCTGGCAGAACCCCCATGAGTGAAAGGTGTCAAGATATCATCTCAGGGAACAGCTCCAAAACTTTTTTTTTGACATTATTTTTCTCCAACCCACTAACTTGCATAGTCATTCCTTAACTCTGGATGACATAAGTAATCCCATAATGAACACAAGGATCATATTGTATAATTTCTGGTTAACTTCATTCACATTAAAATCAAAGTAGCATTAAAAGTGACATGCTGTGTTTTCTTAGCCTCTCAGATAGACACTAGGCATATTAAGTAAAGAGAGAACTCGCTTTGCCTTTATCAGCTGGAAATGTCAAACCATTTTCCATAGGCTAAACACATTACAGTCCCAAAAAGTCAATACATCAGAAGGGTTATTATCTTATGATCTAATTAACAAAAAATAGCACCTTCTGTGTCAAGAGTAAATTATGCAAGTGCCATTTCCCCCTTATTAATTACCAAAGCTTCTAGCTCACCAAGATTCACTAGGCCTTTGTTCTTTTGAGCCTGATTTACTAATTTGTATGAAACTATTCAATTTAAACTGCAACACTAACAAGGCAAGAAAACTGTGTCCTTCTGCAAGGGCTTAGTTGTGTAACTAATGGGGTCTTCTCTTGGCTTGATCTCATAGTCTCAATAGTGCAGGTTACTCTTGCAATGTCTACACTCGAGCCAGTATAATTGTTTTTGTGTGTTCCTGAGACTATGAAATATGTAATTTCAGCACTATGCCATCTCTGCCATGTAACAGTCCCAAAGAGCAACCAATTGAAGAAAGGATTTCAGAAGAGCTCTGTCCACTCTCCCATGCTCTCTTCTTTGGAGACGGATGAGGAGACCGATGATTTTGTTGAAATTGTCAGAGTAATTTTTTTCCATTTGAAAATAAAGCATATGGCATGAGTCCCATTAATTCAGGGAGCAGCATCTTTTGCCATCCCATAGCACCTAGCTGTTAAGGGAGATTCCGAGGGCAGTGGGGCTGTCCTGTCTCTAAAGCCCCAGAAGGTGTAGCAGCTTGCTACATTGGAGTGAAAAAACTCAATACCTCTGTAGTGCAATACACTCTCTCACGTAGAGGCCCATGATTTCATGTCAGACAAGACATCAACATAATCGATATCCTAGTAAGTAGCTTCCTCTTCAGCCACGGCAGAAAACATGCTGGCTGCATTGCATGTCTGCACAACATCTTATGTTACTCTCTCTACCTTCCCTTCTCCTGCAGCCTTGTTTGGTATAGAAGAATCCATTGGAACAATCATTGGGGTTGTGGCTGCCGGTATTGGAGGCATAGTGGTTCTGATCATTGTTTTAACCCCGCAGCTGAGGAAGTGCATCCTCTGCATGAGACAAGAGTCTCGCCAAAGGTACCTTTTTTTAACTTACTTAAAGAGGAGTTAGCCATTTACTTACCTCTGGTCAGACATGGGATCTGGTTCAGGAAATAAGCAGTGTGCATAAAATGCTAATGGGACTTGTTCTATATTCCATCTCTTTTTCAAATAATTCTTTGTTTATGCTGTGCAGACCCTGATGCATGGGCCTAATGAGCTACTTATAAAAAAACCAATACGATCTTCTTTAATTGCCACTTTTGACAGAGTTGTTCAATGAGATGCTGCTGCTTCTTTCAACAAAGTCCTGGGACTCATTCAGTTCTTTTAGGTTTATGCTGAAGGATGGTTCTTCCTCCTACCCACTACATGCTGTGTTCTTGTAATGCTTATGTACAGAAAGCCTAGGATGGCTTAAATGAGTGAGGTGTCGTTTGTAAAACCCAATAATCTCTTTTATTACATCAGCTGACGAGGTTGGAAAAACTAGAGGTTTTCATCACACGTGAGCCAAAGAAATGACCCAATAAGAGGCTGATGTGCCTGAAAGCTCACCTTTTTTTTTTTTACAGTTCTGTCAACTAGTCTAGTTTGAGGAGACTGACACAGAAGGCTGGATTTTGAAGCAAGCTTAGTTCCCATTTTGTGCAACCCGAGATGTGGTATGCATTTCAGACCGAGCTCAGCTGACTTTCTGGCGTTCAGTGAGGAGATGTGTGATTTGTACCTCTTCTCCTGGCACTCAAAGGTCTTGCTCGGCCTGCTGAAAAAAATCCCCTCCCGGAAAGGCTGAAGGAAGAGCTGCTCCTGCCATTCACTGGAGCGCTGCCGCCACCTGATGGACAGTGTGGCAGCGACAGGGACGCGCCAGGAGCTCTGCCTCCCTCAACGGGGAGGGTCTTCCACCCCTTGCTGGGAAGCACGCTCATTCCCTTAGGCTAATGCTGCCCACACAGCATCAGCCCTCTGCAAACCCTCTGCATGAAGAGTTCACAACTTCTTTACTTGCCAGAAAGCCTTGGAGGAGTTTGTTGTATTGTACTGACTCTGTATTATTCACTCACTCTCTCTCCTTTCCTTCTTGCTCAGCATCGCTTGAGGTGCAACATTGCAAGAGTTGCTGGAAGATGCGAAGCCTGCAGGTAGAACAACTTCTGATGCCCCGTAAGCCAAAAAATGGAGCTCTAGACAGAATAAAAGCCTTTGCCTCTACATGTTGTCTTTGAGATTTTTCTTTTTGCTGGCCTGTTTCTTTTCTTGTGGCTTTGACAGTCACAGTGGCATATTCACCATCCTCCTGCAGCAAGGAGCAAAGCAGCCTTTTGTGAAGAAATTTGCATTCTCACCTGCCAAAACACCACATAGTTTGGCCAGATTTGTCTGAATTTAGACTCTGATGAGGTACTTTGGGTCTTTCCATGCTATTATTTCTTATTTTAAAGGTGATATTCAAAGTTTGTCAGCTGTGCTTCAGCAGAGACAGAAGGAACCCGACCTAGCCAGCTGCTTCCACCTACCCAAAGAAATCAAAAGCATTGCTTCTAGGGTGTAGCTGTGGCTCCCATCTGCTTGTGCCTCCTGGTACAGAGGATCTTGTCCTGTTGCCTTGCTCCAGCCTATGGGCTTGTAACAAAGGCAGAAAGAAGGCCCACTTGTACATAGCTACCCCTGGCTGAAAGAACGGGATTTTGTTTTACTCTTGTCAGAAGAAAATGTAGTGTTTCAATATAAGCCTCTAATACCCTAAAAAAAAAAAAAAAGAGGAGAGAGGGAAAATGTTCTTGACATGACTGATGTTCTCCACAGTCTCCTTTTCCTGACGTGACAATAATTGATTCCCAGACAGTCAGTGACAGGGGGATGTACCAATATAGGAGACCATCTTCTATTTGTATCAGAGAGCAGCATATCAGCTCTGAAACCTGTGTAACACGTGAGGAGTATATTCTTTTGCAAAGTATGGCTGCACCTATCAGTAAGTAGAAGTCAGAAACACTGATCCTTGCAACACAGCTCAGAAGTGTCCCTAGTGCTGGGAGGCAGGAGCATGAGGGATAAGACAGCTGTGCTCTGAGCAACCTGATCTGACTAAAGATGCCCCTGCTCATTGCAGGGAGATTGAAACTACATGATCTTTAAAGGCCCCTTTCAACTCAAACTACCCTATGATTCTGTGATTTAAAAAAAAAAAAAGAAAGCCATTTGGTGACAGGTAATGTGTTCCCACTGCACTGCAGGCCAAACCCTCTGTTTCTGCAAAGGACATGATCAGACCAGGATCTTGTCCTTAATTCAGCATATATTTCACCCTGTCACAGAATCACAGAATGGGTCAGGTTGGAAGGGACCACAGTGGGTCACCTGGTCCAACCTCCCTGCTCAAGCAGAGTTATCCCAGAGCAAATTGCACAGGATTGTGTTCAGACAGGTCTTGAATATCTCCACTGAGGGAAACTCCACAACCTCTCTGGGCAACCTGTTCCAGTGAAGGGTCACCTGCACAGTACAGAAGTTCTTCGTTATATTTGAGTGGAAACTCCTGTGCCATCAGTTTCTACCCATTGCCTCTTGTTCTATTGCTTGGCACCACCGAGAAGAGCCTGGCTCCATCCTCTGGACACCCTCCCTCCAGATACTTATAGACATTGATGAGGTCCCCTCTCAGTCATACCTTCTCAGTGCTAAACAGGCCCAACTCTCTCAGCCTGTCCTCATAAGAGAGATGTTCCAGTCTCTTACTTATTTTTGTCACCTGTTGCTTCTCCAGCAGATGTTAGGGTAGTTAAAGTCCCCCACCAGAACCAGAGTCTGACTGAGGCTGCTTCAAACTCCCTGTAGAAGCCCTCATCCACTTCCTCCTCCTGACCAGGAGGCCTGTAGCAAACACCCACAATGATGTCACCCTTACTAGTTTGCCCCTTTACCCTAAACCATAAGCTCTCAACTTGCTCGTTGTCCACCCCAGGACAGAGCTCGATACATTCCATGTGCCTCACATAGAGGGCAACTCCACCACTGTGCCTGCCTGGTCTGTCTCTCCTCCCCATAAACCCTGGCCTGATAGAAATTCTTTCATACCATTGTTAGCTCTGGTAAAGGAGGAAGAATTTTATTGCAGCACCTTTGTGTTCAAAGGGTTGGAAGAAAGGTCCTAAAAAGACTATTCTGGCCCCCCATTTCTGACATGGCAGGTGGGATGAGTCCGTCCACATAAAAAATCTGGCCAGAGGATGAAGTGTGGGTTGTATGGGGCTGCTCCCCAACACTTGGCTGCTTCTTGGTCACACAGGCACACCATTTTTTCACACTGGTCTGTCAGGTTACCTGCAAAAGAAAATGTGAGCAGAGGATGAGAGATTCTATATCAGTTGAAGGCAAGAAACAGTTTTAGGAGGAACAATTCCCTGAAAAAGCAACTCTTAGGGATCAGAGGCTGTGGCAGCAGGCCCAACATGTCATGTTGTGAGTGAATCTGACCCTCCCCTGTCCTCTCTCTGTCAACAGACCAAGAGCATCACAAAGTAGCAACTAAATGTAAATTGGCAGTGCTTATATAAAAATTTGCCCAGTACAGAGCACTCCCTGCTTCTAGAGCTCTGTGATCAATGGGGGCTTAATTCAGCAGTCAGAGCTAAAGAAGAAAATTATTTTACCTTAGCCTGAACTAAAAATATTCTACCTTTCCTCAGTCAGTAAATTTCCCTTCTAATTCTTCCTTCTGCAAAACAGACTGATTTTGAAAGAAAAAAAAATGCTGCTTTGAAAGGAGAAGCCTCCCATAGGCAGAAACCTGAGGGCATAGCAGCATCCACTGGGCATTCTTCGCTCATGTTCCATTAGTTAATGTTACATCTCTCTCTGACCATGGCAGAGGAGCCAAGGAACTCTGCAACAGGCCAGGTACTTGAATTTTATGAGCCAGCAGCTAACAAAGCTGATCAAAACCATACATGGAACTGTAGAGAATGCAACTTAGTCATGACTACATGACTAAGTAAGGACCATAAGGAACATCAAAGCCACCAGCTTAGATGGCTACATTGCAAATGACTGATTTGGGGTTAATGAACCCCATCCCACCTCTAGGTGGCTCAAATGCAGCCATTGGGTTAATATTATTTCAAAGAAAAGTGCCTTGTTTCTTTGAGGCTGCTACCATGGATTATCTAACACCCACAAAACCTCCAGTTTGCAAAGTTCAATATATAATTTCATGCAAAGTTTCACTCCAAAACTAACTGCAATGAGTACAGGAATTGTTGCAGATTACACTGGTCTTTGCTGGATCAACCCTGTATCTGATAAATAAATAAAGCCTGTGTTTCCTGAGCTGGTCTGAACAATCACACATTTACTGGTAAAAAGTGTTTCAAGGATCCTACCAACTAGTTCTTTAGCACTAACGCCACTTTTTTTTAGCTACCTATCTTGCGTGATATACCAATCTTGCCCTTCTGCTCCTTTAGTTCTTCCTATGCTGTGCTAGCCACTATCTAATGTGAGTACAAAAGTCTGGCTTTGCAGCATTTCTGTTAGAGTAGAATGATTTTTTTGACCAGCCTCCATAACTTACAACCTTTCCTATATTTCGGATATTTATTGAATGCAATTTGCCTACAGATTATGGCATATATGGACTGAAGAATATGGTTTTGCCAATTATTTTCATATCACAAATAAAACCACTGAATGGTAGCAAAAGGAGGAGAAATCCCAGGTAAAATGAGTTTCCATTCAATTTACATGAAAATGTCTGTGTTTATGTTACAGTGTCAGGCAATAGGCATTTAATTCCTATTGCATTGGAATGACAGTGCAAACAATTCTGCTTCTAAAGCTTCTGGACATCATTACCCTGGGCCCAGCACGCATGCCTGGAAATTTAATTCTTCATCCCTTTTGTTTGAATGGGATCAGACATTATACCTTTGCACCCCAGTAACACCTGCTGTGCTGTAGCTTGGGGTAGGAAATATGCCTTCAGAACACATTTCTATTGTTCGTCCCCATGGGGTATATCAGGGGAAGTGAAACCTGCTGGGGGCTTGTGGAGAACAAGCCCTCATGGATGCATCTCAGGTCTTGCCTGGACATCAGTTAGGGAATTAATGGCATTTGTTTAACTAATGCTTGTTAGCCAAGTCAGAGCAACTGCAGCCCACTGCACTCCTATGGGACAGACTCTGCACATGTCTCATGGACTCAGTGATACATCTCATATTCACAACTTGTTCCCTCATGGCAAAAAGAAACAGGATTGTTTTTTTTCATTTAAAGATGACTTGCAGAGGGTATCAGTCACTTATGGAAATGTGGGTAAGCGGAAGGGAGAGCAGTTATACATTAAAGTGGTACATTCCTTAGCCAGCACTTTGTATTTAATAGGTTGCTCTGGCACTTGGAAAAGAGCAACTGCAGATGTGCTGTGCCCCATCCCATACCTCCTGGCATGTTTTCAGCTGCTGGCGAGGCTGAGGATTCCACCAATAGAATATGGTCTTTTGATAAGGTATCTTTTAATGTTTGAGCAAGTAGCTTTGATGATTATGGGGACAAGTTTTACTCTCATGTGTTTCTTTTCAAACTTTCAAAGTGTTCTACAATGGATTTTACCACCAGGGACTTCTTGAGGACTTAGAAGTGACAAATACTAAGACTCAAGTCATCTGGTGCATGTCAAAACAAACTCTGCAAGACACTGACGGTCTGTGATTGTGTAATTCAAACCTTCTTGACTGGGTACCAGCTGTGGAGCTCAGCACAGCCTACACTCACTGTATGCCTGCAGCACTGAAGAGCATTTGATTCTACAAGCTTCAAAATCCCTGCTGGAACCCGGGGATTTTAGACCTGAGCCCCACATGAGGCAGAGATGCAGGCTGGCACCCTGTTTAACCTGTCTTGCAGCCATGCAAAACAGCATGGCTCTTCTCTAGCAGCACATAAGGGTAAGTAAAAAAGTGAACAGTCCTGTTGGAGGGAGGGCCAAAACTGCAATGGGAAGAGCACCCCTGTAGATCATTGCACAGCTGTGGAAAGAGGTCAGTGAGGAGCAGGCAATGCTTAATGCCAGTGAGTAGAAGGTCTACAGAGAGGCATCTGTACCCCTGCCAAAATGAGATGGCTTGTGGACACCCCAACTCTCACTCTTCAGCCTGGGGACCACTCAGGTTCCCTGGAATGGGTGGTGCTGGGGCTCCAGCCTTCCTCCCAGCTCTAACTGGGGGCTCTTGGCAAGCCTGTCAATCCAGGGATGGGCAGAGATCTTGGTAGAGAATAGATGTTTCTTAAAGCAGCTTTGAGAGCAGCTCAGCATGCACAGACCTGCCTCTGGGGCCCACAAAGCTCTTTGGTCAGCCTAGTGCCTGCAGAGGGAGAGAAACACACCTGACAGGAGCAAACATTTCCTTACCGCACCGCACGGTGTTCTGCTCACACGTCCACCGGTAGCGCTGCACCTTGGGGCTGCAGCCTGCCTTCTCTGCCTTGTCATAGCAGCAGTCATGCATGTGGCAGCACCTGGGAGAGAATAAAAGGTAGAGTCTGGGTGTCCTCCTGCATCCTGCGTGTTTGCATATACTCCAGGATGGCTCAGCTCACACACAGCTCATGACAGCACCGTTTGCCCCTGGCTGTCAGTAAATCATCTGCTGATGAACCAAGTATCCTGACATCTGTTTGAAGGTTCACATCTCTCAGGAGCTCATTAATGCCATATTTGCTCCCATCACCACTGTGCTTCTTCCTTTGAGCTTCTGCCCTCAAAAAGGCACATATGGTCAAGACATGGTAATGTCACTGAAAGGAAGTTTTTTGCCTTCCTCAATATCACCAAGAAGCTTCATCTCTTCAGTTCACCTGGACCTCACACATGCTCTTTGACCCATCCATTTTCTGAGGGCTGGCTACAAGTTCATCAGTCTCAGTGGTGAAATTTGTATCAGTTAACTTCAGATCCTTAAATGCTCTCTCTATGCATATCTGGGGCACAGTTCACATTTTCATGCTGCAGAGATCTAACATAGTTGAAAACCATTGTATTTGAAAGTGCAATTGCATTTCGCTGACCATAGAGGGGGATGAGAGTGAGTAGCTCAGCTGATGACATCTGTCCTACAGACTAGGAAGTGAGATAACTCTCACTGTCAATTACTTCAGAATTTATATAAAACTTGACCCCACTTGAATTTTATTCTGGTAGTTTAAGGACTCAAAATAAACTGAGAAAAGATTCAGCACTTAAAGAGGTTCTCTGCTGAATAACAAAGGTTGTTTCAACAAAGATGCTAAGTCAGAGGCTGAAGGCAGATGGGAGTGATCTGTATATCCAGAAGCCATCCCTGCACAATTGCTCTGACTCTACAGAGAAACTACTCTACTAAGCAGGAGGAATCGAGACAGGCTGGGTTTAGGGGTAAATGATGAGTGGACAGCTTTTAGAGAAGCTCTGGAGTTGTGAATGTAAATCAGTTCAAGAGGTTGATGAGCTGACCAAAAGGGAGCATGGCTGTGCTGGGTGCTTGTAGATTACCAAACATAGTTGAAGATCTTGATTATCTTCAAGACCTGAAGCCAATGTACCTGAAAAGTCAATAAAAGTCTGAGATCCATCATTATGTCCCTGTGGAAAAGTGGAAAACCACTGCGAGAAGGATAAGGATTTCTTGTTCAAGAAATAGGGCTTCTCTAGGGACATGTTGGGAGCTGCCAGTACCTTATTCAAGACCTTAGGAGCATCAGGAACTTCATTACCCTCTGCTGCAGGAGGATTTTGCCCTTTTAGAAATTGGTTTATGGATATGAGGGATGGTAGGCTCTGTGAGGTGATAAAGCCCAGGAGAAAAAAAACAAACCAAACCAAACCAAACCAACCAACCAAAAAACCCACCAATTTTTGAAGTGCAAAGAAAATTCACCACTGATGCAAATTCTAATAAAATCCCTGGAACCAGATCAGGTGAATCAGGTGAAAGAGACAACAGATCAAATTCAGCCTTCATGTAACCTCTATGATTATATGGAGGCTGTATTTAGTTCAGCCTGCTTTCCCTACTGACTGAGGTCCCAATTTAGTGGTTAAAAGTAGCAATTTCATCCCACAGATGAGTCTGCAAACTAAATGCCTTTTTTTCTCTACCTCCGAAGATGAAAGCTGTGTGAGGATTACAACCAGACTGCTCACTGCATTGTGAAACATAGAAATATAAGTTAATTGTAGCAGACATTGTGGCATCTTCCATACCAGCTCCTCAAAGGACTTTGGAAAGGGACTAAGCCCTATGGGACATACATATCTAGAAGTTTTCCCATGAGGAGTTGCAGCAATTGCTATAATTGAGAAGACCTTACCCAGCCTATGGAATCAGTTCTGTTGGACATGACAAGAGTAACAGGCTGTGGGTCAGACCTTTGTTGGTCTAGTAACACTTGCCTCCTGGGCTTGTCCTGAAGAGGTTAGACATGAAAGGCTAAAGGAGAGAAGAATTTGCAGCCTTGTGGAAAGTGTGAAAGTCTTGGCTTTCTCCAACATTTGAGTCCATATACAATGAGTCATAAAATATGGCAGGGATGGACTAAGGCACTGAGCTACAACTGGGGTATGTGTCATCTGGAGGATTTACTGTAGCCCAGGGCATCCTGGCTAAGACCTGAAGCTTCAGCAAAGCCTAATCCATCCTCAGGAGGATGACAGAGAGCAGAGCAGGCCCATCATCAGTGGCTCATATATGGGACACAGTGCACAGGAGGCCATGGTGGAGAGCCACAATCAGGCTGAGCTGAGGCAGAGTGCCAGCTGTAGAAATCATAGAATCATAGAATCAGACGGGTTGGAAAGGACCTCTCAGATCATCAAGTCCAACCCTTGATCCACGACCACCACAGTTGCTAGACCATGGCACTAAGTGCCACATCCAGCCTCATCTTAAAAACCTCCAGGAATGGAGAATCCATCACTTCCCTGGGCAGCCCATTCCAATGGCTGATTACCCTCTCTGTAAAGAATTTCTTTCTAATATCCAACCTAAACCTCCCCTGGCACAGCTTAAGACCATGCCCTCTTGTCCTACTGCTGATTGCCTGGGAGAAGAGACCAAGCCCCACCTGCCTACAACCTCCTCTCAGGTAGTTGTAGAGAGCGATGAGGTCTCCCCTGAGCCTTCTCTTCTCAAGACTAAACAACCCCAGCTCCCTCAGCCTCTCCTCATAGGACTTGTGCTCCAGTCCCTTCACCAGCCTTGTTGCTCTTCTCTGCACCTGCTCCAGCACCTCAACATCTTTCCTGAACTGAGGGGCCCAGAACTGGACACAGTACTCCAGGTGAGGCCTCATGAGCGCTGAGTACAGGGGCAGAATCACTTCCCTGGTCCTGCTGGCCACACTGTTCCTGATCCAGGCCAGGATGCCATTGGCCTTCTTGGCCACCTGGGCACACTGCTGGCTCATGTTCAGCCTCCTGTCAATCAGCACTCCCAGGTCCCTTTCTGCCTGGCTGCTCTCCAGCCACTCTGTCCCCAGCCTGTAGCGATGCAGGGCGTTGTTGATCACAGGGTTTGTGAGGTCTGGGGAGTAAACCAAGAGGCAAATTGGGAAAGGTGGTGTCAGGGATGGAGGTACGTGGGGAGGAAGAACAACATGAAGGTAGATGGGCAAAGGAAGGTGTTAAGAGCCTCTGCCATGGGAAAGAAACTGTTCTTCATGAATAGCCAGAGGGAACAAACACAAAAAGAGGTAGGAGAAGAGAGAACAGATCTTGCTGGAGTAAAAAGATGGTCTGGGAATCAGGCAAGGACAAGCAAATAAGCACTAGAGCGGTGAGCGAGTTAGCTGTGAGAACTCACTGCTCCTTATCTGGCTTGGCGAAATCAGGGAGAATTGTATAAATTCTGCAGAACCACAGGATTTGGGACACAGTTTTGTTTCCCCTTACAGGAATTCCTCCTGATGACACCCATAGCTGTAGCAGGGTGACATGTAGCTTACACCAACTCAAAGTGAGAAGATTTTGGCTCATATTTTACAAACATCTGTTTCAGATGTGATGAGATGCCAGGGAGCAAAGACTGAGGAAGCCTTTTGTTGTCCTTTGCCACCTTCAGATAGTCCCCTCCTGTCTGGAAATGCCCTTTGCTGCACCTGGGTCAGAGTAGTGTTAAGCTTTTAATAACCTGCTAACACCAACACAAACAGAGCCAGCCAACACCACGGCAGAGCACTGGTCAACAGGTATGGAGAACAAATACAACTGTGTCATCTAGATAGTAAACAACCTGTTCATCACCTCTGGGCTATGAGACAGCCCTAATGGCTACAGACAGCTCCGGCTGGTCCCCAAGGATCAGCCGGCCAGACCCCTGCTGTGGAGCAAAGGCCAATAAAGTAAGAATTTGTCACATCGTATTTGTCATGTTAACAGCCCCATCATTGCTGTGTGGCTTTTTCTTTTGCTTTAGCTTTGCAACAGAGGAGAAATCGTTTTCCTTCCTATGCGTTTTCCAGGACTTAAAGGTTGGACTCAATGATCTTAGAAATTATTTTCAACCTTAATGATCCTATGACTTAGATGAGTCATATATGCCACCCTGCCTCTCATGGCATTGGTGTTTTCAGGGAAACACTGAGCACCCTCCAGGTCTTGCTTTACAAAATAGGTGCTGCAGCAACCTAGGGAACCAGAAAGGAGAAGGAGAAAAAAAAATCTATTTACGATGTGGAAGAGATGCCATTATGTCTTGAAGTGGTGAGACTGTAAGAGCAGAACAAAAGGGAAAAGGTAATTACTGACAACACCACATCAAAGTCAGTGTGTGGAATAAACCTTGTAAAAGGATTGCCCACTTAGTGGCTTTTTTCTTTTCAAATAAAAGAGAGGTGCTTAGAAGCATTCTAGCCCTGTCTAGACATATTGACTGAGTTACAAGAAAATTACTCCTTTTGTAAGGGTCTCAGTAACAAACCTAGAATGTCAAGAGAGTGGGTAATTTCAGACAGTGTTTGTCATTCATGGCCAGTAGTTTTGCCACTCTGCTTCCTTCTTTTTTGGAATGGCAGTTATGGAAAGTAACGTGGTCACTTTCACAGGCATGGAGTACTCAACCACACTGGTCTTTGCAGCAGTTCTCTGTAACAGATATCAATATTTCTCTAACAAACAGAAAATAGAATATTTTAGGGCTAAATCTAGTGGGGCATTGCTGGTTCTTCCCAGCTAAATAAAACCTCCCAGTTTTTCTATTGCAGCCAAGCATTGCAGCTAAGGAATAATAATGACTGTACTTAAAGGATCAAGCTTCCCTTTTACAAACTATCTGGTATTTTGAGGCATTTCCAGTTGCAAAGTCTCATTTTCTGCTTTTAGGATAAAATCCATATCCAATGGGATTCAAACAACAGCAGAAACACTGGCTGCTGAATATGTGGCCATATTTAA
This sequence comes from Corapipo altera, assembly GCF_003945725.1. NCBI lineage: Eukaryota > Metazoa > Chordata > Aves > Passeriformes > Pipridae > Corapipo > Corapipo altera. The sequence continues at coordinate 1,886,562 of NW_020884910.1, read as the reverse complement.
CTCTCTGTTTTTCAGGAGTGCTGACTACTTGCATCTCCTGGAGTCACATAAACTTGGAGGTCACTCAGCCTCTATGGAAAACAGCTTTTAGGTCCCTCTGCTCAGCCCTTCAATAAAAGCAGTACTCCAAATTAGTGAAGTCATGTTTTACTTTAAAGGCTCTATTATGACAACTGGTAAATGGTAACAGAAATAATTAAACACCTCACATCCACTGCTGTAGATGGTGATAAGCAGATCAACAGATATTACTAAAAGTTAAAAGAAACCTATACACCTGAAAGCTATGATCCTTTGTAGGTAGTTACTCATCATTTGTGAGCCCCATAGTGACTGTTCATAGAAATATTTCACAGATAAAAAAAAGGGGCATGATGAGATGGCTTTGGGAGAATAACATCTCACTGCGTTAATGAAGGCAGCTCCATTAGTTTTAAGGGACAACTTCTTTTTCATGCCCACAGAGGAGCTGGCCTTTAACCTTGACATCTTTTCTTCCTTTTTTTTCTCTCCCTTTTTCTTACCTGGCAATTCAGCAAAATTTTGTAGCAATGTGAAATGTCTCCAGCAGCAGGGTATTCTGGAAAGCTCAGTTTCCTTTCCAGTGAGCTGCAGACCGCCTTCACCACTGCTAAAGCAGGGCTTGCTTATCAGTAAGGCCTGGTGTGTCCACTAGGTAAAGACAGACTTGTGTGCTCTGCCTTTGGTATTTCAAACTGGATGAGATTGCAAATAACAGGTTCAGAGCACACAAGAGTCCACTGTGCTCAAGCTTTACATGTATGCTAATCACAAAGTACACGAAAGAAACCTGATTACAACACTTCCTAGACACATTGCTTGTAGTCTTGGGAATAACAAGCACATCATCTCCCCCCACTAATAAAGAAAAGGGGAAATAATACCATGCTCCCCCTTGTTGTTCTTCCCTGATTCAGTGTGAACTAACAGGCAAGGAAGGCAACAGGTTTGATTGATTCCTCCTTGCAACAATCTGGATTTCTTCAAGAGACTAAACAGTGATATTCCCATTGCTGACATTTTAAGGACCTGGGTTAAATAACCCTCCAAATACCTTGGATCACTCTCTTTTTGTCAGGCAGAGTTTACTCTCTATGAATACATATTCAGCTATTTCAGGAAATTATATCCTGGTTTCCCCTTTGCCTTCTACCCCACATAGCACAAGGTCTCATCCAAAAGGAGGTTAAACCCTCATTCAAATCCCAAGTGATATGTGGGTCCTTACCCACAAATCCCCAGTACTGTTCATATATACTAAGTTCCCTCTCCACAAGGCAGGAAATGAGTCCGTGGAGACACAGTAGTACAAACAGGGAAGGGTGGGGAGGTTTTCACTGCTTCTGGACACACAGATGATGTTTTTCTTACCAGTCTGTTTTATCCTTAGGCCAGCCTCGTCCTCCCAGTCCACAGTAGCATCCATAGCCAATATATGCCAAGGGAGACCGTCCCGTGCCACATGATATAGCTCCAGCCAATTCAATGATTCCTCGAGTGTGCAGTGAATGCGATTTTCCCAGAGCACCTTTCCAAACTGTGAAGACAGGACATGGCTACACAGAGGAATTAAACTCACCTGTCACTGATTTTCCTACAGTCCTTAAAGGGAAATGGTTTTGGATTTGACTGGCTAGTTGGTTGCAGCCCTAACAATCTAACTAACCATGACATTCAGCTGGTAAGGGGGACTCTGCAGGAGGCTTTGCCTGAGGTCTGGGATGACCAAGAGGTGGATGCAGAAATACCCAAGCAGGCTACTTCTAAGGGAGCTCAGTTCAAGCAAGATTTACTATTTTCGGTCGACTAGTCTGTGATTGCAGCTCTATTGCACCCAGGAGCAGAGTGCCTGGTTTTGCACATCACAAAGCTCAAGCTGCTAAGCTTTGCAGGGTCTATGCTGGCACCATGCAGAGCCAGCTAGGCTTCTCTGCACTCCAGAGCTTCCAAACCTGGGAAAGTTTTCCAGCTATGCTGTGGTCCCAAGTGGGACATGAAGCAGCAGAGTACAACCATGCAACCAGACCTAACCTGGGCTCTCTGGAAAAAAATGAGGTTTCTGTGTTGCCCAAAATTTCTCACATTATCTGCTATCCAGGATGTTTTAACTCATTCTCCAGGTGGCAAAAAGCTGACAGTACTATTAGTTTGCATTAAGGGATAGCTACAAGTCCCTGAGCCTGTATAGTACATATTTTGTCAAGAGTATGTACTATAGGTACATACACAGAGTGCCTACATTAGCCAAGAGCCATGTATATATCACCTTTCTTTTGAGACTTTGGAAGTGCTGGCAACACTTGCATCCACTTCCGTTATTATGTTCCACTCAGTTCATAACAGGTTGGCCACATTAATTTGGGGGGGAAAAAAAAAAAAAAGAAAGGAACTCTATGTCAGCTGAAGTGTCTGAATTACCACCCAAGCCAGTCTGGAGATTTCAGAGTTACAACTTTTCAGTGCTGTGATTTTGCATGTTAATTTGGAACTGTTTTGGAAACCACAGACTCTGCAGTACTGGTATGGAAACCAAGAATACTCTGCCTCTAATACTCAAACCACTGTGATGCTCAGCTGCAAATGCTGATGCTTATCATGCTAGCAACAGCGACAAATAGGAGTATTTTATGCCTGGGCTTACTGTGAAGGACCAAGTGTGCTTTGCTCTACTCTGTCCTGAACTGCAAAGCAACTCACCAGTAGCATCAAACCCCTCAGACCAGCAGCCTAACCCATGTGCTTGTCCTACTCATGCACAACCACTCCAAAAAGAAACAAGGGGACTTCATGGCACGCTTGGATGGAGAGGGAAGTGATGCCTGGGAGCTGGGAACTTGACACTGAAGTTGCTTTGCCACCTGCCCCTGGTTACTGCAGCACGCTTGACCTCTTCAAAGTGTTGTGCAAACATGGACTAATTAATCCCCTAAACCACCCAAGGACTCAATACTATTATTAAAACAGTTGCTTTCCTTTTAAAACCTAGCCTCTAATCCCCTTGCTTGGGCCTCTCCCCACATCTTCTGGGCTAGCTCGCCCTCTGAGCCCAATCCAAGCGCTGGTGAGGACAACGAGGGTCTCTCCTCATGAAGGACAAAGCAGAGCTTTGTTCCCTCTCCGCAGCCCAAGCCCCCAACAGGAACTGGCACTGTCCTCCACTATTTTCATCCCTGTCCTCCACCATTTTCACCCTGACGATCGCACCTCAGGCTGTCCCCGGCATGGCACGGGGTTTCAGCACAGCCTCTCTCTGCTTCCTGGGGCATTCCTCGGGGATTAAATGCACATTCCTGAAAAAGTAACCGCGCTGCTCACCTAAACACTACTTGAGTGTTCAGGTTGCATACTAAAAACACATTATATGGGTGTTATTCAAAACTAAGAAGACCACTTATTTTCCTTGTCTAAACAGCAGGGCTTTGGAGTTAGAAGGGGGCTCAAGCTCTCAGGCACCTCAGGGGAAATCACAAGCAGTAAGCTGCTTTGGATTCGGGGAAATAAATCATGCTTTTTTAACCTGTTGCAGTTTGCAGACCCTGAAAATGTTCCAATGGAGACAAAAACTTCTTTGTAGGCACTCTGGCTTCCTGATGAGCAGTTTGAATTTTTTATAGCTATCTTTCACTGGCCTTTTAAGCCAGGACTGCTGGACTTGGTCTGTTGGCCACTGGCTGAAAATGATGTAAGGCAACTGTACCTCACCCAGAAGAAGAAAGGCCATTCTTCTTTTGGGGATATCTCTGAGGATCAAGGAACTGTAATTACAGTGCAGATCTGCTCATGAAGTAGAGTGAAAGCCCCAAAGGAAATTGAGTCCAAAAGACTCAATTAGTGTGCTTAGGGCTGCATGTTCTGCAAGAGGCATCCAGGCAGCCTCTGATGTTCTTGTTCTTTGAAAGCTGCCTGGATTTTGAGCCAGCAGCGGGTTGCTGCAGCTGAGAGGTCAGCCCCAGAAAGTACATTTTAATATTCAGGTGCACAGCTAATAACTTGACCAAGAACTGAAATTGCTTTTTCTATGCTGGGCAGCCAAGCCAGTACAGCTAGGAAAGCCTTGAAAAAGTCTGAATCTCCGCAGTAGCCTGCATCTAGCCACATCCACTAGGAGCATGTCCAATCATTAGTTATACTACAAATGGAGCAGTGGAGCACCTTGGCTAGGAACATACCTGCAGAGAGGTGAGCAGAGGTGGATCTGACAACTTACACTTTCTATGTCCTTCTTACGCTGGTAGCCTTTAGATTAAAGCAGAGTTTTGCTTTTTATTTTGAAACTCTACTGCAGGTATAACCTCAGACTTGCCATTTACTGTTGTCTCTGTGTGTAGGGGCTTTATGTCATTTATGGCTTTTATAAACAGACTTCTTAAAAATTATTTTAAATTCAGATTAATTGAAAACTGCTTACTCCATAGTCACTGGTATAAAAAGAAGGTATTTTTATGAAACATGGACACTAAAAATTCTGTAGCAGAAAACTATTAAAAAAGAAAATGACCTGTGTCATACAGCCCCAGCTATGCAAACCATAGTCAGGGCTGGGAAGTGAGGTGGGCAGGCAGGTCACTTACACAGCCCCTCACTGTAAAGTTGAAAATTGTCCAGTGACACCTTTTTTTTTCTCACTTGGCCAAATCACACCGAGGTGCCTGCTGTGAAAAAGGCAAAGCTGACGGCAAGGGGAGAGGCTGTCCCCAGACAGGGGGGGAGCATGGCAAGGCAGAGGGACCGAGAGGTGGTACTCACCTGCCTGAAGCAGCATCAGTATGAGCAGCCAGCGGGAGCCCATGGGCAGATCACTTCCACGCTCGTGTACTTCGGGGTTCAGCCGCCGGCACTCCCGGCAGCGCCTCGCCGTGCTGCCAAGTGAGCCGAGGTGTGGTTGTGCTAAACAATCCTCCCGGGCTGCTGCTCCAGGGTTTATATATACATGGCTCTGCGCCCGTCTGAAGAGAAACACCCTCTTCTGCGATGTCCCTGAGCCCCAGCTCGGGTCCAGTCCGTCCCCGCAAAAGGCTCCTTGCTGCGTGGGGCGAGGGCTGGCTCTGTTTGCCCAGCATCACCTTTGGGAGGGAGGGGCTGCTGGAAGGGCATTAGGGTGGTAGTCTCTGGGACAGCCCAAGACACCAGGCACTAAGCCGGGCTCCTTCTTTAAGCTGTTTGCTTACAGACCCTGGTTAACCTCTGAGTAGCTGCGGAAAAGAGAAGCCTTCAACCGGGCTTTCTGTGGCTTGGGCTCGCTGCTGTGGCATCCCCCTGGCAAGGATTTTCTCTTTTTATAGATCACTTTCCAGGGTATTTTTTAAAAAATTATTTTATTTTAAGACTGATTATTTTTCATGTTTAAAAAAGAAGAGACAAAACTATAAAAATCCAACAGAAAGAATACTGTTAAGTGCAAGTACCCAATTATAAACTGACCAGCAGAGCTAATTCTGCACCACTCCGAGGGAAAAATACTCTCTTGGCCTATTGCTGCACCTGACCAACATCAATTGATTTCATGAAGTCCCATCAGTATGTGGGTACCAGCCAGGTAGAAGACCAGCAGCTGGAGCTAGTCCCACAGGGCCAGCTGAGCTCTGGTCACAGCAGGCAGCTGGATTGAAAGGTGTTCTTCTCATTGCACAGTCTCCACTTGTACAGGGTCTCAGGCAATGTGGGCACGAGGGATGTCCAAAGTTATTTTGCCTTTGGGCTTGAAACAGCTCTAAAACTCCCACCCTTCTTGGTGTAGCAGCCAGCTGCCTTGTTGGGGTCTAAATATCTGTCCCTTCCCTGGTGTGGGCAGGATGGGCAGGGTGGGCTGCTCTGCTGGGAGAGGAAGGGGAGGGGAAGAGGGCAAACAGCCCTCTTCCCCTGCATGGCCCTGGACTGCCTCAGCAGCACCCCTTGCCTGAGTTGCCCATGGCAAAGCTGTGCTTCCCTTCTTAATGGCATGGGTTTAAACATTTGCTTTCTAAATATTGGTACTCAAATCAAAGGTCATCAGCAAGTCATTTAATGGTCTTCCTTCTGCTGAGTCCTGCCCTAGTGCAGCTGCTGGCACTCTTTGCCAAGCAAGTTTTCAGGATACAGTATATACTGGGTGCCTTTGATACAGGGCAAATGAAACAGAAGAACTGAGCAAATCTCATGAGCACCACTCACCCAGTTGCTCCCTGCACTACCTCAGAGGGGCTTGAGAGGAGCTGCACAGCTTGTTCTTCTGCCTTTGGAAACTCCCTTCAGTAATTATTAATTTACTCAAGTAATAATGCCAAATCATACAGAATCATTGAATCATAGAATGGTTTGGGTTAGAAAGGACCTTAAAGATCATCAGTTCCAGCCCCCCTGCCACAGGCAGGAACACCTTCCACTAGATCAGGTTGCTCCAAGCCCCATCCAATCTGGTCTTCATCACTTTCAGGGATGGGACATCCGCAACTTCTCTGGGTAACCTCACCACCCTCACAGTAAAGAATTTCTTCCTCATATCTGATCTAAACCTACCCTCTTTCAGTTTAAAGCCATTCGCCCTCGTCCTGTCTCTACGCTCTTGTAAAAATATCCCTCTTCATCTCTCTTGTCAGCCCCCTTTAGGTATTGAAAGGTGATATAAGGTCTCCCCATAGCCCTCTCTCCTCCAGACTGAGCAGCCCCAAGTATCTCAGCCTGTCTTCATAGGAGAGCTGCTCCAGACCTCTGATCATCTTCATTGTCCTCCCCTGGACTTGCTCCAACATTCCACCTCCTTCTTATGTTGGGACCCCAGATCTGGATGCAGTACTCCATGTGGGGTCTCACCACAGCGGAGTAGAGGAGCAGAATTACCTGCCTTGGCCTGTTGGCTATGCTCTTTTGATGCAGCCCAGGACATGTTTGGTTTTCTGGGTTGCAAGTGCACGTTGATGGGTCATGTCAACCTTCTTACCCACCAACACCCCCAAGTTCTTCTCCTCAGGGTTTCTCTCCATCCATTTTCCACCCAGCCTGTAATTGTGCTTGGGGTTGCTGTGTATGTGAGCTGTTGTTGGCAAATGTTTAACCTTAAGAATATAAGTTTGAGGAAGGAGAATGCTGGAGGGCAGTTGTGCTGTGATCAATGGCTCTGTGGATACCAATCCCGTGGAAGTGCAAAGAAGAACATAGGCTTTGAAACACCGTGGGGGGCCTGGCTGAACAACATGCCCTGTTAGAGCAAGCTTCAACCCTGACAGGTGCTTGGCAAGCTTCTTTAGTGGGGACCAAGAGGGAGTTGTGAGGAGCCTCTACAGGTGCTTTACAGGATTCCTTGGATCCCCAAGCCTGGGAACTTCTTCCAAGGGGCGAAAGTGTCTACTCTATGACTTGGATTTGAAAACTGACATTTAATCTTGTTCTTTCAAAGCCTTGATGAATTATAAACCTGATAAAAAAACCACATTATAAAATTTCAGATCACAAATTAATTCTATTCTTCCCATTCTCACAGCCCCCCAAATAACAGATGAGGGTTTTTGCCCCTCATTTAGCAATGAATACGAAATAAAGAAAGAGAGACTCCTTTCACAGCCAAATATATTTGCAGTGTTTGAAGACTTCTGCAGGGTATTAGGGAGGGATGTCCAAATTCAGCCTTAAAGTGGGAAGCAGAATTAATGTATTGCTTCCTTGTGATTGTTTCACACCACTGACTGGTCAAGTTTCTTATTTATCTGTGCAAGTACTGGTTACTGTTGCCTAAGTTAATGGGCATATTTATTAAACAGTATTAAGTGCTAATCACATTCTTACTATGTTATGTCAAATGCACTGAGATCAGGAGGGCATTTTTTATTACTGTTTAGGGAAACAAAATGAATTCCCTGATCCCACCCCTTCATGTGCATTTTGCATGTTACCTTGCTTGAGCTCCACTTCTCACTGGTGTCAAGAGGCAGCACATGAGGCTGTTGGATATCATCTCACCAAACTCAGCTATGCAGATTACTGTCTGTCCAAAACTGCAGGTGCAATAAACTTACTTTGAGCCTCAGGTCACTTGCGTGGGGCAATCAATCTGTACTGTTGGAGGCCTATTTCTTCAGCTCTGTTGAAAACAGAGTTCCTTTGGCATGTACCACCAAACCAGCTGGCCTTCAGGGATGATACTACTTCATGCTCTTGGACTTGTTGAAAGACAATATTAGGGAAAAGTCTTCAGCTGAAGGGGAGAAGAAATTTCTAAGGACTCTACAGTTTTTAACAAAGTTTACCTAACACAGTTCAAGGTGTCAGATCTTCTTGTAGAAGCTGGGCTGTCCTTCACCTCATAGAGTCTGTTCTTCCTCAAATGAAATACACAGACACCTGTGTGGATGTCACCACTAACCACAAGAAGAGGTCTCTGCTCAGTACCAGCAGAAGGAATGATGCTTTTGGTGCACAGGCAAGGGTTTTTCCTATTAGGGGCAGGGGAGGCTTTCTTACAATACTGGATCTGCCCTTCCAAAGACTGGTTTGTAGGACTAAGGAAACTGCAGGATATAGAATGACTGGGTAGTCAGATTTAGAAGAGAAAATCAGTTCTAAAGGGAAAAGAACTCCACGTTACCTCTCAGGAGGAAGAAAAATAACTCTTGAGACTGCCACATGATTTGTGGTGACATAACCAGTTACAGAGTTAACATAGCAATATAATAAGCAAACAGTCTTGTTTAATATTGACTTGCATGGAAGGTCTGCACATACTTTACTGCTGATACAGCCCAGTCAGACCTTGATGAGGAAAGACAACATTATTATTATTTCCAGTTTCTAAGACAGCCCCAAAAGGATTTTTAAAAGTGGCTTCTGGCTTGTGGATGTCCAGTATGTGTCTCCTTGAGCTTCACTGCTGCTGTGCACCAGTCTCATCTTGATGGTAGCATTTCTGAATAGTGAAGCTGGATGTCTCCAGCCTGCAGTACCCTCTCAAAGTCAGTGCCTGCTTTTGTTGTCAATTGTCAGTCACACACACACACCTCTCTCAGGTGACAAAGGAGAAAGGCCACCTCTCTCCGACTTTTGCTGTCACAGGTTTTTCCTAGCAGAGTCTCAGCAGGTGCTGTCTCCTGAACTGACTGTGGGGGACCTTCCCCTTGGAAGTTGTTTCTACATATGATGTTCCCATTCTGCACACTTCCTTGGGGTTCTCCCACAAAGGAGTGGACCTCATGGTCCATATGTATAACTCTGCTGGAGGAAAAGAGGCAGAGCTGATTCAAGTCAGAAATTATAGATAGCTGAAACAGGGGGGTAATGTGATATGCTGAGGGAGCAGTAGCTTCTTTCTTGTTAGCATTGTTGGATGTAGGGTAAACATTGTGGGCCATGTGCTGGAGAAGAGCTACACCACCCCAGCAGGCTGCCTTTCCATCCTCATGGCTGCCTTCATCCAGCCCTTGTGAGGATCTGCCACCACTCAAGCTCCGTTCATTACACATGAAACCCAGAACTGCAACCCTTCCCACATCCCTGCCACAGGCTGTGGAGAGAAGAGATGCAATCCACAGAAGGGAGATGGGGTGCAGGTGTCCCCTTGCTGTGCAGTCACTGCAGATGGGTACAGACCCTGGCTGCCTCCTTCTCTTGTCACTGGAAATATCAAGGCCTTCTGGCTTTAACAGTCTTCCCAAGTGTTAGTGACACTATCTCTTAGGCTGAGGCCTTCAGAAGTGTCCATTCCCTAGTTTGTTCTGCCCCCTTTGCTGTAGACTAGGCAGCTGTCCTGCTGCCCGAGGGACAGGCTCGCTCAGGAACAGAGAGGTTCTTCTGTCCCCCAGAAACTGTTGAGCTTTCGTGGGCCTCACATAACCTACTGCATCTGTCAGGACAATGGGGCCATGACTCCAAAAAGGTTTTCAAGACTGCAATCAATGTCCCTTGGCCACAGATAGCCAGGAATCAGAAACGTAGCATGCCCTGGCAGTGCGGAAACCTGCTGCCATCACCACCTGGGGGCATTGCTGTTGATACAAACCAGGGAAAAGTGCATCTCCTTGGAACCCCATTGAGCGCTGCCTGTAGTGAAAAAGAGGTATATACCATCAGCTGAGCACCCTGAGACAGCTGGCTTTTATTTTGGAGCCCTGGTGACAATTCCCACTTAATAGAGAGGATATATGGCTGTATCACCAGGATTAAAGACCACTTAAAATGGGAACAAGTTGAACAAAGGCATTTTATTTAAATACTGACACCCTCTCGAGCTGCTTAGTCTATGAGATCCACCAAGAGTTTTGGCTATTTTATCCAATAGGAGACCCAGAGAACACACACACATGGAGATGAACATACATTCTGATATCCCAAACAAGTTCCTGAAATGCCCCTGAGTTCCCTGAAATGGAACAACCGACATAAATGTCTGTGTCCATTTAACAGGAACCCCTGTTGGAGGCAAACTTGAAAGACCCATGACACCAAGATTCATGATACTCATCCAGACTCTGAAGCCCACTAAAATACTTGTTTTGATGTGTCAGTGTTTCGAAGTCTGTTGTTTAAAGTCACAGGCAGCCCTCAACAGAGCAAAATTACGTTTTTCTTTTCTGATCATAAAGGTAAAGTAAACAGAGGTGTGTTCGTAGATCCTCTTGGGAGACAGAGGAAGGGATGGCCTGGGTGGAGAAGGCGTAATACAGATCAGGAGCACATAAAATTATTATTTTACCTTTGCAGGCATATTTCAACCCTGACAACTCTAGACCACAGTATATTCCAGTGCTGCCTAACTGTGTAGTCTGCTATGCAATGTCTGAATTAGCTTCTCATTTGCCCATTGTTCAGGCTTCATTTTCCTTTTTTTCCAATTGCTAAAAGATTTTCTTGCTTCTACGCTTGCCACCTCATACCTCTCTCCTTTCACCTTTTGTCCCAACCTACCACTTTCACCTACAACATCATAAACAGCTTGAAGACTCATGCTGTTATTGTCTCAAGCCTCAGGCACCAACAGAGACAGAAAAGTGTGGGGTTATTCTTTATGGAAGGCTTCCATTCATAACAGCAGTTGGTCTTGTTTAGATCATGGAGCACTTGGGAGCTCTGAATTTTCCAGTTTTAAGAAATGGGCGACTAGAGACTTCCTGAAGAAAAGAGGATAAAAGTTACAATACCTCTGCTCCATTATTCAGATTGTTATACTAGGATGCACTGAATACATAGATTAATGTCTTTTATATTTCATATCTCAGTATATAAAGAGAAAGCCAATAATTGGCTAAATTTTAGGTGGTGTTGCTACTCCTACAGGAAATGTGAAATCATTCCCTGAACATACTACTATGATGATTCACCATCTGTTTTCCTGTAGCCTTTTTGTGAAGGCTGGCCATGAGCTCAAGGTTACTGTTATGGACATGCTAGAAGAAACACTGGAGAATAAAGGCTTAGCTGCTCTCTTTTCTTGACATGAACCAGTGCTGCATATGGCAAGTAAAACCGTGACAGCAAGCTTTTAAGTGTTCCTGGAATCCCTCTGCTGTTCATCAGACCAGGATTTCATTAACTGATACATATGGTTAAGCTTATATTAAAATTAAAATACCCTAGAAACTCCTCTTTACTATTTCCACAATCACAGTCTGAATTATCAAGCCCAAGTTCAAATGCTGTAACTCATACGGTTAATATCCTTCCACAGGCCCTACAAAACCTCTCTCTTTCTAAACACATATACACACCTGCACTAACACACATATTTGCTGCTGCTACCTTATTTTGTTACATGACTCACCACCTCTTTGCTGCTGTGGAAACTGTTGTCTTTAGAGTTCCATACTTGGTATATTAAAAGGCTTGGAAAAAAAAGAAGAAAAGGAAAAAAAGCATCAGGACAGTGAAAAGAGCTCCACCCTTCAGGAGGAAGAGAGGAGATGGCTTTGCAATTTGTTCTGCTGGGATGGCAGAACTGAGCTGGTCACTGTGGTCACCTAGTTGGTTTGTGTTTCCTTCCTCTCTGACCAGCCCCTAGCTGAGGGCACTCTGCCTGTATTACATCTACTCTTCAAGCTTTGTGCTTGTAGCAGGTAAATTACCACATTTGCAGTCCCAATCCTTTCCTCCCTTACATGACAAGGGTTTATCTGATCAAAGCCAATACCTTTTTGCCCAGGGACAGGTTAGGTGAGGGCTGGATGCTGCTGTGCTCTGAATGCTGAAGAGCTTAGTGCCTCCTGTGACCAACATTACATTCCTTGAGACACAACAAGGAACTGCCAACACAGGAAGCTCCCAGCCCCAAAGAGATCTCCTCAGTTCTCAGTAAAGCTGCCTCTTTTATATTCAGCAAATAATCCTGATGAGGCATTTTGATTATGACTTCATGTAGTCTCTTGCTTACAAGTATGGTTTCAACCTTTACCTGGCTCTCTTGCCTGTTTCTCATACCATAGTACTTACAGTAAACCTAAGACCACACTGAAGGACACTGATAGTGTATTTATAATTTTAAGTACTAATATATGATTAGAATGCTGTTGGTTGTGAGGTGGTGGAATGAGATACCAGGCTGTGCCTGATGAAATGCCTTATCACTTCATGGATGTCAGTCATCACTTGGGAGTTCAGGAGTTCACTCAGTTCTCAGCACACCAAGAAACTGCCTGCAATAAGAATGTTTGTATAGTTAGCAGGAAAAAAACCTGCAATGATAAAGAAGTGGATAAATTATTGTAGGGTGTCTGGCCTTCCGTGCTGGGCAGCAAAGAGTAGGTCAGCTCTGTACAGCCCTAGTTAAAATGTCTACGTTATACTTCAGTGCATTTTCTCTCAGTCAAGCCACTCACCCTTGCCATTTTGCTCCATTGTACATTTGGACGTTGCGTATTTTCGTTGTCTCTTTTTGCATCTTGTTCCCATCCATATATTCCACTGGACATCAAGTCCCTGATCTCTATCACAGTCATATTTTCACAGTAAACAGCATCTGTCTCTGCCCAAAGGCATTCTTCTCATTCTGGACACTCTGATACGTGTTGCAATCAGCTCCTGAACTCTCTGACATAAGACTTATTGAAGGTTTCAGTGTCTTCATAAGTGATGCTATATTGAGCACTCAATCCATAATGAAAGTTTGGGATATGTGAGAAGATGATGCTTCTCTTTTCTCCACCCAGAAGAGTGAGTGTGAACACTGGTAAAATTTATCCCACTTCTTTGCTTACTCACAGTTTCTCCGTGGCTTCTGCCTGGAAATTAGCTCAGAGGTAACTCGATGGATGTTTACTTCTGGTTCTGTTGGACTGAGGACGTAGATCCCTTTGGTTCTCAAATTCTTCTGGTTGGCAGGCAGCATATGATGAGAGCTACAGGCATGGGCTTTTTTGTGGAGACTTTTCCAGCCTTGTATCATAGACCCTTGAGATGAGCAGATCTGCCATGCATGCTGTTGCACTTACTCCTCAAACATTTTAGTTTTGCTTTGTTGGCTGCTTCTAGGAGACACAAGAATAATTTAAGCAGTTGTCTTCACAGTCATACAAATTTTCCTGGTAGATGACATACTAATATAACAGCTACTGTGCTGTGAGGCTTCATGTATTCCCCAAGTCAGGTCCCCAGGAGCATTCTCAGTCCCTCTGTTCTGTTACTAATGTTCTTACCACAGTAGGGAGCACTCTATCCAAATTGCTGATATTTATTTTTGGTACCAAATTGTAAGAAAATAATGACTTTTATCCCAATCAGATGATATTTCTTTTGTTGCATGCATCTGGCAGTCACCTCTTGAGGGTGTTTTGTTTAAACTGTTTGAATGTAGCCAACCATGCATCTTGACTGAGTTTTCACAGAATCACATATTGGGTAAGATTGGAAGGGACCACAGTGGGTCACCTGGTCCAACCTCACAGCTCAAGCAGGGTCATCCCAGAGCACATTGCACAGGATTGCATTGACAGGTCTTGAATAACTCCAGTGAGGGAGATTCCACAACCTCTCTCTCTGATCAGTCTGTTCCAGTACATGGTCACCCGCACAGTAAAGAAGCTCTTCCTCATATTCAGGTGGAAATTCCTGTGCATCAGGTTCTGCCCTTTGTCTCTTCTCCTCTTACTTGGCACCAAGAAGGACCTGGTTCCATCCTCCTGACAACCCCCCTTCAGATAGTTACAGACACTGACATTATATATGTGTCTCTCCATACTGAGGAGCCCAGGATGGGACACAGCACTCCAGATGCAGCCTCACTAGGGCTGAGTAGAGAGGCAGGATCACCTCCCTCAGCTTGCTGGCAATGCTCTTCCTAATGCACTCCAGGATACCATTGGCCTTCTTGGCCACAAGAGCACTGCTAACTCAAGGACAGCTTGTTGTCCACCAGGACCCCCAGGTCCTTCTCCGCAGAGCTGCTTTCTGGAGGTCAGCCCTCAGCCTGTACCAATGCCTGAGGTTATTCTTCCCCAGGTGGAGGACCCTGCATTTGCCTTTGCTGAATTTCAGTTGGTTCCTCTCTGCCCATCTCTCCTGTTGGATCATGTTGAGGTCCTTCTGAAGGGCTGCACAGCCCTCTGGGGTATCAGCCACTCCTCCCAGATTTGTGTTGCCAGTGAACTTGCTGAGAAGGCATCTGTCCCTTCATCCAAGACATTGATGAATAACTGAAACAATACTGGGCCCAGTATTGAACCTTGTGGGACACCACTAGTGACCTCCAACTAGACTCTGTGCCATAGGGCACTGCCATTCAGCCAGTTCTCAATCCACCTCATTCTCCATTCACCCACTCCACACTTCCTGAGTTTGCCTATGAGGATGTGAGAGACGGCATTGGAAGCCTTGCTAAAGTTGAGGTAGACAATACCCATTGCTCTCCCCTCATCCATACAGGTAGTTGCTTCATCGTAGAAGGCAATCAGGTTGGTCAAGCATGATTTACCTTTAGTGAATCCATGCTGACTACTCCTGATCTCCTCCTTCTCATCCATGTGAAGAGAGATGACCTCCAGAATGAGGGATTGAGGCAAGGCTGACTGGCCAGTTGGTTACTTGGCTTTATGTTCTTCAGGACAAGGATTCTGTCTATTTGCCTAACTTCTTCTCTTACTTTAGGAATACAGGTTATTGAAGTTGGTTTTTTTCTTCAAAAAGAACTCCGCAAAGCTCTTCTGGACTGAGTGACACAAGCAGTCTAATTCTTGGAGTAACTTATCCAAAAGTTGTTACTTGTCTTCTTTCCAAAACATTAAGTTTTTCTGCAGCTTTGCTAGAGAAAAGTCAAAATTGCACGCATGCTCTTTCAGTAGTAATGGTTTTGTCTGTAAATCTACCGAGGTCATCACCTGCCACTTGTTTAGCAAGTTTAACTGTAAATAAATACATCCATCAATCAAAACATATTTCTCAGTAATCACTATATTCCCTGATATTTTAACCTTTAAATTTTCCTTGGCATTGCAGTTTGGCTTTCCCTGGCAGAGTGATAGTTCGTCCACTGTTTAGTTTAAATTTAGCTTGGCAAGTTTGCTATCCTCTCTTCCACAGCACTGAGCACGTCTTCACACATTTCAACCACTGCCAAATTATGTGTTTGGTGCTTTGTTTCCTGTTTGTACAGCGAGTATTTTTTCTGAGACCACTGCTGAATTAATTTTTGCTTATTGGCATTATGTTAATGCCAGATATGACCAAAATCTTGTTTTCTGAGTCACGGCATACTTTCTTTGAAAGAAAGTTTTTCTTTCATGTTCTCTGCATACTTTTTCTGGCTACAGTTACTGTACTTGGCTAGTGAAAGAACATTTCTGAATTTGCATTGCTTACTACCTACACATAGTGAGAGGTGTCAAACCTGATATTTTGCACGTCTGTAGTAGTGTACTTGTGCATTTACTTTAACTTGTATACTCAGGGCTCTGTTGTGCTCTTTGCTCAGCTCTCTCAGTACCATCATACAGAACTTTAATTGGAAGCCTGATATTAACAGGTTAATGGCAGGGTGCTTTGTGAAAAAAAGTAGGGATTGGAAATGTTCAACTGGCTGTCACTTTCCCTTCACCAATATTTTGTTACTCTTCATAGGATAATGCCTCAAATGAGGTAAATGTGTCAACCTCAAAGCATTTTGACAATTGACAAAGCAACATAATCCTAGAGATTAAATGTGTTGGTGCAGTGATCTCTGGGGAGACAGTTCTCTTACTAAGATTTTCTTTGCCTCAAAAACAAACAAAACCTCAAAGCAAAGCAAACTCCACTGAAAACCACAACGTGGTTTCAAAACAAATACCACTGACTGTAGGCAAGCAAAAAAGCCTTGAACTTTCTCCTTATTTTTCTATAAGATTTAGGGCAAGATTTTGAAACAAAATTAAAACATCTAACACTAAACCCCTAAATTTTTATTTAAAGCCCTTAAATGTGAGAACTGGTCATCAGAGTTGAACTTACACTGTTTCCCTCTAACTTTTGAATTCGAGACCTACTCCAATCAGCTTTATATACCCACAGAGCAAAGTGCACAACACTGTCACGCTGGGATGCTAGAAACTTCCTTCAAATTTGATTATTTCCAATTGGACTGACTCTTCTCTCCATGGGCTTACCTGCTCATGATTTTAATTTTCTCTTCTTGTTTGTTAAATTTTGTCACTATGAGAAGATTTGTGCAGTGTTGGATAACATGAGCTGGGAACAGTTCAAAGAACTCATCTGGGAGAAGTCAGTTGCTTATTAGAAAGAACTTTCATTAAAATATAAAGACAGAGAACAAAGTAGAGCTCAAAAATGAAGCATCTCTGATAAGGCATCATGACTTCAGATAGGGCAGAATTTTTTGTTAGAAGAACAGTATGATGAGAAACAAATGAACAGTTTGATGAGAAATAAGTATTTCCTATTTTAAAGATAGTTCTGTCTTAGAAATCTGTGACAAGGAAGAGAAATCTATAACAAGGAAGAAATCTTGCTTAACAAACCTCATTTTCAGTGGTAAATTCCAAAGAAGTTTGTGGAGAAACAGCTGATGAGTACTTCCTTGTGAATAAGCTCAATACTATCTCAGAAGAGATATGAATTTATCACTAATATGAAGCTGTCTGCTTTCCTGCAAGGTCAGAAGGAATATCAGCTTTATTATTTGCATTTCAGACTTATTTTCCAAACTTTGCCTTTGTCAAATTCTATGTCACCTCTATTTTCTGATGCTTTCCTTTGATCCCTTTCATTTCAGCCTGACTCAGCATAACAAACATCAAAAAGAAGACTCACTGCATATCAAACATCTGCCCTTATTCTGCTATTTATGACAAATTTTTAATATAACTCCATATGAACTACTTCATCAATGTCTAAGAGACAGCAATTCTGAGCTACAAATAATATGTGTGGTCTCATTTCACCCCTACAGGAAATGCTGTAGATGGGACAGGAGTACGATGAGATGTATCATGCAGAGTGAATCAATGCTTCTTCGTTACACCAAGCAACAGACTTTCTTAAAATGCTTCACCAAGGTTCAAAACAGTTACATAAGACTGTGAATTTTACAGACCAGATCTGCATGGCATCACTCAGGTGTGTGTGGGATTTCAAGGCTATTCTTTTTTTTGTTCTAAATCCAAGAGGTACAAACCCCAGTGCGTTCATTCAGGCCTTGCAATATCACCTAAAGAAGTCCAGACATCTAATACCTCCCATTCATTGTATAACAGTAACACCACCGATTAAAAAAGAAGGGTAAGAAGACTATGAACTGTAATCTAGACAAAGGACTGTTTTTGCTTAGTAAGCACTCCGATGGCAATGCTGCCTTCAGTGGAGGCACTAACAGAGCCCCTGTCCTCTATGAGGCTCCTTTATAGGAAATGGAATCAGTATGTCAGCAACTCCATCTTGAACTGGCCAATCAATTCTAAAAGGGAAGGAAGGACAATAATCATAAATACATAGACATCATAGCTTCCTCAGGTTTGTCTCACTGAGAAACTAGATTAAATAAGCCCCAAACTAAATACATCTCAAACAAACATAATAAACAAAAACTTTAGGAAAAAAAACTATGTAAGTGACTTTTTGGAACACATCTTGAGCCAGTGTCCTAGGTAAAATAAATAACTGGATCTTCACCATATTTCACAACACTCATTTGAGGGTCCATGTTCAGATACCAGGTTTGGTAATTTGTATTTCATAAATAATTCTGTGACAGATTAAGCCAAGACAGTCCCTCAGAAATGGTGTCACTCGGTAGATGAGCCCTTGGTAAAATGTTTTCCTGAAGACAGCTTGGATGAGGAACAGTGTAATGCTGAAGGGATGGATAATCATCTAGCCAGGATCAAGCACACCTAGACCTAGAATTCTTTTTTCTGTCCATCAGTTTAGTTCTCCTTTACTACAGACTAAGCTGGTTACATCTTCTCCTATCACCAGTGGATGTGGAGAACTACCAGCCATTTTCTATATCAATTCCCTTTGTAAAAAAATGTTACTTGCCCCACTCAAAGTGTCCTTGCTTCTACATAATGGCTGTGTTGCTCCCTATCTTGTTGGTTATGGTTTCTAAAAATTCTAGAGGTGCTGTTCACTCCTCTCAGGATATTCCCAGCTATCTACAACTTCAACACACAATGTCAGCTAAGGCTGAACATGGTCAAGTGAAAAACAATTATTTCCTGCATCTTTTATGCATATCCCAAGTTAATACATTCCAGAATAGGAATCTACAGAAAACATTACCTTTATCTGAAATTCAACTTCCTGAATCTTCATTATCAGTGACTTACTTTGTTCACTTACTTCTCACTGCTTTAACTAACCCTCCCAACTTTCTACTGGGTCGGGGAACTTGGAATCTCTGACATCTTTGTTGAAAATCTTCCTTTCCAATGAGAAGACAAAGGTGACTCCCATAATTTCTAGGAACCCTAGCAGTTAATCTAAAAATTACTGGCAATAAAGAAAAAACCCAGACTAAATGTATGATACAGACTCTGAAAATGGGGGGAAAAGTTCCGCACGTACTGTCTTTACCTGTAGATCAGAATCTTTGCACTGTGTATGATGGCACTGTTGCAGTTTTCTTTACTGCTCCATCAGTTGATCCCTATTTCCTTGCCAGCTTGTTGAACAAACAATATCCATATATCAAGAAGCTATCAGCCCTCTACTGGCATCTCCTGGGGTGAAGATGACCTGGAGTAGGGAGCATAACAGAAGCAGACAGCCCACACTGTACCATGCAAATCTGCTACTGCAAATTAAGGTCTTATTTCTCACTGTGTAAACACTGGATGTAGAGAGTTTAAACTGCAAACTGGCAGAGCTAACATCATCCAGGCCATGTTAAATAGGGTGCCAGTGCTTTAAAGGCATTCATGGCTGGAGCTGCATGCCCTTACCTGTTCCTCCGCCTCAGTTTCCAGACGCACCCAACTGGGTGTGTAATGGGGATGTGGACAGATTTAAGATCCTCTGCATAGGGCCCAAAGTGCCCCTGAAATGAGTAGCTAATTTATTTATTGTGGTAAAAGAAACTATGAAAGAAAGAGAACAATGTGGGGAGAATCAGTGCAGGAGCTGGGAGAAGAAAGCAAGGAGACACAGAAGGGGGACAAGTCTATCACCTGGATGATGACACTCCTGTCAGCTCACAAAGGTGGTTGAAGGTAAAGTAAAGCACACTTATCTGCTGCAAAACAGGTTTGACTTCCTCTCCCTGTAATGCCACACACTTCCTTGTGCTCCCTGCAGGGACAGCCCTGGCTGCCCCAGCCTGCCTTTCAATCCCCAGCCCACAGGGGAATTCACAGAGTTTGGTCCATTCTGTCCCTCACATGGTTGATAGAGTTGTCCGAGTGCTGTTCTCAGGCACGTCTGCAGTGACTCAAGCAGAATGGTGAAGCTGCTCCAGAACCTGGAACTCACTCTCAAGGGCCGCTCATTTCCCACTGCAGCCCATCCTGCTCACCAGCTCCTGCTGTCTCACCTCACAGTTCAGCACTGGGAAGATGGGGTGACTCTGCCAGCAGCATCTGCTCCTGACACCACTCGTGACATCCTCGTCATTTGTGATGGAACTCCAAGACCTTTAGCGAACCCAAGCAGTTCCAGCACTGGGCAGACACTGAGGCTTTACACCACCACTGCTGTTGTTCTGTGTGGAAGTAAACATCAAAATGCAAATCAAAGCTAGCTACTTAAATGGGTCACTTCAGTACAGGACAAAAGGGATTTGTTTGCAAAAGAAACTACTGCAATAGCCCCGTTGCTGATTTTGTAGTGAAGACAAACCGCACCCCTTTCTCAATCAAAGCAATTTAATGAGGGCTGGAGAAATGAGTAAAGTCACTGGGACCACAAAATCACCCACACAAGCAGTTTGTTTAAATTAGGGAATTAGCCGTGGGTAAGTGAGGACGGTCCAGTGCAGGACTGAGACCCAGAAAGGATTTGGAGAGGCTGTGAAACCAGTTCTCCAGCATCTGCTATCAAAATCACCAGCAGGCAAGAAGGCTCTGTCGCAGTTGAGACATCACAGAAAATTAGCACTGGCTCTGCCACTCCAGCACACTCCTGATCTCACCCAGCCAGTGCTCCAAAACATACCAGCTTGGTGACTAACTGGTGGATTCAATCAACAATGAAATCAACATCACTGTAAGCACTTCGGGTGGTCAGCTTTGGTGCTCTCATGAGTGTTTGTCACAGGCAAATCCTCTGAAAATGAGAGTTCTCAGTGAATTTACATGGAAACCACTTAATGTAAAAAGGTATTGTCACGGTGACTTGGCCAACAGTGTCAGCTACCTGGCTCTGTAGAGAAATCTCCCCAAAAAATCAAATTAGCTAAAGGTACAAGTTGTACTTGGCCTCTGAGGAAGGAAAAAAAAAAAAAAAATCATAATTCACTGCAGTGCTGATTCTGTTGCTCAGTCCAAGAGTACCACACTGATGGCACATTGCAGTTGGACAGTGCTGGGAAAGACTCCAATCACACTCGCCTGACACAGAGCAAAGGACACTCAATACGAACAGAGCTAATGCAACTCCCCACTGCTGAGCTTCCATGGGCAGACATCCTCTTTGCAAACATCAATCTAAAAAATATAATATTCTAAAATCTTTTAATGTGAGAGACACTTCAAAAGAGGCAAATGAAAGATGTGAGAAAGCTGAAAAAAACCCCAAGTTTTTTTTAGGAGAATTTTGATTAAGTAATAATTAACTTTCATTAAACAAAAGATTCTAGTTTTCTTGAAGATTTCCAGTCTTCACCTCAGAAAATCCTAGGCTAGAGAGATGCTTGAATCCTCTGCAAAAGTCATCTTCACCTTTGTCTGTACACAGAAATCATGGAGTAGACACATCTGACACTCAATGCTCTAATCTGATCAATAAATAAAAACACTGTCCCCATGGTTGTTTTTAAAAGGGGAGACTTTAGAAGGAAGGAGGAGACAGAGGAGTGGGATACATCAATACTTCCAGATTTTTTTCAGTGCTCATCATTTGTATAAAGGTTTGGCAAGTATCAGTAGGCAGACAGGTGCTTGCTAAGTGTTGATTTTGCACATGCCTGTTATTGCCATATCCAGATACCTACATAGTCTTCCAGTGACGGAGTATCCACGCTTCCACTGTCATATATCTGAACTGCAACTTGAACAAAGGCTTCATTTTGCACTCTGTAGTCCTGAAAGCTGTAGTTTAAAAATATAGGGCAATAGAAGAGCAATAGAAGAGTTAGCAGTAAAGTTTTGATCCTTTCCTATTAGAAACCAGGTTATAAAGAAGTAGCACAAACTCCAGCTATTCCTGAGGAAATGGATTAAAAAAAAAAGCAGCTTCAAGATGTTATCCTCTCAGTTGAGACACACAATCCACTTGAGCAGGAAATACACACAGATGGGGTGGACAATCAGTCCCAGATGTACCAATGACAAGCTGCTGACATTTCAGAATTTCCCTTTGAATAGCAGGTGCTGGCTGAATACACAGCAAGGCTAGAGCAGAGCGTAGAGAAAGAGCTTTTCTGAAGTCATTGCCTTGAATCACTGAACAGCAGCACTGCAGGAGACTGACTTCGAGCTGGTACATCACTTGGTGCCAACAGTAAGTGACAAAGAACAGAAAAACCAAACAAAAAACCCCCAACAATGCAAACACCTTTCTCAAAAAACACTTCAGATCATTTTAGATCTGGAGAGATTCATTATTACCAAAGCAAGAAGATTGCAACAGATTTGGCTGGGAAGGCCCACCTGGCCAGCACATGGTTCAACACACATAGTTTCTGCCAGGTCGACTTAGAAGGGACCCTTGAGTCATCCAGGACTCTCCTATCACTTGCACCCACAACATATTATTCCCTTTTGAAGTGGCAAACCGTCTCCTTTACACAACAAAGCAACTTTTGGTGTCTGCTCTTTGTTGCTTCTTTATTAAAGGAAATGGGATCGACTATTCTCCTGTTTTCAGTGATCTCTCCTCTAATACAAGCAGGAGCTGTCCTTACAATCACAATAATAAAACCCCTCTTTGCAGCTTCATTGACCAGTCCCTTCTCAGAATAGTTTGGAGCAGGGGGAGAGAACAGGAAAAACATCGACTTGAGGAAAAGAATAAGAGGCTGCTTCCTAAACTAAAAACTTAATTGCTCTGTGCAGCTTTCTGCTAGTCCTGCTTTCCCAGAGGTTTCACAGTGTCATCAGCAAAACAAACCCAAGCCTGTGAAGAAGGACAGTGTCATATAAAGGCATGTTTGAAAGGCAAATGCAGCTTGCTCACCTCAGATTTGGGGGACAGGACCTTTATGAGCTTCTCATAAGCACAAGAGGAGAATTCACCCACTTTCTTACACTGCCACTGTGATGGTGCTGTGAGTGGGGAGGAAGGTACCTGTGGTGAAGGAGCAGCAGCTGGCCCTTGCTATGCTACTCAGTACCATGCAGGGAATTCACATTAGAGTCCTGGGAGCTTGCTCCCATGCAGTGCCAAGAGTCCTCAGTTCTCACACTTAATCTGACTGGATTCCTCCTCCTCTTTTGCTTCTCCTTTTCCTTTGATATGCCTTCACTTTCACTGGCCCATACAAGAATGTTACAGATGTGTCCCTTTTTCTCTGTGATCACAGACACACAACAACATCCCTTTTTTTCACCTGTTTTCATATAACTGCATGTATCTGCCTCATCCCTATTTTCATATGACTGTGTATATCTGCCTCATCCCTATCTCCAGCACTGAACCAGTATCAGTAGACATCTCACATGGTCAGACCACAAAATACCAAGGAACACAAATCAGCCTTTGATCTCACCACTTTCTTCCCCAGTTGGAGCACTTGTGCCTGAATTTGCACATATGCATGTGACCACAGATATATACACACAGCTCAAGATCCTCTTGAATGCAGCCTCTGAACCTGGCATGAGGCTCTGACAGTGTGAAGGGCCTGTGCCACTGGGTCAGGAGCTCAATCATTATCTGTTAGTGTGCTCAATCGTCTCTCTTTTACAGAATTACTCCATCCTCGGTATCTCCTCTGACATCTCCTCTGCTGTTCTGTCCTCCAACGCCCTTTACTGGACCCAAGCCAGCAGTTTAAGAACTCTTCTTGCTCCCTTTATACCTTGAGCAAAGCACATGGCTACAAAGGAACATAGTGATACACAGATCCACCATCCCAGAAAACAGACCAGCCTCCTTTCTACGTGAAATGTGCCTCTCACCAAGATCCACTCTGATGAAGAAATCTTTACACAAGAGTGAAACAGAAAAAACCCCACCAAACCTGAAAGGTGACCCTCTTTTTAGTTAAAATGGTCCAAACTAAGGCTCAATTAAAGCCTCTTTTCTTCATTCCTGGGCAGAAAAAACCAGAAACATTTATCTTAGGCACAGACACAAGAAGGCAGTCTTGGTTTTGCTGATACTTAAAATGATCAAGAAAGGATAGACAGCATCACTAACATTCCCTTTTCTCCCCATAATAATCCTTCCTTTGGAAACAAGAAAGTTAACATTTGAAAACTGAGATTTACAATTCAGAAAAATAAGCATCTGATACAAGGAGAAAGAAAGAGGGCACAGGATTTCCATTGCTCAGATCAAAATCACACAATACAATTATTCTGCCAGCTCCTGAAAAATAAGACAAAACCCAACAAACTATTAGATAAAAACATCAGCAGTGTTTCCTCTCCAACTGCAGAATAACAACTCCAGTCCCTTTGACCCAAGCTGAGGTTTGTGTGCCCTAGTAATTCTGGCACATGAGGAACATGAGCAGTTAGGCCTTATCTAAATCAGAGATAATTACACTGAAAAAGCATCATATCAGTACAGATCAGCAGCACAGATTTTCATTTACTCTCCGTTACAGCACAAAAGTATCACATCCCCTCTCACAACGTTACACCTGGCTCAGACATTGCAGAGAGGGAAAGAAGCTGCTTAAGGAGGAAAAGTGAAAAATTACTCCAAACCAGGAGAAAGAGGATTATCTTGAATGGCCTGCCACTGCTATTTCAGTTATCTTTGTTTTCATCATCATCCTTGTTTTACTTTGTAAAGATTCCAATGATGATAACAAAAGAAGGAGGTTGATTCCTATCACATACTTCAGAAAAAAAAAAAAAAGATACAAGCAGATATACCTGATCTTCAAGGAAATCATGACAAGGGCTGTTTGCTGACCCAGCAAACACAGCCTGGGTAGAAACATTTACTGCGAAAAAAAGAAAAAAGGCACAAAGCAAAACAGAAAAACAGCCATGAGATAAAAGTGCCTGTATCTGTGTCACTGCCATCAAAGTGTCTCACAGAATCCTTGCCATAACAGAGACTTACTCTTATTGTCAGGATTTATTTCTCCTAACTCGTACTTCTTATATTAAGCATGGAGTAAGGAAACGAGGAGAGTTAAGGCCTCAGAATTAAACAGTTTAGTCTTGGAACATTGTTTTCTCGATATGACACGTCACCCAGTCTGGCTAGAGTTGCAGTAATTTAGAAGAAATATGTGCAGTTGTGAACTAATTAGAATTTATGGGGTGTTGTGCCCCCCAGTGATGAGCAGAAGAAAATTTAAAATTAATAGAAGCCCAAATCTATTATCTTTGTTTCTAGTGACATTTCCCTTAAAACAGTTACCTACACACTGGCTTTACTTTCCCCAGGCAAAATTCATTTTAGATCATTCCCTACCCTCCCATTAGATTCACGCAATGCTGAAAATTTCTGATTTTTTAGTTTTTATTATTTCATTTAAACATTAGGTTTTGGGCAAGATAGGAAAAGAGCAGCACCTTTTAAAAAAAACCTGATGTGTGTTATATAGGACAAACAGGTGAGATTTAAAAAAAGTTAAGTTTATATATGTACATATACACACATACACTAAACCAAATTAAAACCAAAAAAACTTGTGAGGAGGTTATTTTCAACAGGAGAGAAGAAAGCCTTATTTCACAGCAAGCAAAAGCACCACAAGTTAAGATTAGAGTGCACAATCACATGTAGTGCAGATACCAAACTAGCCTGGGTCCTGGAAGCAGTGTAGCTAGAGCAGCACAGAGCTCCACGAGGGCCATCTTATCCCACTCCTTGGCAGAAGCAAGTGCAGAGCCTGCACTCAGGAGGGTGTGCTGTGCAGGCACTCCCACAGCTGGCTGCTCTGCCTCCATCAATTTTGGCAGAAGCCACAAGATGTAGCAAACCAGTGAGGAGACCCAGAGCTAAGCTACAGACTGACTTAGCTACAGTATTTCCGTAACTGAGGTTTCTGAGTTCCCCCAGGTCTTTTGGGTGCTCCCTTGTAGGTACTGCCTACTTGGGCCACACAGCAGACAGCTCCTGATTATTTATTATTTGTGCACTGAAGTGCCCATTCTTGCCTACCTGCACCCTTTCCTATCTCTCTTTCACCCCACAACACCACTTCTATTTCCTCCAGGCTGACAGGGTAATAAAATTAGGAAGGGGCATGTACACCTAACTAAGGGGAATTGTCAACAACCAATGAAGCTTAAAAAATAATAGCAATTCTTAAAAAAACCCAATTAAAAAACCTGTTCAAGTTCTGCAGACTTCTGGCAGAGTTTGGTCATTTAGCCCAGAGGTCTTTGTCTTCGGGGCTCACAGGCTAAATTGCCTCCACTGGCAAGAAGCATGCAGTACACGATAAAATTCTGACTAAAAGAAAAAAGTAGTACAGGTTGGGAGGAGAGGAGGCTCTAACATGGAAACCCCAAAGTGCAGCAGCAGCACTTATGCTACCCGGTACGCTTTCAAGAGGGTGAACTCCTTCCTGTTGGTGCGAGCTGCCCAGATGAAAAGAGCAGCTGCCATGAACTGCAAAGGTGCCGACACACAGGCGAGGCAGAAGGACCAGCCAAATTCACCCCTCACGTCATCAGGCAGAGGCAGCTTCTTGTGGAGCAGCTCAATCCCAGCTACGTAGCAGCCAACGAGGCCCAGCGTACAAAGCCCTGGGGAAGGAAGCGGCAAAGCACAATGAGCTCACCCCTGCAGTGCTCTGGTGGGCACAGTGAGCTTTGGGAGGAGGATGGCAGGACAACTACCTGCTAGGAAATGCAGGACTCCAGTGGCAATGGCTGGGTAAAGGCTGCGACAGGCACAGGCACAGAGCCCAATCAGAGCCCCAAAGCACATGAGGCCGATGCTGACAAAGGGCAGGAGAAACTGCAGCCGCCAGAGATCTGAAAGAAACACACGAGTTTGCTGAAGATGTGCTAGAAACTGATCTTCTCTCACCATCTTACATTACCTTCTACCCATGTTGATGCTTCTTCACCAGATATTCTACATTCATAGCTAAAAAGGACCAAAGGCTCCACTGAAGTAGAAAGAACTTAATTTGTTAACTCCCAAATTCCTGTACTGCATTCATGGGCAAAGCTTTTGCTAACACATCTACATTTTCCTTTCAAACTTTGATCTACTGCCTGTGCTACTGTAAAAATAAATGCAGAGCAAGACACAGCAGCTTTCCTTACTAGTGACTGTATTTGAGAAGCATCTTTTTTTTTATTCTACTTGTTTATCTTCCAGAAGTGAAAGACACTTACAAGTCCGATTCAAATCTGTGCCACTATTGTGATTCCCAGGTTCAATGTACTTTTCCATAAACTGATCAGAGAGGGAAAAACTGATGCAGTTTGTAGTCATGTCGTTTTCTGGGAGGGAAAAAAGAAAAAGTTACTATTAGGTGTCTTCCCTTCCCTCTCCCCCCACCTTTCAAATCCTCCTTTCCCAATCATTTGAGCTGGGAAGCTCTTGAAGAGTTCTATTGAGAGAAAAAAATTATGTCTCAAAACAGATCTGTAGATGCCTTACTATGATGTAGTTAGCATTCAAACATGCAGCATCTTCAGGCTTAGCTGGGTTATCCACAAAACTGTTCCATGCTTGACAGATTGGGAAAGAACTGTGGCATATGATGCTCAACTGTGCTGCCACATATTCTTGTGCTCAGAGTCCCTTAAATAAGCTGTGCTTATCTCCATGTGCAGAATATAGTCTCATACTAAACATTTAATTCAAAAATGGGATAGAAAGAACTATTTAAAGAACAGAAAATATTTACTTCTTTACACTAAGTTTCTCCCTTTTTACGTCTCAGTTAGATTTTGCTTTGAGAATACTATTGAGCAGAGCTTGTTTAAATGTCTTCCAAAATAAGTATTTTCATGAGAGGAAAAAAAAAAAAGAATTTCACGTTTTTCTTTAGAAAATGTTGTTGAAGGTACATTTTTAAGAGGGTTCAAAATGAAGGGCTTCACACACACACACACAATAAGTACACAAAATCTACTTTGAAGCAATTAAAATAATTGTTTACCACACGTATTTTCCCCCAACCATTGTGAAAAATATTACTAATATTTCAGTCCATATCCATTCATATCTAAAATGTGCTGATGCAATAGTAGGATATTTGTGACATGCAAATAAAGTGAACGACTAGCTAAAAGGAGTGAGTTCCTCCTTGACAAAGTGGTATCTTTATTCCACTGCTGGATCCCAGGATCTGTCCTAAAAAGACAGTGACTGGTACAGCAGCTGTAACTGTATCCCAAGCCGGACAGCTGATGCAAAATAAAAATCAAGCTGTGTAAGACTAAATTTAGATCAAGTATGATGTGTCAAATCCAGAATCTGCAGTAGTGACAGCCACAGACCATTTTGCCTGTTGCTCCTTTAAAAATCTGGACTGTCTTTATTAAACAAACAAACAAACAAAACACAAGCTAGCCTTACAAAGTGGCAGGAATACGTTCTGAGGAAGTTAGCACATACCACCCCAGGCAAGCTAGGGAAGTGTTAATTGCTCTGGAGATACCTGGTGGGCTGTACCAGTGAGAGTTTTTGGGTACAGTGATACACCTCCGCCACAGTCCAACCGTGCCGTTGCACCGGAAGAGCGCATCTGTGTAGGTCTTCTCATCTGCATCTTTGCTGAAAAACTCCTCCCAGATGCTTCTACCAGCTTCACTAACATTCTCAGCTGGGGACAGGGTGTGGTATTCGTACCAGAAGTCGGTGCCAATGGAAGCTGCCATGTAGATGGTGGAGATGAGGCTGAGCACACAGGCGATCACCAGCGCTGTGGCAAACCGGTTATCCATCATGGCGCCCTTCCTGCGGCACGGGAGGAGAGTGACAAGTGAGCAACTCTTCTGATGGCACATATAAAGTTATCTTAGCAGGGCCAAACTCATTGCATCATCCCTCTTTCATGCAATGTCCTGTCAGGATACCCATGTCTTCCTCTTCCAACATGCTGGAATCAAAGAACACTGAGCAAATTTACAGTACCGGCCAGCGCACATTGGATCTGCGAGTTCAAAGTATGGATAATATCCCAGAGAGTGTGCTCTCCCAGCCACACTGCACTAGTGGCTCTCTCTGAAAGAGCAACTGACAGAGCAACACCAACTCCATCCCCAAAGCAGATGGCACAGCTCGCTGCCATTTGTGATCCTGATTGTAAGGAACGTCAGAGAATCCATCCACAGTGTCCAGGCAGAAGACTTATCTTTCCTTAGGCGATTACCAAGGGTAGAAGTTATTTTTAGCCTGCCACCCCATACGGCTTTCACAGCTTGTGTTTACAGCAAAGATAAGAACCACGGGCAGGCATGCCAAAAAAGCTCTTCCAGACTGTTCACTAAAGCCAGCCATGCCAAAGCACTGGAATGCCTTTAGGGAATCAGAGAAATGCATCTAGGCACTAGAGACAGAACATGAAGGAAGAACTGAAAGGCAGATTTGAAGTTATGGTAAATGGTGCACTAATGCCACAATACATACTGTGATATTTCTGAAGAACTACAGCAATGCAGGAGGGTGCCCTGCTCCATGGGAATAAGGTGATAAAACTGAAAGGCCTCCATATGCTCCCACAAGGACTTTGCTCTGCCTCCTTCTATTAGGGGTCATTTATGCCCTCCTTTGCGGGGCTGTGTTCACAAATGGCATGGATTCGGGGTGAAAGGAGGCATGGGAAAATACAAACACCACACACTTATGACAATATTGTGACTTTAATGAGCAAGTGATTGGTAACACATGAAATGTTTTGCGGATAATGCAATGCACCAGACGACTCCTCTCAGATGCCTGTTGTTCTCATGCAGTTTCTGTGCTTGATTAAATTTATGGATTACCATGAATCAGGCTTGATGCACTAGCCAGAAGGGGAAAAAAAAAATAAAAAAATCAATGGAAGCTAACTCGGCAGCTAGGCCCGTGGCAGGAGCTATCTAATCAGCTCTTGTCCATTGCTTGCTCTACCTCCCTTCTCCCACATACTTTGATCAAAATATTTTGGTCTAGTTTCTTTGCAAGTGACTGAACCGCAACTGGAAACAGCAAGTGCCTTAAAACTCAACATTCTCAAGGAAAGACACCAGTGCTCAAGTCAGACCTGCCAATAAGAAATTCTGAACTAAGAAACGAGGTGCAAATTAAAGCAGGGAGTTTCAAAGGCATCAGTGTTTGCTGTTAACAATATCATTCTTTTTCTTTTTCCTTCCATCTGCTCCTCTTTATCTGAAACTGGCTAACAAGGAGGAGAAATTATGTGTACCCATATCATTTCCTATGCTTCATTTGCATATTAAATGAGGCACACTCTTTGTAATATCCATCTTTGAACTGCATCCTTAGCAACAAGCACCAATAGAACTGATTTTTGGTGAACTGACAAGAAGCACCCATTTAAAATACTGCAAAGTTTGCATACCACAACTGCACTTAAACAATAATCCACAAGCTGTGAACTTTTATAAGCTAACTTAAATACTGAGAGGGAGAACACATCGTATCCAGGCTTATTTATCCAGAAAACACACAATCAAGACCAGACTTGGAAGCAAATTCTCTGTGCAGTGTTTAATTCTTGGTTATGTACTTCCATTCTCTTCTGATATCCCAGCATCTAGCTCAAGGAACACAGGGTGTGGGACAAGCAGGACAGGGAGAGAAGTACGTTGCTGCATAGATTTGGCCTCACCATTCACCCACCACTGAATTCACTGAGGGATCCCTTCCCCTTCACAAACATCTCACGAAGCAAACAGGGCATGTGGCACCTCCAGGGCCAAAGCTCCTGCCCAGCTGAGCTCAGAGCTGAGCAGATTCTCCACGA
Source organism: Corapipo altera (assembly GCF_003945725.1). Taxonomy (NCBI): domain Eukaryota; kingdom Metazoa; phylum Chordata; class Aves; order Passeriformes; family Pipridae; genus Corapipo; species Corapipo altera. Next base: position 1,855,940 of record NW_020884910.1, on the reverse strand, counting down.
ACCCACTCTCACAGCAAGCAGCAGAACAGGCTGGTGAGCAGGCTGGTCTGGATTTTCCACTCTATTGCAGTCACATTCACTGCAAGAGGAACCCTCTACAACAGACTCCTCTCTTTAGAAAGGGCTCTCTCTGGGTGGAGGGATCACAAGAACCTACAAGCTCCATCCTCAGAGTGGTGTCTAATGAAAAAGAACGTAAACAGGACATTAGTGGGCCACTGATCTGCTGTCATTGCCTCTCAGTATAAATGCTTATAATAACAAAGCCCTATCAACTTTGTGCCTAACATACAGAAAGAAAAGAACTGACTCAAAAATCTTACTTTCAGACACAAATCCCCACTGCCAGGTACAGAATACTGCTGCTGGAAATGCCCCTATCAGACCACCATTAAAACACAACCACATCCTTCTGATCAGCCTCCTCTGTGCTGGCATACTGTGGACTTGGCAGAGCTGACGCCAGTTGGCAACCAAGAACAGATCATAAGCAAAATGAAGGGTTAATCCCCAAACAGTAAATTAAAGCACTGCCCAGCGTTCATTATTCACTTGCTAAAAGGGATGTGGCAATCTATTGAGGTTCAATCCCTGCAATGTAACTCCAGGCACAGGCAGAGAGCAGCTAATGGGGCTACAGACCCCAAAATCTAGTGGGTGGCTTCGTGTGGCATTTGTCCCAAAAAACACATGCAGATTTTCAGTATGGACAAGACAGTGTAAAGGCATGAGCACACCTCCAATTTCTTACAACAAAGGTCCCCTCAAGGCTTCTGCCTAACATTTCAACTGCTTACAGAAAAGATTAAGAACTCCACAACACTTCAGGCAAATTTTAAACTGGTTTTTCCTGCCACAGTCTGTGTAGTAGACTTGACTACCCTGCCCATTCACTGTGTATATCCAATGCATCTTCATGCACAGCAGACACATTCCCACTTAAACGAAGTGTCCTTTTAAAAGGCAGAACCCTCTGCCCCAGCCCCAGGCAGAGCTCAATGGCAGTCGCAAACACAGTCGGTAAGAAATAGTTACCAGAGAAGACCATGAAGAAGGACACTGCACGTTCACAGGATTATGCCACACTTTGCAAAAGGTTCTGTACAGAACAATGTGTAGGTGGTGCTTTGGAATAAACTTACTTACGAAAAAATAACATTACTGCCAAAGATGACATGAATTATAAAGACATAAAGACTGATTGCAAATAAAAATATTTTGTCTTTACAGGCTGTCAGCAAGACCCTTCATTGTTTTACAGAAGGTTTGTTCATATAGCACTGCCAGCACATTTTACTCTAACAGCAGAGGCTATTTCAAACAAGTCATGGCTGCAACTAAGCTATGCAACGAATCTAAGACAACATAAGGCAGTTGTAAACAGGTAGAAGTGCTTCACATGATATTGTAACCATTAAAGAAGCAAGACGTAAAAATTGTAAAAGTCCACCTCACAAAGAGAAGGCAAAGGCCAAACTGGCAGCAACATTCAAAGGAATGACTGGATGCACGCACTTCGTGGGGGGGGGGAAACAAAGAGGACAAGTCAGTAGAGCTGAAAGAGAAAAAATGTAGAACAGAACAAAAACAAGTATTCTGGCAAAAAATCAACTTAAGACTGAAGAATGGACAGCTTTTGTAAGAAGTTACTGTACCATGGCAGAAGGGAATACAAAAACATGAAGATTTTTATCTTGTTACTGTGGTCACTCCTTTCAGCCAACAGTGGGCCACCACATTTAAAAAACTCCTGTTACGTGACATCGCCAAAGAGGGAGGCTGCGTCCACTGACATTCTCTCGGGAAACACCAAAGAGGGAGGCTGCGTCCACTGACATTCTCTTGGGAAACACGCTTGCAATCTGACTGCTCTTTAGGAAAAGGGATTAGGGAGAAGGCCTACAAGAAGGTGTAAATGTGGTGAGAGGGCTGGCAACAGCACCGAACAGGATCGTCCTTTTCATATGGGCAACGGAAGGTTAGGAAAGATTGCTACCAAACACTTTTTTACCTTCGGCGGTCCTCAGGAGTCCCTCAGGACACGCAGCTCCAAAGATTCCAGGTGGCTTCAGAGGCACAGCGTTGGTTGTATCCTGTGGCCAGCAGAGAGCACGAAACGCAAACTTCCCTTCTGCCCCGACTGTGCCATTCATTCAGCTCCTTCCACACCACCAGCTCACAACAAGTGATCTAGAAGCAGAGAGCAAACCGAATGGTTTGGAGACAATTACTTAACTCCGAAATTATTTAACAGACACCTCTCAGTGCTATTCATTAAGGAAAAAAATACGAAGGGGAGGGAAAAACGACTTGAAAAACTCTAGGGCTTTTCACCACCTGCTGCACCAGGGCCAGCCCGGCCCTGGGGCTGGCCGGGCATCTCCACTGGGCGCGACCACCCCCGGGGGCTCGGGCCTCACAGGCGACAGCCCCGCGCAGGGGGGCGGCAGCCGCCGGCTGGCAGCCAACGCAAGGGAAGCGCCCAGATCCCCGCCCCCTCTGCCCCGTCCCACCGCCAGGAACAGCCCCGCTCCCAGAACCCACCGTCCGCCGCCGCCGCCTCGCACCCCCGGCCCGGCCCAGCCCGGCCCCGCTTCCGCCCGCCACGCCCGCCCGCGCGGGGCACCCTGGGCCATGTAGTTCTGCCGCCCCCTTCCGGAGGTGCCGGGCGGCGGCTCCACCACCGCGCCCGGCAGCCCGTTCCCATATCCAGCTCCTTTTCTGTGGAGGAATTCCTCCTCGTGTCCGTCCTAAACCTCTCCAGGTGCAGCCTGGGGCTATGTCTTTTTGTTCTGTCGCTAGTTACCTGGGAGAAGAGGCCGACCCCCACCTGGCTACAACCTCCTTTCTATTTATTTCTGTTTCGCTTGAGTGATTGTAAAAAAAAGGAAGGACTTGGGAAAACACCAAGTAAAGGGAAAAAAAAAAGAAATTCAGTAAAAATTGCAAAAATTTGTCAACACTGGTTCCACTCCCCAAACTGGACATTTCCCTGGTACATGAACCCACTCGAGTTGCAAGAGGACTCTTTAAAAAGTGTTTAACAACTCCCCTGGCAGAGATCACCCCACCCAGTTTTGATTTTACAAACCACCAAACTAGCAAACAAATACTCAGAAAAACCAGAAACATCCCAGGTTTTCATGCCACTGAGGACCTTCTGGGGAATTATCCCAACCAACTCCTCCACCAGAACAGCGAGGAAGAGTTTTTAAAACAATGTAAGAAGTTAGAATGGCAAAGGTGAAAGCAGTGATAGAAGAAACTTCTCTGACTTGGTGCAAAAAATGATTTTTTAATTAAAAAAAAGTACTAGAAGTAATATTATACTAAAGAAACCTCTGTCTATACACCCTACCTTTCCAGACCAAGGAACTTTCTCACCAACACCTCATAATGTAACTGTCTGCAAGGATGTATTTTGGGGTCTGACTGGGGTTTATTCTAGACTCCAAAATACTTACCATCCTTATAGAGGGCCTGGAAGAAAGCAAAGCATTGTTGATGAACCTCACAGATGACACAAGGCCTGAGGGAAGGGTAAATAATGACATGGAGAGGGCACTGGTACAGGGTGACCTGATCATTTCGAAGCTGGGGCAAGCAAACATGCATTTCAATAAGGTCAGTGATGAGCTCATTAATTTAAAAGCAACGAACTGGAGGCTCACTGACATGAGACTTTATCCTGAAAAGCACAAAATGAAAAGGAAAAATGTTGGTGAATTACCAACTGCCAAGATAGTGCTGTGGCCAAAAAACCCCTAACTTTCCTGCAAACTCAGATGTATAAACTGAGAAATAACAGGGAGGAAAGAAGTTGTATCACATCTGGAGTTGCTGGTGGGTGCTGAAATAGCATGTCTAGTTTTAGCATGTTGATAAAGTAGAGATAAACCTAAAAAGGTGTGTGAAAATCACTGAGCAATTAGAAAACCTCTCTCAATGAAATATATCACAGAAGATCAGTCAATTTAATTTATAGAAGAGGAGTTTATTTAAGGAGTTAATTTATTGAACTAAAGAGTTGCAACACCATAAAATACATGTAATGGGAATAGGAAACAAAAAAATCAGTAACAGTTCTTTCTGTATACCTGACAAAATGATCAGAGATTGAAGCTAGAAAATGTTAAAAGGAAAAAAACAAAACCTGTCCATATTCTAAGCCATAGGATAATTGGAACCATTTACTGTAAACCATAGTGAATCATCTAACATTGGCAAGTCTATAGGTTTTTCTCCTAAATGATCTAATTTTGTAAAAATGAGAATCAATTCTGGAAAATTTTGTAGCCATTGCTACTTTTGTTATTAAATTAAATTACAGTGGCCTCTTCTTTTTCATAATCTGCCCTGATCAATATGAATTGTGCAGCGGCTCAAAGCATCCAGAGGGAAGAGATGTGTTTTCATTTTCATTTTATTTATTTAAATTCAAATAATCCCTCCAGATTTCACTTGGATTATTTTTTTTTTTCTGGAAAAATACCCTCTCATATTTTACAAGTAACCCAATAAAAGCATTACAAATGAATGCACAGGGTCATTCCTTGCCAACAACAATCTTTTTTCTTTTTCTCTTTTTTTCACACTACTTCAGTTTACCTCAGCAGAACCATTGGCCAATCAGTTTAGTTACAGAACAGGATCATTTGGGAAGGTTATAAAAGTAAAAGTTTGCTTCAGTGTGCAGAAACAGTAGTAGTTTACACAGGAAAGTGTGAAAAGAATAATGCTGAGGGCTATAGCTTAAATGTTGTTCCTGCTTTTTATAAAAGTGAAATTTCTTCGATATAAGACCTGCATCATGTGCATTAGTAAGTTCTCAGGCAGTGACAGATAGTTTAACATCAGATTGCTGCAAGGAAGACAAACAAACACCCAGTATGTTGCAAAAAAAAAAATAAATTGTTTAGTAAAAAATTTTTGTCATTTTTCTTCTCACAGTCTAAGGAAATAAGTAAGTATGTATAGGAGGTGGCACCATCTGTATTAAATGAAGCTGATATAGCATGAGAAGAGAAAAAAACCCTTCATATATCACATTCACTTCAGGAGGTACTGATTCAGATCTCAAAAAGGTGTTCAAAAGTCTGTCTTTTTTCCAATACTACTCGTTAATTTACGAGATATTGTATCTCTCAACAAATGTTCTTTCTGTAATAACAAAAAAGGCAGTTTTAGTTTTTGTGTTTTAGGCACTTAGCCAGAGGGAGCAGAAAATCCCATGGATTCGTCTCAGACTTCCTTATACAGCTTCTGCCTTCTTTATTTTTCCTACTGTGGCACAGAACACAGTAGGATAAGAAAATCCTACTGTAATTATAATTTTCACAGAGAGAAGACCTTCTAGATGCACTTCCTCCAAATACCATGAATAGCAGTGGTGCATTTTAATTATACTCACTTAGGTCCATGGTCTGCAAACCTTTTTATCATGCACCCCATCCGTAAAAACTTTGTGAGCAGGCACCCCTCTAACATGTATGTATTTTTTTAGAATTATATAAATGTACTACTGTACCAATAGATTATGTACATTATAAAACGTATAGAAAAAATGAATTAAAAAATTATGAGATAATAAATATTTAAAAATTAAATGTACAAAAAATATCTTCTTCCTGCACTGCATTTTGTAGACCACTACTCTCAGCATGGAACTATTTCAACCTATCGCAATACGTTGTCTCAATGCCCATGATTTTACCTGAATTGGTTCCAGCCTCTCCTCTTTGTTGAGGGGTGAAACTTCTGTTCGTTATCATTCACTGGTCACCTCTGAGCCTGCCTTCAACTCGTTATTGCATAGTAGGGCAGTTTCAGCCAATTTAGCGTGTTTTTTGGATTGTTTTTTAATAAGGTCTGCAAATCTCTATTCCTTACATATTTTTGAAGCACAATCATTTAGAAACTACTACACTTTCTTTTACAGCCAAGTGAACCTCTTTCCTTCTCAGCATTTATCATCATTAATAATTTACAGACTCACAGCTTATTTTATCTAGATGCCTGTACTTGTATAAAAGTGCATATACGAGCTGGAATAAGACCACATTTGAGCTACCAGTAAAACAGAGAATGTAAAAGAAAAAAAGGAACCACAAAAAACAAACTCACACTTCGCTACGTGAAATGCTTCAATTGCAGAAATTTGTAAGGGGGAGGTGGTGTGTGTAACAAACTAAATTAACAATCCTGCATACTTCCTGTGCTGATGGTTCTGCTGCACAGCTCTTTTACGGATTTTGTCACAAAAATAGGTGGCTACCTACCTGCAATACATGTATGGCAAACACTACAGAACTGTGAACAACAACATGAGATCTTTTCCCTTGCTACTGTTGGAAACACCTCAGCATTTCCTATGAGGAAGATTTAAGGAATGGTCCAGATACTGCCATGACAAATTTCACAGGTGCATTTGGGTAAGGCAGGGCCATAGTAGACCAATACTCTTTAAAGCAGAACTGGCCAAATTCGAGGCCATGATCCCAGAAGCTGCTCTGAGTGTCTGGTTACAGAAGCTTTAGGTTCACTCTCAGGTTCAAAACCAAGTCAGCACCCAGCAGCTGCATTTTTTCAGACCTGTGTCAAGGGCTGGACAAGATGGGTATCCCAAATGGAAGAACATACACCCAAGCCAAGCCAGTAGCTGTTTTCTTCAGCAGAGAATTTTGTTCAGGAAAAGGGCTTACGTGCATCTGGCAAAGTCTATGAGGAAAAAAATTCTGTGGAAATCTAGAAGAGCAAGGAGAGGATGGAGGATTTCTCTTGATGATAAAACATCTCACCACATCTCTTGGATCTTTGCATGTTACATGCTGACCTTCCTGGAGAGTGTTATGAAGGGAATTTTGATGTACTCAGTATTTTTGAGAGCTTGGCTCTGCCTCAGGGAAGTGAGCTCTGGGAAGAGTAAGACCCTACGTGATGCCCTCAGTGAATCAATATCACAGACTGTAGGACTCAGCTGATCTTCTACTCTAGTACTAATACAAAGAGAATGCATCTATTTCCCAGGGCTCCTGGGAAGAAAAAGCCTGAAACACATTCCTTGAAGTAGAAATAAGCAAAGATGACACAAAACTCACCTCTGCACTGAATTTATCAAACATAATTTCTGTAGACTGTGAGCTACTCCAGCACTTTCACACAAGTCTTGTCTGGAAATTTGCTATATCTTTTGTAATCTTCAGATGTTGAAAAGATGAATTTTAGCCTGTGCTTTCTTACAGGTTTACACTTACATCTGTCACGTACAAATCACAATGTCCTCAATCCAACCCGATTTTAAGAGTTTTATGAATTTTGATCTGCATTCCCTTCTCTCAGCTTTGCCAGGGAAAGAATAAGCTGGCACATAAATCCATGCTGTAGCTGACTTGTGACAAGTCTCACAGACAAAAAGACTTGCAGCAATAGTATCTGCTCACTTTCAGCACCATGGAAGAGACTTTTACTTTGCCTTGAAAATAAAAATTGTCTTTTAGGCAATAAGGTGCAGGAGATTACTCCTAGAATAACAATGAGGCATTTTACAAATCCATGGAATGTTATTTTTACTCTAATTCACAAGTGACTAACTAAAAAGGGTCACTGCCTCCTACTTAGGAAGAGGACACAGTTATTTTTAAACTGAATGGTTACACCCAAGTTGAGATGGCAAGATGGTTTTTAGCCTATTCTTCCTTACAGGTTCACATTTACATCTGTGGCATACAAATCAGTAATCTAATCCGGGGTGTTTTTATACACCTTGATCCTTTTTCAGAGTTTGTGATGGCTGAATTGCACTCACTAAGTAAATCCTTACACATTCCATTAAAAATAGTCATCTAGAGTCCACTAGTGCCCTACTGATAGGAGGGCAGTTGTAAATAACTAGCTCCTTATTAGACATCAGCACATATACACAAGAGACAGTGCCCACCTAAATATCCTTCCATCCAGCAGCCAGTTTTTAATAGCAGCTGGCTGCTTTTCCAGGTGCCTGGAAGTCTACCAGGCACCTGCTGCACAGGAGCACATAACCTGAGCACTGAGAGAGTGAATCTGAGTGCATCCAGAGTGTGCTGGAGGGACTGATTTGCTGCCCATTCAATCTGCAGTTGCTCTTTGCCTGTGGAGATGCACACAGATGCAATCTACGTGCCCAGAGCTGGAGCCTACACCAGTAGGCAATTTCCTGAAAGCTTTGAGAATCCTGAAGAAGCACCTGGTCTGTGAACATGCAGGTGGGAGGGAGTGGAAGGAGAAAATTAATTTATCTGCAGAAGAGGGGAAGGATGATGATGACCAATAGTAGAGGTTTCAAATTAGTATGCACTGACAAATCTGTAATGAATTCAGTAGTTTAAAAAATGAGAATTTCCATTTGATTTATGCAATGCTGAAAGGGCTGTCTGTAAGGTAAGTCACAGCTGAAGCGATACAGATACTACAAATGAAAGATGAAGGAAATCAGAGCTCTTTAAGGGAAGCAAGCACTGTAAATAAGAACAGCTCAAGAGCCATGCAGCCTGTGCAGTCAGAAGAAGAAGGAACAAACTACTGCTCTGGAGTCCAGGACTGTGGCTGATAAGGAAGTCTGTGAGGGGGATAGGAGCATCAAGTCAAGTTTCAAATTACAGAAGAATATGTGACACTCTGGAAAACTGTTCTCTAAGTTTCTAATATTCTCTAAGTTTCTAACACATTCATCGAGTTGGGTGTGGAGAGTCCATGTCTAGGGGAACTGAAGGGACTGCAGGGCAGGAGGGGTGCACTGGCAGGGCAGCAAAGAGCCTGGAACTGATACAGAACAACCAACTACAGTGCAGAAAGGATATAGTAGTTTTAAGTGTTTCTCCCTGTATGTTTTCATATAACTCTTAACAGAAAACAACAACAATAAATGAACAAGTAAAATAAAAAACTCCAAGCCTCAGGAAAGTTGAACTTGCCCTGACAAGCAGTTTATATAAAATATTTTGAGTATAGATAAAGAATGTGACACCCAAATTCACTGTTCTCTGACTTCTTCTGAGCTGGTACAATCTCAAATCTCTACAAGCTACCAATATCCTTTGCTAAAAAATAAAAAGTTCTGTATCTTGAAAACTACATGCCCTCCCCCCAAAAGAAAAAAAAAGCAAAACCTGAACCTGGTTTGCTTTCATAGGCAAATGCAAAATCGAGATAGAATCAGTAAAATTAAACCTGATTTTTAAAAAAAGCTGCAAGTGTTTATTCTGAAGACAAGGTTTCAACTAATCAGAGACTCTTGTTGCTTATTTGTTGCCTATGCGGTTGGTTAAAAGTATATAAATTATCTCCCCACAAAACCACTATTCTCCTCCTCCCTCCCTCCTCTCCTCCCCCCTCACTAGATAAAATGTTTTTAAAGACCTTGAAGGGAAGGGCAGGGGAGCTCAGAGCCTCCCTCAGAGCAGGGATGAGAACAGCCTGGCCAGAAATGGAACTCAACCAGCTCTCATCTGCGTCTACAGTCACCCCCAGCTATGAGTACTACTACGAGGACAGCTGCCAGTATCAGCACCTGCAACATATGTCTACTTTCCTCCCTATCCTGTACACTGCTGTGTTCCTGGTGGGCATTGTTGGCAATGCAGTCCTGATCGTAGCCTTGGTCTTCAAGCGACAGGTCCAGAGGCTGATTGACGTCTTTATCATCAACCTCGCTGCATCTGACTTCATTTTCCTCATCACGCTGCCATTCTGGGTGGACGAGGAGGTGTTGGACGGGAGCTGGAGGGTAGGATCTTTCCTCTGTAAAGCTAGTTCCTATGTCATCTCAGTCAACATGTACTGCAGCATCCTCCTCCTCACTTGTATGAGTGCTGACCGATACCTGGCTATCATGCACCCCTCTATCGCTAGACGGATCAGAACAAGATCCTATTCCAGAGCACTCTGCATCTGTGTCTGGTTGTTATCCTGCTGCTTGGGGATGCCAACTCTTTTGTCTAGAGAACTGAAGAAGGAATATGGAAAGACTTACTGCACAGACAAAGCCATGACAGAAGCCAAACAGATTGCGTCGCTGATGCTTTTAATCCTGGCCTTCTTCTTCCCACTGTTGAGTATCTTAACCTTTTACTGCTCTATCACCAAGAGACTCTGTGTGCATTATCAGAAGACTGGGAAACATGATAAGAAATTGAGAAAATCCATCAAGATTGTCTTCATTGTAGTGGCAGCTTTTGTTGTCTCCTGGGTTCCCTTCAATCTGTTCAAGCTTATGGCCATTCTTTTGGGACTCCTGAAGCAGTCTGACTGTTTTTCCAACATGGTTGCCCAACTGGGCATGAAGGTGAGCAGCCCTTTTGCTTTTGCCAATAGCTGTGCCAACCCTTTGATTTATTATTGCTTTGACAGCTATATCCGCAGAGCCATGCTCCAGTGCCTGTGCCCACGGGTGAAAATCAGCAGCAGCAGCAACAACTCTGATACTCTGGACACTCGCCTCAGTCATTCCTTATCCAATTTTGGGGCAGGGGAGTATGCTGCTAGGAAGAGGAAGCGCTCTGTGTCCCTGTGACTGGGAGCTGGGACTTCTCTCTCCAAAGATAGCAGGAGAAGAAAAAGAGAAATGAGCAACACAGACAGAGGTGCAAGTGTAATGCAATCAGCGCTTCGGGTGGAAGGACTTACCCTGGAACCTCAGCACAAATGCTACAAACAACAGAAAAGAATCGTGTGATTCAATCAAAGCCTCTCCAAGCAAAGCTCTGAACTTAAATGTATATAGGTTTTTATTCTGTGCAACAAAACCAACACAAGTGTTTCTTTTTGGTTCCTAGCGTACCCACAAACATGTCACAATGTTCTCAAACTAACCTAATCAATTCTGGTTTTTTGGAGTTTTTCTGAATTTAGAAATTCAGTGTTTTAATGAATTTGTGTGTTACCAGTTCTTATAATTTAAGTCCTGTGCATTTTAAGTCTCTGCTTCTTATTATGGCATTAAATATTTAGTTTTAATAAAAATGAGTAAAGTGTCTACCCCCTGTGATTTTAGTAAGAAAGAAGATAACTTGAAGGCAGAGAAACCAGAAGACAAGCAAAAGAGGTCCTGTATTTAACCTTTTTCTTAAAGGAAAAAGACCATTAAAAGCACACTTGTGCTTTTTAAGACTTTTTTGAGGACCTGACACAATTTCTGACTGCTTGGGTCAGAAGTAAGGAATCAGTCCCTCCTACTAAGGAAAAGGACACGGTGAGTTGCAGGGTGAATGGTTACACTCATGCAAACCTACTAAAAGGCTTCAAAGGAAAGACAGCTATACCAGCTAATGTAATTAATGCAAAATAGAGAAATGGGTAAAGCCTGAAGTCCTGACTACTGTCGGGACAGAAAAAAAAATAAAATTGGAGCCTGAATGACGGAAGGAGTCTCCCTCTGATGTAACTACAGCACGAATACCATTCACCATAGCTTTTATTTTCACACCTCTGTATTTTCTAAACATCTGTAAATGAGAATGACTATTTTGAGTGTTACAAATAAATCCTGGTATTTGCATTCTTTATTGATCCTTGCAGTTGAGCTGTGTTGTGCACACAGAGAAATGAAAGCAGATCTCACTCAATGGCAGTGCAAATCTAGAAACCAAGGCATGGACATCTTGCCCAACTCCCCAGCCAGTTCTGTACTGGCCCCATTGGGTAATAGAACAAACCCTCACTGGAACAGGTGGAGAGCTGGCACTGCAGGATCCGTCGAGGCAAAAGTATCCTTCAGCAATTGCTGGTGGCATTGTGCTCTCTGGCACCCAGTAAGGTACTGGGACATGTACCTGGGCTACAAGGGGGGTATTACAGAAACACACACTAGCTCTTTGTTCTCCCCTCCCCTGCAGTTTTTTCTCCACCACTAGCTCTTCTAAAAGATTTTGATTTTCTTTCTAGACGTGGCTGCCAGACTCCTTTTTCAGCCTTAAAATTGCATGAAAAACACCAACTGTGTTTTCAAACCTTCCAGTGTTTGAAAATCAGACCAATGTCAGTTCAAATTTTAAAGTTATTTGCAGTAATCATCAAAAACTACTGTCTCTTCTCAATCTCTTATCTTTTCTCTACCGTTAGTGGTGTATAACAAGAGACTTATATATTTTTTTTTTGCAAAAATTAGCCTAAGATTTGCATTTCAACTAAGCTATGATTTTTATTACAAAATAATTCAGTAAGTCAGCCTAATTCATTATTTCCTCAATTCCCAGCCAAAGCTGTACATCATCTTTGGAAGATATCTATCTATCTATCTATCTATCTATCTATCTATCTATCTATCTATATCTATCTATCTATCTACAAGACTTTAAATAATTCTGCTGGGGCTTCTGTTTTCTTTCTTTCTTTCTTTGTTAAATACTTCAAAATACCAGATAAAATCGGAAAAATTACTAAGGAAATCTACCAAGATCTCCTGCCTCAAGCTGTAGTACAGGCATTTGGCAAATAATAAACTTGATAAATATTGCTACGCTTGAAGAGAATCACATATAAATGCCACAGCAAATGCTCCACATGAGCAAAAACAAAAACAAAAGCGGCAACTAATTCAGCAAAGGAAAACTCACCAGACTGTTTTAGACTTTCATCCAAAAGAGTGTACTTTATATTCTTGTGAACTGTAGATCTATTTGTCATTTTCATAAGTGTAAACATTATTTTCAATTATTTTTCAAAGAAAAGACAACCTATGCTTGAACAAACTAACTTCTCAAATTTTTACTATTCCATGTTAATACTGATTGTTTTTTAGCACTAAACAGCATAGGATGATACCAAAATTATTGTGATTGAAAGTATTTAACCTGGTAGGCTTGAGTAATATAACAGGATGCCTATTTTACACATGTTAAAAGAATTTAATGACTGTAAATTCATTTGCTATGTGAAATGGAAACGGTGCAATTCTGATATGACACCTGCCGAAGGTCTTGGTAAGTAATTTGGATTGTTGAGGTTTTTTCCTCCCACTTACATTATTTTAAAGTAAATTCAATGTGATTGCTGCTAAGAAATATGATTTGGCTTTTTGAAATCGAACTTCTGCTTTCATTGTCATGAAAAAGTAGCAAAGCATTACTAGAAAATCTGTCAGCAGATCTGGATGGGAACACTCATCTGCCTATCCCACCAAAAACACTTTCATGACTTCAGAGATGCTGTTGTACTGCCTTGGAATGAAATCAAGATCTTTTGAGGTTTTTAATGAAAACAACTACACCACCAGTACCACCCCCAACAATCTAGAGGTTGGTGCACTTTCATGAGAAGTGCATAATCAAGGTTGAAGCGCCTCTGTTTCTTGATATAAATCAGGACCCTGTTAGATGCATCTCTTGGTCTCCATTTTGGCTCCAGTGAATCAGCATTTTTTCAGAAATAGAGTATTTCATCTCAACACAAAGAAAAATCGTATCCAGACCTGATGCTTCCTTTAAATAGGCAAAGAATTTTTGCAACCTTAATTTCAGCACCAGATGTGCTAACACTGACAACTGCACTGCAGCTAAATGACACTTTGAGTTGCAGGGAACTGAGGAAAAAGTCACACAGGGAATAGCTTCAGATGGAATATAAGCAGTGCCTCGGGTTTCAAATAGGGTGAATTACAAAAAGAACATTTCCTGACTTTGCAAAGATGTTGCAGTGATATGTTTGTTGACTACTGCACAGGAATAGTAAGGTCGTTGACAAAAGAAGGGTTTTTTTTCAGGTGTTTCCAAGGCATACAGTGCAAAGAGATGTCAGCTGAGCAGTGGGGACACTTACATGTACTTTTAACAGTTATATACTATTGGAATACTAATTTGTTATCCCTGTATGATCACTTACATTCATGAGGTCAGCAGGAACTTCTGAGTAGATTTACAAGCTGCGAGCACAATTCATTACATGTCCCAAAATTTCTAACAGAAACAGTTGGACTCAATGATCTTAAAAGTCTTTTCAAACCTAAATAGTTCTATGATTCTTCTCTTGTTTAAAAGGCTCCACCCAGTTAAGAAACACATTACATGGCCGGTGAAGAACAGAAAGCAGTGACCACAAAGCCTGCAATTAGTGCACTTCAAGTTTCAATAACAGCCCGATCACCTGCTCACTTCGCAGATGTGGGTATTCAGTATCCTGCTGGAGTCTTGCTGCAAGGGACAGGAAGCTTTGGAGTACTCCAGTCTCAGTAAAAGTCAGAGGGAGTTTGGCTCCAAACATCTGGGTAGCTAAGATCTGAGTTCATAAAGAATGCAAAATATAGGAGATGAGAAAGCAAGTGCATTGGAAACCAACAGCATTCAAGATGAAAGACAGTCTTGCACCTGTGAGTTGGTAAAAAAGTCCTGCCCAAGGCCAGGCTGCTTGGGTTGATACTTATTTTTAAATATGAATTGAACTGTAGATTTTATTTTCCCAATTCACCTCACCTATGTTTCTGTAACAGATTGCAGCAGCTTTGGAAATCGAGGCCACATGTTATGATTTGAGAGCACGCAACAGTATCGGTCACCTAAATAATGCATTGTGACCAAAATACATATTTTCAAACTTCAAAACAGTTTCCTTATTAGTAAGAGACCACATTCTTAGTCAGAAACTCCCACTAAGTAAGTGAACATACTTCCTCTACTATTTACTTTTCATATTTTCTAGACCACATGGGTTTTTACAAGAGGCATCTCAACAACAGATCTCAAAAAAGAAGAGGCAAATGTTTCTCTTGAAATTTGGACTGTATTTTGCTGCTTTGGGGACCAGAGCAGGGCACAGGGAAAGTAAGGTAAGAACCTGTGCTGAAAGAGAATGCTTCCCCCAAAGTGATTAGTAAATTCAGAGGCTTTCACTTGTAAATGCCTTGCTTCAGATCCTTTGCAAAGCACTGATATGCAGAAAGGGCTGAATACTCACTTTCTAAACAGCAGGTTTTAAAAAAATAAACGGATTCAATAATATCAGGAAATAGCTGGATGCATCCAAAAGTCACTAGTCAATTCTAGAAAAAAAAATCCCACACCTCTGTCTTCTACAGTGCCACAGAGATCCCAGAATCTGATACCATCTTTCTTTCTACACTGTGACAAAACTAGTTAATATTAATATAAAAACCCAGCTGTTCCCCAAAGGATGCCCTTTCTTTTACCCTCAATCTGAGGCAAAGAAAACCAGGTTGTGAAACTGTGTGGCACTCTGCTCAGAGAATGAAACTTGGTCAGTGGTTTTTAAATCAATCCAAAATTTCAGTCTAGCTTTAAAACTGCTAAATGTCCAGAAAGTCAGACTTTAAATGCAAAGAGCAGTTTTTTCTACTGAGAAGTGCTGTGTATAAATAAATACCCCACAGATGTTTGCCATCTATAGTATCATGCGCCTGACTTGACCACTCACTTGACTTCCCTCTATGGCACTGCCTGAACAACTGTGTGACCACAACCAGCATTTCCCTGTCACTCACTCCTCACCCTCCCTCCTCTGGGAACCACAGAAACAACTACCCAGGCCTCACACAGAGCAAAACATTCAAACCATTAAAAAAAATTAAAAAAAAAAAAAAAGAGAGAGAGATGTGCATATTTGAGTTTGCCTGCCTTTGAACCCGTTGGAGTTTCCTTTCATGGGTATAATCACAACACCTAAAGAAGTGTTGCAAGTAAGAAGAAAAGCTTGACAGCTTTCAAGAAACACATGTTCTCCTTATAACCAACCAGGGCATTATGGATAAAGGGGTGCTAAGAAGCACAGAAAGAGCAGGAGGACATTTCAGAGCAGAGCTGCTGCATGGAAAAAGGACTAAATTTAACTAAAGAAGAGAATAACCCTTGAACAACCCTTATAATCCCATAGCTTCCAGGACTAACATTTTGGCAACGTGCTTTGACGGTGCTGTGGCACACACATTTCTGTAGCCACTTTAGAGACTGAAGCCATCCTGAGGCTATTAAAAATGTCTGAAATCCCTGCTGAGGTATCCACGTTCTTCTCCTGTGGCTGCAAGAAGGTGATAAACTGTAGTGTAAAAAGGCAAAGGCCGAAGTGCCTGCTAACAGCTGCAGAATACTACTGGGTTTTAACACAGAGTATCTCATGTTCATAGAAAGGACAAATATGACATGCAGCCTTCTTCCTTTTTAATTGAAAAAAGCAAACTTGTATTTTGACATGCTTTAGCACAAGTGGCATTACCAGCACGGTTGGAGAATACTGCAGGCAACCATCAGGTTTACTAAGAGCAAATACCTATAGATTATCCTTGACATATATCTGTCAAAAACCATAAGGATAGGTGGTCATTCTTTATCCTAAAATCCACTGAAAATCATGAGATGCCATGCAAATATATTCAGAGGTTCCTTTTAATTGCTTTTGAGCTGGTAGGTTTACCCTTTATCCACATGCTTTCTTTGCAACAAACCTTCATTTAAAAGGAAAGCTTAAAGATTTTGAGAATATTAACCACTTATTAGAATCACCACATAGTTCACTCAGGGAATGGACATGCTCTCACATACCAGTTTAGATACTTCAAAACCAGTTTTTTTATTTACTCAGTTATTTAAGTCAGGCCTGTGATTTACTTCATCAAGGGAATCAACCATAAATCCTGGTACCCTGTGGGAGCAAATGCATGTTGAGTACTGAAGTACTTTCTGCATTCATGTATTTTGATTCGTTGTATTTTCATTTAATTTCATTTTATTTCAATGTATTTTGATTTTATGTGTTATGACATAGGATGAGTTAGCAATGTCTGCATTACCAGCCAGCCTTCTATGGTGGCTAGCTGCCAATTAGGTGCCCAAAACACTTGTAACAGCGCCTGGTGTTCTTGTCTTTTTGTCTTTTGCTACAAGCATTTTTCTCTAGATTGACAGATGACAATTCCCTGTAGCCTATTTCTGACATTGCTCATAAGCTGGCAAAAATTACTGACCTACAGTAAGTCAATTCAGTAAAGAAATATTTCTTTTCCTCTCACATTCAGCCACCCCATGCACTCTGCACAATAATATATGACGAAACAAAAGGTGCTTACAATTGAAGTGGGAAATTTTTAAAGCTAACCACTAATAAAAAGTCCTCAGAAAAAAAGACAGAGTTTCTATGGACAAAGGACATTTTTACAGATACAGTTGATCAGATGAATGACTATTTTGGATAAAACATTGTTCCTCAATAAGTAGTAAAGTATTACATGTCACGTGTATGTGTGTTGATTTTATACAACAGATCTTTATTTTTCAGAAGTATCAGCGTACTATTTGGAAAAATGGGTAACTCCAAGTAAAGGTGGCATTTGCTTCCTCCAGCAATATGTACCAGTTATTTTTACAAAATAGGACTTCTATCAAGTCAACCTTATTATTACAATACTAAAAGCTCCTTTGAAATCTAAAAATCACCACAAGCTTTTATCTGCCAAAAAAAAAAAAAAAAGGCTTAATTTATTACTTAAATTGCTAGAATAACTGTATGGAGCTCCAGCTATTTTTGACACCCAAACAGGAGAAGCAGGAGAATTCCCACTTTCAAGCCAAGAAAAGCAGCTCAGAAACAAGGGAGACCTGAAATGCTGAATTAGCTACAGCTACAGCAACAGTTAAACTGACAAAAGAGCATTAAACCAAGGATACGACAGCCTATGCTGTTAACAAGGTTTGATTTACGTGGGTTTCTTTGTTCAAAAAAACCAAACAAAATCCCAAAACTTTGCATTTAACCGACCACAGCTGAAAACAGATGTCGACTGTTTCACAGTTCTGTGCTCTCCGGGCATCAAAGCCGACCTGAGCACGCCATTTCAAAGCCGTCGCTGTGGGGAATGTTACCTGGGAGAGTCCGAGGGAGCAATCCTTCACTGGCGGGAACTTTTAACATCATCGCCCCAGAGAAAGGCAAGAGACAACGAGGCCTTTGCAGAGTAGAGAAAATGTTACAATTAGGAAAAAAAATAACAATCTTAAAGTGGTTTTTCTAAGCAGTGAACTTGATCCAAACACTGGTTCAGTTACACATTTTCTCTCACATCTGCAGTTTTTGCCTCTCACGTGGATTCTGAGAATAAAGCAGCCTCAAACCCAATACCAGAACCCGTTTAACAAGGATGATGCTGTACACCTGGAGATAGGAGCTGTGCATATAAACGATCTTTGCTCTTCACTGACATATATCACAGCTATACTTGTAAATATTTATTCTGTTAAGATCTTCAGTAATCAGTGCCACTCGGGGTTGATAGCAACTGCTCTTATAAACCATTTCCAGATACACTTTCATGGCAGTGAGCAGGTCAGTGCATCTCCCATGCGACATAGATGGTTCCTGATGCTCTGTCGCCATGTTACAGCACTGAGAAACTTTATTAAAGAAGTGTTTTCACAGCTACTGTCAAAACAGGTAACTTGCACTTGTGCTGCAATTTTCTAGGTTTTTAAATACCTAAACCTAGAAATGGTTTAAGGAACTTTTCACAAAGAAACATTTTCGAGAAGTGACCTAGTCTCGTATCATCCCCAAATCTAAATGTAAAGAAGTCTGCAACACGGGATCATTTAATTTGGCACACCATCACTTCCCCCAAAAAAATTGGGTCTGCAAAGCACAGCGTGATCACTACACACCCAAGCGAAAGGAACTCCCACCTCCCTGGTGAGCAGGCAGGTAAGAGAACAAACACATGCGAAAAACTGCCTTTCTATGTATTACAGAAACAACATTCAAACACTCCCCACCCAACGCCGTCCCACCTGCAGACTCTCAACCCCAACTCGGCCCATGCCGAAACACCCTTCCCGTTCCACGGGGTCAACCGCCCAGCAGAGAGCAATTTACCTGTCCCAGCCGCCCCTAAGAGCGGCTTTATGGCTGCAAAGCTGCTCCGCCCTTCCTCCAGCCACTTCTGCCCGACTCCCGCCTCCCCGAGCATCCCCTACTGGGCTGGCGACCCCCTTGGCCTTCCTTCCCAGGCACCTCTCGGCTCCCGAGCCCACCTGCGCTCCCGAGCGGGGCGGGAGCGGTGGCGGGATCGGGGCGGGGGATGTGGGAGCCGAGCCCGCGGCATCGCGTGCGAAGCGGCGGTGCCGCTCTGAGTCAGTGCTCGCCCTGCGGCGGGAACCGCGGGCGGGGAGCGAAAGGGAGAAGGGCGCTGACTGATCTCTGCCGCCCGCCGGGGCCCGCCTGGCACGCAAGGCTTGCATTCCCCCGGCTGGCCTCGCCGAGCCCCCGAGGCGCTGCTCCTGCCCCGCTGGGGGTGGCCGGTGACCCCCTCCCTCTGGAGGGAGCGCTGACCCTCAGCCACCTGCCGCATCCGTGTGCTGCCTCTTCTCGTCACTGGCTCCACGCACAGGCACCCCGTTGGTGATTTTGGTGTTTACTTTTAAGTAATCTGGAAAAGCCTCTTTGCCAAAAGACCGTGGAAAGCGCAGAGCCGTCTGACAGACGGCCGTGTCAGCTCTGCGCCTCAGAGAACATACACCATCCCAGTCCGCTCCCTCACCTCACTGTGCCTGCCTGCACAGCCCTCGCCAGAGGGCAAACAATACGGTACCTAGAGATGGAAATGTCCGTGTGTGTAGGTGTGACTACCAGCCATTAGTTTCAGATACTTTACGTGACTTTTTTTCCAGTCCTCGTCTTCTCTCCTTGAAAGGAGAGAACACCCCGTGCTGGGATTTCCCCTGTTTGTCGACAAAAGCAGCCGCTACTGCTCACAGCAGTGGAGAGCCCGAGGTGTGCGTTCCTTAGCATTAGTTACGTATTTTAACAAGTAAGAGGTGAGGGGAACTAGAAAATGTAAAAGCCATCGACACTCTGAGCTACTGAAAATGGTGTAAAGTATTTACCATAAAAAATACTTTCAAAGAAAGGGCATTTTTGCAGAAAATTGCAGGTTATTCACCCATCTCGGAAGCAACAGAAACCTGACATTTCTTAAGATTTTTTTTTCCAATGGACTCAGTTGAACCCGTTACACCACAAGCTTTTCCAAAGCTGTAAAGCGAATGATGATTACTCACAAAGAAATTTCCTCTGACATGAATCTCACTGAAATGAATGCTTCACTTACAAAGCCTCTCCAAGAATCTTGAAGCACTCAGTGAACTCTAACAGACATCACCTGGGAAGTGATTTCTATACATATTTTAGAAAGAAATTAGAGATTAACCTGTTTATTCCGACTGAAAACTGAGAGTTGATGTGAAATATTTAAATTTTGAGAGTAAAATATGTGCCCCCCTCATTACATGTCCTATGAATTTGCCCCAGGATCCTTTTGGGGATAAAAAGCTTTTTTATTTTCCTACCTGGTCCCTGCCTGAATGCTGTCCTGGCTGCTAGTTTCTGCCTTTAAGGAACACACCAAAGGGTGATGCCAATAACATCAGAAGTGGTGGTGGGAGGTTTTCTATTTTCTACTTTGCTCTTTGTAGGTTGCCCTACTTTGTAGATTGTGCAGCAGATTAACCACCTGCAAGCTCTTCTTTTTACTTCTTTTCAAGCATAAAAATGCAGAGATAACTAACTACATGATCAGGAGATTGAGTACAAACGAATATAGAGATCTATGGGCTGATTCAGTTTTGACCATATTCTAAAATCAAACAGGTAATGAGCATGTGGCTGGCTTGAATTTTCTGGAGGTTGCATTGCAGAAAAGCAAAAAGATACAATTAAGTGAATTTAACAAAATATCAAAACTTTGTTAAGTTTTAGCATAGAATTCATACCAGGTACTGCTCTGCTCCAGCTGTGCAATGGTGCAATACAGAAATGCCTCTGGCTTGCATTGGTGAAGTCACACAACAGGCTCAAAATGCAATATGAGATTCCTGTGCTTTCCAGACTTTTTCCTACTCTTTTTGGCAGTGCATACAGATAGATTGAAAAGGTTGCAACAAAGATTTCCAGGACACCAAACTCTTAAGGGCATATTCAGGCTGCCATGACTTTCAGTCTTTTAGAAAGGAATACTTTTGAAATACAGAAGAACAAGCTCAATTCTGAGAAAACTCAGAAAGCTGTATTTCTTCCCTGGGGCAAGAGGGAATTTAAGCTGCAGGACTTCTCCTACAAGGGTTATATTTGGGGAAAAAAGAAAGACTGAGCAGACATACGCAAAACAAGCAGGTAGGAAATCATCCTAGTAGCAAAAAACCTAAATATCCTGGGTTTTTCACATGGTAAATGTTCTTATTTGCCCAAACTTCCGCTTTTCTAAATCTCCCTCTAAATACTGGTACATTTACATAATACATATGCATGTGCACATTCATTCGTGGCCAGGGAAGCACAGAGTGTCTAAGCAAAACAGGCAGCAACAAAGAAACCTGCAAAAGAGCTCTGCAGAAGTGGTAAAGCAACCGGAGATGGAAGAACTTGCTGCTGCATGGGGACACTGACTTCATTCTGATTGCACATAGTATCAAGGAGCTGCTGGGACAGAGGAAATGCAAAAGAAGGGCTTTTTATTCCAGACAGGTGGTTGAGTGCAAGATTATAGCTGATCTGACTGACAGTTAAAGAAACAAAAAAAAATCAACAAAATAATGAACCCCACAACACTGGGGACTCATTTCTCCTGCATTACAGAGCCTACTAAACTGCTACAACAGGACAACAGCCACAGCATGTTCAGTTTGTGCTGAAGCAAACTTCTCAGTAGCAGAGATTCTGGGAGATGAAATTCAGACTGGGGCAATAGGAAGCTTTGGAGAATCAAGTACTGCTGGCAATACGTCTCTCTGATCACTGAGAAAGAAAGTGAACAGACAGATTTTCAACATTCAGCACTTCAGGCTGGAGAAAAAGCCTTGCTTAGGGCATTTTTCCCCCACCCCTATTGCTACCCAAGTAATAGGAGTATTGAAGCTCAACAATGGCAAAGCCTGCTCTCCTGAGATGGTCAAATAATTCTGTAAAATGTGGAGACCAGGTTAAAATAAAAGTCTGGAACTATGTATGTGATGTCAGGGCAGTTCTCCCACCAATGCTAATGGAGACTGGCAGAAAGATACTGGATGAACTACAGCCTTCATCTGTTAATTAGCCTTTCTGTTAATAAGCCTTTTGTCATCTATTTGAGTTAATTTCCATAGTCAAACCCATCAGTGGAATAAAGGGTAGCCTTGGGGAAATATATTCAGCTTTTAGCACAATTGCTGCTGATTCTTATACTTCCTTCAATTTCCTCTACTGCTTCTCCCTTCTCCCTGTCACCCCCATTCTCTTCCTTTGCCTTCTTGCACGCTTCCATGGAAAGGGCCAAACACCGACATCTCTCAGTTACTCCTTGGGCTTCTCTGCTTTTCCAGCTTTCCCTACTCAATTGTTGATTACCTGATAATCTAGAAATACTGTCAGGCAGCATCAAGAGCTGGGATGTTCTAAGAGGGAGGACAATTCAGGAGCCAGCAGAGACCACAGCACAGGTTGTGACGTCCCCAGCCGGAGCACAGTCCCACTGTACCCAAGGGGAGTAGTAACTGTGACAGGGCCCTTCAGTCATACCAGGGAGTCTGCTCAGGACAGCAGGAGGCAGAGCTGGAGGCAAGGCTACGACACAGATCCAAGGTCCATCCAAGAAGCACAACCAATGATGGAATGAGGCTACTACCTACAGCGTAGGTCCAACATCAATGCAGGAAAACCCACCAGTAAGCCAAGACAGCCAGGAGCAGCCTGGGTGCCCAGAGCCTGAGCTTAGATGGGGTTCCTGGGCCCATAGGCAGAGTGCATGGAGGAGGGTCATTACTGCTGCTCTCAAGTCCTGACAAATACTTAAAGGTAATGCTGAAGCAGAATAAAGTTTGAGGCTTAAGATCCTATGAGGGAAAAGTAAATGGAGGTGTATCTAAAAAGACAGTAACATTGCCTTGCAGTCATTAGGCAAATCTCATTTTGCCAGTTGCAGCGATGCTCTCCCTCCAAACCGGTAGTTCTACCCATGTGCACGTGACTTCTAGCTCTCAGGCTAGCAGGGTTTTGTTTGTTTTAGCCTCTGCCACAGTCTCACACTGTGATTTCAGACAAATTGCCCACTTGTTTCTGCTTGCTTAATGAGAAATCAGATGAATGTCTTTGTCCAGTGTGGGCATCTGAAATGATGCAGTTACATAGGGCTGATGAGGACCTGCCAGGTCTTCATAGACAGTGCTGGTCATAGGTGCCCTTCTCATAAACTGGTCAAGATAGTGAGACATTTTCCCCTTGTTTCTCCTTTAGAAAAGCTTATTCAGCAGTCTCACTGAATAAGCTGATGAAATACACTTCTAAAGTCCTGCTCATGTTGATGGACAGTTCAGTTTACTAGCACTTGTTTTCCCAAATTATCTGAAACCTTAATACATTTGATACAGGTGCACCTACTTGCTTCTTACCTAACCAAGAAGCACAATCAGTAGGACTTAAATTTCATGGTCTTTCCTTATGTGAGATTACAGTTGTCATATTGTGGCTACCCTGAAAAATGCTCAGGTAGTGCCCCCTCTACCCAAGAAGAATCTGAGCTTAGTTAAAAGTGCCTGAACAGTCAGTGTTTGTTAGCATTGCCTGAAACAACTTCTTTTGAATAACAGCTAATGGAATGCCAAGATGAGTGTGATTTTGTAACAGTCAATACAAATAAGAAACTTAAGGAAGTGTAACAACCAACACTATTTTATTAGAGGGGCAATGGCCAAGCCTTTCAGGAGGAATTAATTTTCAAGATTTGGCTACAGAAGAGCTCTACAATCTTATTGTCTTCCCCATGCCCAGCTGCGTGTTCTTTTTTTTTTTCTGGGGGAGGCTTCAGCAGATGCCTTCCGTCTTTTGGTCTTTGAAGGTGGGTTCCCTCTAGTGGCACTAAGAGGAGCATTGATTCTGTCTTATCGACTGATCTTGGCCCGTAGTAGGAGCAGAAGGAAAGAGGACACTGCAGGGTGTTACCAATTCACATCAGGAGACACTGACTTGTCTTCTTCTGGCTAATAGCCTCGGACTCTTGCCCACACGTTCTTTATTTTTTCAATCAGCTGTTCGGCCATTATACTGAGTTTAGCTGTTTCTCTGATGAGGAAGTTCCTGCAGGAGATGACAGTGCATGTGATAAGATACACAAATACATGAGGGTAATCTCCATCTGCTGTGGATATCACGCTGCCTGTCACTGAGAGTGCAGAGCTCCTCAGCAGTCTTAGAGAGGCTTTCCTCAATAGGCAGCATGTGTGTGGCATGAATTACATGAAACTCTGCCTCTAGGGTGATCAAGATTTTCCTTTTGTGAGGAGTCTCATTCCTCTTCCTTGAGGAATATGTATGTATAGCTAGAGCCAATTCTGTGATTTGCATCAAGTGACAATGGCACAGTCAGTACTGAGCCCCTCACAGACAGCAGCACCAGAGAACCCTCTTCCAGGTGAGCTGATCCCCCACCAGCCAGAGACCTCCTCCCTCACTACCCAAGAATAAAGAGCAGAACCTGCTGTCCCCACAAGCATGGTCATGTACAATGTGCATCCCTGGGAAGAGCCTGTGCTTTCACAGGAGACCATATCATCTCACCCTACCTCCCAGCACCTCACTCCCATGGTAGTCACATCAGGCTTTGGTTGCTGATTCATTTCCCATTGGGTCTCCCCATATAGATACTTGATTAATCTGTTCTTCCTCCCACTCCTCCCTCTCCCTTTTCACACATGGCTATTGCAGCGTTAGCACAGAGGAGCTTTTCATACCTAGTTGCAACAACTGCTGGAGTCTGGGCAGTATCAACCAAGAACTGACCCGCTCTAGGGGACACCTTGTTCACAGCTTCATAGACATAAGATGCAACTGCATCAGGGACGACCAGCCAGTCACGACGGTCTCTCTCAAAGACAGACTTTGAGTGCACTTCTGAAAAAAAGGAGGCAAAACCCTATCAGGCTTTTCCAGTCACTCACGTCTCTCAAATTTTCCCCCAGGTTCAGTGGGAAGATTCTTGAAGTTCTGAGATTCAGAACCTCTCCCCGAATTCACTCTAGCAGCATCCAGCAGCACCTCTTCACCTCTTCGTGGTGAATGCCACAGGCCTTACATGGCAGAGTGTTTGCCACGTATGGACAATTTTCATGCCAGATCTCTACTGACTTGTTTCACACTGCTGAGCACTATGGTCTTCAACTGTATCGCTGGGCTTAAGTCCAGTGAGAACCTGTAGAGCTGAGCTTTGTCTCAGGCAGACAGAAAAGCTTTTCAGACTTACCAGGCAGAGTGGTGCTGAGGAGCAGAATCAGAGCTATCATCAATACCCTGGATTGCAACATGGTTTGCAGTACCAGTTCTGCTCACTATACTGAGAGACCTGCAGGAATCAGCATACAATGTTTGTTTGTTTTCAGAGAAATAAAACATGTTGGTTAAACACCAGATTTTTGCAACAAAGCTAACCAATAAGTGAAAACAAGAACAGGAAAGACCACGGTGCATTTACTCTGAAGAAGTGAGGAAAAATAGTATAAAAAGGAAGGTGTCCTTTTATTTGTATAATCACTAATATCCACAATAATAACTTTCAGAGCTCAAAGAAATATGTGAGAGTAAAGCTAGGTCTTTTATATGAGAGCTAAAATCCCTTATTTCAGCACATGAACAAACCACTAAAACTGCCAGAAATAAGAATAGGTTTCCTCTGTGCATAAATACAACTGAAAAATTCATAATGTGGGATTTCTTTGTTTTATTAAATTGCTCTAAAGAACATTGTGCTAGTGTGCATGTGTGCATCACATACAATGATCATCTTAGTGACCCAGTGATCTGAGTGTTTTGCCTTGCTTTAGCTGAGGAAAGTTGCCAACCAGCCAACTAGGTTCACTTGTCTTTTTCACTCTGGGATTAATGCAGCCGATAGTAGCCCAAGCAGAACAAGTTCTCAAAAGGGAGTGAGTGCAAAATTTAGCTTCATCTGACTTCCTTTATTTTTGTCTGTTAAAAAGGTCAGAATTGGAGAATTGAAAATTCAGTACTTGGTACATTGAAAATACATTACATCTAAACAAGTTTTTCAAACATTCTGCGCTTAAAAACATGTTTAGAAATTAATATTGATTTATGCCCTCAACTATAGGGCTGCATCACTCAGAACAACATGAAGAAAACATTGAAGTTTTAGAATTGCAACAGCAAAAAAGGCTGCAAGTCTATTACATATGAATGCTTTGCTAAATCCCATACCAGGTGGCTACAAGTCAATGCTCCTTCTTATCCCACAGTAAGGAAATTTCCATCCATTTTTACATCCTTCTGTGCACAGATTGCCTCCAAAAGCTACCATTCCATTTACTAGACATACGTTGCCCAGGAGCAGTTGCTCCTTTACCACCCTACCTTGATTTTTAATCCCAGAGCCAGTTTTTCTCCATGTACACAAAGGCGTAAATTTGCTTCCCAAGAGCATAAAGAGGTGCTCTTATCCACTTTAGAGCCTGTAATCCCTGTCGTGAAGGCAGCTGGGAAAAGCTTATGTATCTTCCAACACTGAAACTCTGCAATTCCTACGATGGGCTTGACCGTCCTATGAGTGTCTTATGGAGCATCCATCACTCAACTTCAATCCGGGTCACCTCAAGCACCCCCACCTTCCCCCATTTCATCAGTATTCCTGCCTGCGGAGTGTGAGAAGCCAATTTCTTATTGGCTTGCAATAAGAAATGGGGAAAAATAGAAGATCGTCTTCACTCACTTCCTTTTGATCTAGACACACCAGTCACAATGCCCATCCCACCCAGAACAGAGTTCAGTGCTTACCTGTCCTGCCTTCTCTCTTTCTCAGGCTGAAGCTGAGGTAGATGCTCATCTGAGACACCGGCATTTATGGAGCGAATATAATGATAGCGAGGGGTCAAAGGTCCTGCTCTGTTTCCCCATTTGCTCTTTTGCAAGCACATCCAGCTCAGTGGGACAGGTAAGAAGCTGTGGAGGACTCTGGACCTGTTATTGAGATTTGGTAATGGGGGGTCAGTCTGACCTGAGCCTAAGAGATGTGGAAGGCAGCTCCTGGGTCACCGAGTCCCCTACTTTCACAGGCATCTGTGTCATAGAGACCGCTCTCATGAGTTGACCAAATTCCACATTAACAGTAGCTAGACCTGGGCTGAATTTTTGGGAAGGCCTGTGCCGTAACCTCCCTGCTCTGATAGTTGGAACTTACTTGCAGCTGTTATGGCCATTGGCATTTCCCCCTTCATTTACAGTAAAAGCATTAATGAAATGGTGCACAGGGGTAAGTGTGCACCCCTCTCACGTTTCTTCTTTCTCCATGGTCAAGTCTTTTTGCACAGGCTGGCAAGACACAGACCTATTAGAGCATGCCCAGATGGGCACAAAAACTTATCAGAGGGCTGAAACACCTCTCCCATGGGGAAAGGCTGAAAGAATTGGGTCTGTTCAGCCTAGAGAGAAGGCTCCAGGGAGATCTTATTATAGCTTTTCAATACTTAAAGGGTGCTTATAAGAAATAGGCTTTACTAGCGCTTGTAGTGACAGGAGAAAGGGAAACAGGTTTAAACTGAAATAGGACAGAGTTAGATTGGATGCAAGGAAGAATTCTTTACTGTGAAGGTGGTGAGACACTGGAACAGGTTGTCCAGAGAAGTTGTGGACACCCTATTTATCACCAGAAATGTTCAAGGCCAGGTTGGATAGGGCTTTGAGCAACCTGGTCTAGTTGCAGGGGTAGGATGGATGAGGTGACCTTGTAAGATCCCTTCCAATGCAAACTATTCTGATTCTATAATGTCTCCTAAAGATCCCTGGTCCCAGTCAGAAAGCGATGGCATTGCTGCTGTAGGGCATGTTTCCCATAGGTCAGGTTCCAAGCGCCCGCTGGGTCTTCAGTCAGGCCAGCCATCTGAGTTTAGCACATGGGACCACTGAGCAGAAGGGGGAAGAGACAGAAAGTCTGCAACACTGAGCTACAAAGTTCATCAGCTAAGGGGAATGGGAGGACATAAATTAAACCTACCATGTGAGCCCCAACAGACCTCCATTTTCATGTTGGCCACTTTATTATTAGGTGACTGTCACACGTGGGAAGTGTGAGAAGCTCAATCAGTACCTTCATTTATCAACCAAACAAAATTTTTAGAAGACTTTTCTTCTCATGGTGCTTCAAGTGCTTTAGAATCAAACAGTAACTGTTCTCATTTTACAGGCATGGCAGCCAGTCAGTGATGGCTAGAGTGGGTCACATCATTAAAGAGGGCTGTCAATGGTTTCCCATATATTTTTCCCCTCTCTTGGTATTTATTCAAATGATCTTCCTTAGAAAAACAAAGAAAAAAAGTCTCCAAAATAAGAAAAAAAAATATTTATTATTTGCTTCCCCCATTGAAGCAAATAATTTTGCATTTTTGTCCAACAAACAACAACAGCAGATTCTTACTAATGGGTAACAAGGCTAATTCCAGAAATAAGAACATATAATTTTCAGTTCTACTTCGGGTGCAAACACTAAAAGCAATTTATAGTCTAGGAAGTACACACAAGAGCAACTGGTTGAAAGTTCTCTTATATTTCAGTTAGACATGTGACATTCATTGAAGAGGATCTACACATTTATAATCTGCTTTTACAGCTGGGGTAACATTCAGAAGACCGTAATAAGGCACATTATAGGCATTAAACTTGGCAGAAATAGGAATGAGCAGTCCTTACTTGTGGGGGTTAATTTAATATAACCTCAAGTATCACCCCTCTCCTGTGTCAGGTCAACAAATGGAAGGCTCTCACCCCATTATGTCGGTGTTTTTAACTGATGTGCTGCTGGAGATAGACAGTGGCACAGAGGAGACTTAGCTGCCCTGTGTGGTAATACATACTGCTGAAGACTTTGCTTTGGGGTTGTATC
The DNA here is from genome assembly GCF_003945725.1 of Corapipo altera. Classification (NCBI taxonomy): domain Eukaryota; kingdom Metazoa; phylum Chordata; class Aves; order Passeriformes; family Pipridae; genus Corapipo; species Corapipo altera. The sequence continues at coordinate 1,827,067 of NW_020884910.1, read as the reverse complement.
ACACAAGGTAACTTCCCCAGCTTAGTTAGCCTAACTTTAGCTAGTGCTATCATGAATACAATCGCAGAGATAGCAACTGGGCATTTCAGCACTTTCTACTGCCAAGCAGGCACTTGCCAAGACCAGATCAATGATTGCACAGAAGCAGCCCTTGCCCTCCATTCCTGGAATGGCATTCCAGAATGGCAGGGCGCTCTGCAAATAAGCAAGAAACCCAGATATTGCAGGTCCTTTCTTAATCAAAGAAATATTACATGATTTTTTTATCTCTCTTATGAATCTATGGTCTGAGGTGGAAAGCAGCTGACAGCAGCATGGGTGTCCTTATCTGGCCCTCTCTATGTGGCATGGTCACATTATCTTAAATTAGGGTAACTCCAGTGGCTATGAAGGCACTTTATTTGAGACAGAAGATTCATTTTTGGTGAGTAAGATATATTCCTTCAACTGCATGACAAGAAGAACAAAACCCTAGAATAGCAACAACTCCCATATGTGAAACATTCAACTTTTTCCATCACGAATGGGCTGACATATGAACATCAGCTCTTTGGAATGGCTGAAAAATTAAGCATCAATAAATTGCAATATAGAAAGAATGAGGTTAGGTGATTTCCTACTGCTATTTCTTTTAGTGTGCTGTATTGGAGCTGCTTAGTTCTCAGTCTCTTTTCAAAAGTCAAAGACACTGTAATTTTACTGGAAAAAAGGGTTCACATTGTATTGTGCAATGCTGTCACAATGGGTTTCAGTTATAGCCAATTAAAACTAGAAATAAGCATCTAGAGCAGAGTCTATTTCCTTCCCACTTTTCTGTCTGCTTGCAGTTGAAAAGTATGCATATATAGATTTCCTCTGTCGTTATTTCACAGCCCACCACCAACTGGTGTTTTATGAACCGCAGTGGTCTGTGGACCAGTAAACCTGGTATCATTTCTGCTTCCCTGCTGGATAACTTAGTCTACTTCTGTCGCAATTTAAGAAGTTACAGAATTAGCACTCAGATACAATCAGTTTTCCCTGAAGAGTTTTGCTTAATGTTTCTATAAATAAGAACAAAGTGACTGAAGAGGATATCAAGTGTGATAAAGATTAAACTCTTCAGACTTCACACCGCACAAATTGTGTTCACACAATCTGCAATTAGTCACCCTAGCTCAATTATGGGGACTAGAGGAGCAAATAAAGATGGAGGGTTCCTTCATAGGATGTAGATAAAAAAGCACATTCTCTGCAGTTAGTGTGCTCATGCTTCAACAGCTTCTCCTGTTACAGAGTCATCTGGGTTTTCTTGCAGTGTGAGGAGGTTCTTGCTCTTGAGAAAACTTGCTAGACACATGTTGGCTTATACACACTTGAATGTAAATGAAAATGAACTCTGCCCATGCTACCATATTAGGATCTCCCCTCATGTCTCAAATAGCCTCTACTCTTTGATGGAGAAAGGGGCAACCCTTCCCTGAAACCTGGACATTTGGGCTTGGTTGGAATGACAGGAAAAAGTTGTCCTGTATGTTGCATGAAACTACAAAGCACAAGGAAAGAATCAAATTCCAAGTTACCAATTCAGCTTCCATGGGTAGAATCCGCAGGGTCCTGGCTATCTGCTAAAAGTCACCAGAGGGCAAAGCTAAAGTCAGAACTCGATGCTAGTTTTGGAAGAAGGTGCCTCATATTATTTTGTCATTGCAGTCATCATAAACTCCTCTTAACTAATAAAAATACTAGTCCATCTTAGAAGAGAGGGTTCATAAAATCCTCAGCAGGTCATAAAATAAAAATAAAAATGATTCACAGCTAGTGGCTGAGGAACAGATTCAAGAGTGATACTGGCTTTGCAAGTTCTGCAAACACACTTAATTCCCTATATTTCAAATGTGACTTGTGGGTCTATTCATATTGTTCAGTTTGAGTCTAATGCAGACAAGTATTACGCTTAATATAGCCTTCCTTTCTTAAATTCAAACTTTGGAGTTAGTCTTTTAGATCTTTTTTCTCAACAGCCAACAACTGCTGGCAAATAGACCCTCTGTCTTCAAAAAGTAGGCCTCTGGTTCTGAAACAAGGTCAACTAGAGAAGCTAGCTGGTCCTTCTGTTTTATCTTCAGAGGCAGAAATTAGGAATAAGCACTTTCAGCCAAGAAACTGTAGGAAGATGAGCACTCTCTGTAGTAGCCTTTGGTCGACCAGCAACTGCATTGGATATCCAACTAGGACCATTTGTATGAAGTGTGATGCTTCCCATCATTGTCCAAAGAAAAGAAAAACAAGGAGGTGGGCAAAATGAAAGTCTCTCCAAGTCAGTCTTCCAAGGGAAAGCATAAGCACATCAGTAATTAGGACATTAAAAAACAAACAGTAGCAAGTGTCCCATGCGGCACTGACTGGGAAATGAACCAGGCAAGACAGTCATTGGTACTGGCCAATCTCCATTGCCTCTGGGTTACAAAATAATTCATGAGATTCTCCAAAAGCTCCTTGACAACCGTTGAGTCTCTTAAATCCAAGAAGTGCCTCTGGCAAGCCAGTTTCCCATGGAAGCAGCCAGCATCCAGAGGGCTTCTCTTTCTCTGGCACATTTTAAATAAAAACAGTGGATTAATCACATCAAGGAGAAATGGTAAGTTTTTCTCCTTCACAACTGGTCTCAGAGCACAGAGAAATTCTGTGTTCTAGTTGTAAGGTGAGAGATGAGGGAACCCTACAATCTAGCTATAGATCAGATGCACCACACATGCAGCACTGTGTAAGTGCCAGGGTGAAGATCATGGACAATATTAAAAATGGTGACTGTAAGAGTTCTTCAGAGCCCTTTATCCCATCCCATGTATATGATACATGGCATAGAGAGCAAATGGAGAATATAAAATGCATGGAAAAGAGTACCTGGCTTAGGAAAGATATATTCACCAAAACCGTGCTTCCTCGAGTTGAGGGAAATTCTGTCCATGGTGCAAGGGACAGCAGTTATAATTTACTCAGTCCCTGAAGAGAAGGCCAAACCTTAGTAAATTTAGCCCTTCAAGTTACAAATAAACTCAAGTCTCGATGAAAGGCTAGAACAAGTATCTTTTAAGGCACTAGGGTCTAAGCTTAAAGAAGGCCAGACTGTTTCAGTCAGTAAAGGGTGGATAACCCGGAAATTTGCAGACATGTTAGTGAGATCTTAAGGCAGTGAACATCCTTCCAACACTGTGATCCTCCTGTTTGGGAGAGAGGCTTAGTGGGGACAAAAGGAAGCAACTGCCCCAACTGTGCTGAGCAGTCAGGCAGAAGCAACAAACATTACACATTCTGAAGCACAACAAAGGGCCTTAGAAAGAAGATGCTGTGCCTCCCCACACCAGACTCCCAGGGGACCGGATCAGATGATCACCAGAGGCCCTTTCTAATCGAAATTATTCTACTGTCTTGTGACTTTACAACTCTGTGAACATTGGAGCCTTTCTCCAGTAACTGGTGTGCGAAGGACCAGCATTCTACAGACTGGGCTCCTTGCAGTGCACTTAACAAAGAGAACTGGTATCTATCTTTCAGATTAGGAGTATACTATTTACTGAAAAAAATCTGCTGTTTCCAATAGCAATGAACTACAGCCCATTGCAAACCTGTGTTTCCAATCACGGCGAGAATAAAAATGGGTTAGGTATGGCTTTCATGGGCACGAGTCGTAGATTCTTCAGAGTTGCAAACCTAAGGAGAAGCTGCTTTATCTGTTTTATTGCTGGTTTATTGCTGGTTGTCTGTTCAATCAAAAGCAGCCATCCCAACCCATACAGTAAAAAAACTAAGAGAAGTCCAGTGGGAATCGTAGTTCTTTCAGTACTGACATTAAATGATTATGCTTTTTCCACTGTGGGAACTTGCTCTGTCCTGCAAGAGAAAAGAAAAGATTCAGGAACAAGGACTGATGAATAGAAATCATATGTCTTCCTACCTGCTCTGAACACCATAACAAAAACCATTCATACATACACACATCCCAGCTGGAACTTGAATTGTGCTTCCTTCCAAAACACAGAAGTGAAAACGTGCAAAATACAGTCCCTTCAGAAGATTTCCATCTGTTAAAACTCTGCATATATGTGATAATGGACACTTAACATTTTTTTTATTTAAAAAAACCTTCATTTTTTAAGGGGAAATACACTGTCTAACTTGGAGACTAGCATTTGGATATGAAGTTTTTCACATTTAGGTTGCCACCTAAAATCCAGTCCCAGTCCAGACAAGATGAGCTGTAAACAATAGCTGTTCACTGCCCATATAATGCATGTTTAGTTCTCAAGAGTCCCAAGAAGAGAGTCATACTCTTTCACTTGGCTTGGAGAATGACACATTTCTCATCCATGCTACCTGAAAGCCTGTTTTATGTAGCTTTAGGCATCTTACCTGGATGGATATGAATCATCTTAAAAATATCACAAAGATACAATAAAAATTAAATGTTAAGAATAGATAATAGGAGAATCATGCACACTGTAAAAGAAATCAGAAGTAAACCAACTCCAGAGATGGTTGCAGAGGGGTACTCAGTACTGCTGCCTAGTCTGGAGGTGCTTTCTCTCCAGTCAGAGCCAGAGAACAGCTATTTTAACACCAACACATGCATAGAACCCCAAAAGTGAGAGGGTATAACATATCACCCTGTAGGGGACCTACTTCTACAGCCATGCAACACATGTCTCAAGACAGAGAACTCAACAAGCTCTTCACAACCAGGCTCCACAGAGCACCCCCTGCTCCTCGGCCTCTGTTTGCAAGATGACAGGCTATAGAAAGTATAAAACATTTACTCTCATTCCCCAAACCCCAATTTTTCCTTAGGTGGGAAAGCAAAAAGGTAGCTGACTCACTGAGCGTGTCCCTGCTCTGCCTTTGAGCTTCTTGTCTTGACTCGGGATGATTTCTAAGGAGCGATAACTGGGGGGTTTATCTTCCGGCCATTCCCGAGACCGGTTCCTCTGCCTGTGGTTTGTTGCTGGGACATGGACCTGATCCTCTGAGGAGCTCCACGACCCCCTGCGAGACGGGGGGGAATAGCTGTGCTGCCGCTGGCCTGAGTTATTGCTCCTCCCAGTGTGGTTCTCGTATTCTCGCCTCCCTGTGGGCTCCTGTCTCCCGCCACGATGGTGGCTGGAGCGCTCCTTGGCCTCCTCTGCATAGAAATGGTTGCTGCTGCTGCTCTTGCCCCTCTCAGCTTGGCGTGCGGGCGACACATCCCGTCTGGAGTACTGTGGCCTGCCATTGTAGCCACCTGTCCTCTGCCTCTGAGGATGATCCTCTCGCTGCCTGTCCCAGATGTCCTGACTGTAGCTGGAATGAGAATCTCCACTGGAAGGCACGGGCCACCTCCGGTTTTCCCTTCTGTCCTCTGCTGCAGAGTCCCAGGATCGGGGGGTGTGGGTGGCTCTTTGCGGCCGTGAGGAGTTGCTGCTCCCATGGATGGAGGAGATGTGATCAGCGAGAGGAGGTGGCATGATGTCAGAGCCCAGGGAGGACAGCAGGCTGGGCTGCACAGCCTGCTGCTGGTGGGAGGGTGGCCGGAGCTGTGACATGTTGAGGTTTTGGATTTCAGACTCCAGATAGTCCAAAACACCGTTGTTATGGGAAAGCTGGGCTTGTGGCTGTACCAGTGGAAGACTGTTCTGCAGAGACACATCTAAGGATAAAAGCACAGGAGAACGCAGCAAGTCAAGAGGAAATGAAGAGAGGGCCCTTCTGCACTCATGAGCCTGGCTGAGTCCCTTCTCTCCTCCTCCTGCTCCTCACTGCAAGAGCTGCATGATTCTCAAGTACCACAACCAGCACATCCAGACCAAACAAGGTAAGATGCAGAGAGTAGTAACTAGTAGCTGCCTTTCCTTAAGAAGACTCAGTGTATTGTGTATTAAATCATGGAGGCTCAGTCACTGGACCTTTCTAAGGAAACTGGTGCCCTGACTAGGAAAAATGGTAACTGTAGATTTAACTAGTGGGCTGAAGAAGTATATACTCAAACATCTTGAATCTAGCATTTAAGATGTTTGCAAACAGTTTTTTCAAACAACAGGTAAAACTCATCAGACACAGATTAAATCTGTGACTACAGCACAGTGATGAAAAGCTAATTTCAGATAAAAATATGTTATATACTTTTGAGAAGTCAGAAACAGAATTCCTCTGTTTTCCTTGAGCGATTAAACAATATTACTGGTAGTAAGTTATTTTATTTAATTATTTCTCCAGGACTTCAGAGACTTCCCTCCTCTATTTAAGTTACAAATAAATTCCACTATACAAGTGATTTTGGGGCAGAACAACATTTAAAATTCTTCCTGGTTCATTAAAGAGCCTTTCATTTTTTGCTGCATGCAGGGTGGATCTATTTCACAGAAGGCAGTTTGCCCTTAATCATTTAAGACTAGAGATTTGATAAGAACTCAAACAAATTGCACCTCACTTGTCATGTCAGTTTTGGCTATAAGGAGTTGACCGTGACCAGCACAGCAGAACAAAGAGACAGTACCCTCCTCTGCCACACAAAGCAAGATAAGCTGGGTATATTTACCCTGCAGTCGCTGGGGTGTAGCACAGATATACCTTAGTTAGCACTAAACTACTTCACCCAGCACTGAGCCCAGCAAGACACTTAAGATGAACAGGCTATATTTATCCACCCAGGCAAGTCTACAGTACGCTGTAGATGTAGCAGAGCTGTTATGCTCAGACATGCAACCATGCTAGAAACATCTCTCTTTTGTAGTAGAGAGGCTAAAGCCTCAATGCTGAACTTCCCTAAGAAGTTACCTAGTTCTCATCCTGATTTCCCTCTGAAATGATGCCCATGGTCTTACCTCGTTGCAGTAGAGGGTTCAGCTGGTAAGAGGAAAGTTTTGAGTTCCTGTCACCACCTCCATAGAACATGTTCGGTGCTATCCAAGGTGCAAGTGCCTGAGCCCGCTTTATGAACCGATGCCGTTCCAGTACTGTAAAAGAAGAAGAAAGCTTACTGCAGCTATCCAGAGAGCACAGCTTGTAGATCAGATACCATTTTGCTTGTTAGGCTGTAGCCTTTGGATACAGGAAATTCACAAAATGAAAATCTCTCTCCAACCTATGACAAAGTTAAAACAGAACACGGGAAATTCCAATATGACGTTGTATATCTTCAAAAAGATACCTAAAACAGAAGAAAAGGGTTACTGCCTAACATTCAGAGTCCAGTCCCAGCAACTGGGAACAAATAACACTATGATTAAGTATGCAGCACTACCAGCTGTAAGACTTCTACCTGCTTTGTCATTATGAGTATAGTTGTGGAAAGGTGTGAAATAATGTTTCATACAGTAAGACATAGCACAGTTTTCTCTCTCTCAAAACTTTTTCAGCTCATCATTGGTCCTTTCCCCTTTTAGTTTTGATTTACAGCTAAACAAGATCTTTCTTTGCCACTTTCATATGGGTTCTGTCCAGATCGTATTTTCCTCTCTATACTCCATTATTTCCTCTCTGTTCCACATATAGGGCACTCAGAGGTGCACTGCCCAGCTTCTCCCTTTCTAGTCTCTCTCTGCAATTTACCTCAGCATGATTGCTAAAACTAAATCCCTTAGGACAGTGTGATCAAACTGGCGAACAACCTAAATTTCCGGTTTTCAACAGCAATGTCTAGTGCGCCGAAAGAGCAAACTTGGTGGAAATGTCTCTTCCTCATTGGGTTTCTGCCACCATCTCCAGAACCCTATTCGTAGGGTCAGGCTCCATTCACTTTTTTCAGCATTTCCATCTCATCTCCTCTACACAGACAACCTAACCATTCTTGTCTTCAAAACCATAGCTCGTCACTGCTTCTTTTGGGGGAATACCTAAAAACATCTTACAGAAACTTACTATTTCTGCCTCAAAACTTAGGTTTACAAACAAGCAAATTCTGCAAGTCCCAGACTTTAGAAAGCCTGGTTTGTTTGTCATTACTGAGTAAAGCTTTTCTGCAACAGGGCCTTTGCAAAATTTCTCTCATATGGCTTCCCTGAAGTTTCAAAAGTGATAGGCTTTTACTGCAACCTCATCTCTGGTCAGGCATGAACAGAACATTCCTGGCTATACAGTTTAGGAAACACATAGGAACATAATTGCCTTTGAGACTGTTACTCCTCTGATAAATCTGGCTGAAGTTGGCTGATGAAATTAAAAGCTATTGGAGGGAAAGAGATAGGGGATAGACAGACAGGTTGACTGCAAAAGATTTGCTTCTTTAAGAAACCAGGCTACAGCTAAGCTCCAATTAATTCTGTCCCCCGGGTTCATTGTATCAGGCAGCATTTAGACTGCATGTTCTCTGGGACTGAGCTTTCCATTTCAGGTAGCACTCCAGTTATTAAACATGTCCTCCTTTAGCTGTTTCACTGAATTTATACAGAGCACCACTTGCAGCAAAACAAGGACTGACCATGCCTCTCAACTCATCCTACCCTTTCCCCAGAAGTCATGCAGCTCCACTTCATTCTCGATTTCAGACTCCCTCCTCGGTCTGGCTCCAACCAGAGAGAACTACAAAGCTGGAAACTTCAGGGGTTTTAATCCTAAGACTCCAGTATATCTTCAAAGCTCTGTGGCCTGAGGTAGCAGCTTTCAAGCACCTTATGTCAAACTTGATTAACTTTCTTTTCTTTTTTTTTTGTCCCAAGAGATTTCCCTCCAGTTTAGGTTTCAAACTTGAAGGAAGAAAGAAAGAAGGTGAAGGATAAAAAGAAGAGAAAGGCCTCATCTCTCCCTCTCTTATTCCTCCAGTTACCACCTTGAGAATGTCCTAGAACCTGCTGACTGCACGTCCCTCGGTTTTGACCATGGTCTTTGCCTGAGGAGCAGAGGTCCAGCAGCTGTGGGCATACCTACTTAGGGTTCTCCCCCTTAAGGTATGAAGGTAGTCACTAGGACCAAGGTCATCATGTCCCTGTAATTCTCTGATCTCTTCCTACAGCTGAACAAATGCAGAATTACCCCTGGACTTCCTTCACTACTTTTAGCCTTTCTTCCTTCCCCAGATACTTTGCTTTCCAGTTTGAATCTGATATATATTCTGGTTCCCCACCTGCAAAATACAAGTAAAGTTATAGATCTTTTTAAAGTGAACATATTTATTTAAGAAAGGTCAGATTCACCTGAATTCCAAGATTCATACCTGCTGTAAAACTGGCAGAATGTTGTGTTGTTCCCTTCATTTATTCCCTACTGAGAAAGGTTGTTCTTCACCTCTGACAGATCTTACAGCTGCTGGGCCAATTATTCAATTATAAAAAAAATATTTTTAAACCTAGTCAGACGCAGGTGCAAGTATATCCTATTTTATACCAATTCATTATTAGAAGAAGTCCACAGTAGAAAACGAACTAATGGGAACAGAAGGAGGTCATACATATATTTACCCTGATGGGCTTTTTGCAGAGCTTTCCATTGGGAACGTAATTGGCTCACTCCTGGGGCATGTTTAATATTTCTGTACACCAATCCTGAATTACTCAAACAAACTTCTTTTATTGCTAGGTTCAAAACCACGGTACTTAGTGCCGTGATTCACAGCCGCAGGATTACGTTTCCTCAATGGCACCTGTGACTGTTCTGTAGATCTAGGCTGTCCTCTAGTGGCCAACAACTGGGAAGAAAACACCCACACTTGGCTCACACTGGAATCGTAAAGGAGATGAGAATTTCTGCCTTCTCTTCAGCTGTATGGAACTGTTATTCCTCAGGACTGTTTTTAAGATGTTCCCTGAATCTATCTTCTTGTGTTTTTTAAGGCCTCCACTTCATTTCTTGGAGTGAAAAAAAAAGTAAGTCAGAGGCAGGATGAAGTGAAGAGAAGGTGTGTTAGAGGAGGGGAGCAGGCACAAGGACCCTTTGCAAAGTGGATAAAGAGGGCAGGCAGCTGGTATGCAAATTACAGCCACAGAACCCAGCAGCCAGTCAAGGAGGCTGGTCTTGGCTGTACCTTCTCTCATGAACAGGGAGAAGCTTTGGGAACCCTGCAAGAATTCCTCCTCCTCAACAGGAGGCAGGAAATAACAGCAGCGGTCTGGAGTGAGCTATAATCTACTGCACAGAAAAACAGAAAGGAGCTCACACAAATCTGAATCCCTTTTTTGTTGAGAACTAGGAATTCTGGAGGCGTTAGTCTTTCATCTCCACCACCTCTCTCTCCTTTCGCGGAAACTAATTTTTCTGCCAAATTTCCACAGCCTCCTCAAAGCTACACATTTCACTTGACAACCTGTAAAGCCCCCCAAAAGTGTTTTGTTTTGTTTTTAGCAGTAAGAGGGATGTTCTGTTCTCTCTTTGCAAGGGCTAACCAAATCAGGCTTAAGCCTAAAACTCTTACAGCTTACACCCAACTGATACCAAATAGCTCTTTTGAAGGTAAAGGGAAACCAGGAACCCAGCTCCTTGTTCATAAATCCTCTCCTTGTAGCATCTGGGGAAGAATCTGGTGATTCGATGATAAATAAACTTATTTGTTCTATTTTGTTTCTGTCAGACTGTGTAAGCTGCAGAGGGGCTAGTCCACCATGTGGCTAAGTAAGTTTCATTTACAGGGCTGCAGAGGTTATGTGACTTTAGCAGCCACAATTCAGACAGCAGCCTTATTAAAAAAACTATATCTGGCTGCAGAAACTTTATTACTGCTAAAAACAAACATAACGAAGTTTCTTTTAACCCTCAAAAACGCACTTATACAGTTGAGTACCAAGAGAGACCATCTTTCTCCTCTTTTTTCTCACTTCCTTCCCCCAAGAAAAACAAATACAACCTTCTTCTTGTGGAGGGAGCAGCTCTGAAAAAAAACATGAAGACAGAAAATGCCAATTTTTACATAATTCCTCTTGGAGCAACATACTTGAAGGTTAGGCTAGTTTGGACAGTAGTACAAAGGCATTTGCTTGCGTTCCTCACATGCACAGGCAAATGAACCACAAAACAGAGAAGAAAAGTCCTGAGCTACTCATACAAGGGAGCTGGATGACATGAGAGAAGCTGGTAAGAAGGTGTGAGTGAGGAGGAACCTCTGAAAGTTGGACACAAAAGAGCAAGGTGGGTTCTATGTATCTCAGCTCCCCTCCTCTAAACTCAGATAAGCTGGTCCCAGAGGTCACATTGGCCACAGAAATGTTTCATTTTATATGGATGCTGAGCAAAAGGGAGAAAGGGGAGCTCAGCAAGCTCCTAGTCAAGCTTTTGTATTGACAAAAGCCATAAATGGATGCACATTTGCTTGAACCTCACCTTCCTGGTTACAGCAGCACCGGGTTGGACAGCAGCCACACTGGATGTGGCAGCAGCAATACTGGGGGCAGCACTGGCACCAGCATATTCCAATCATCAGAAGGAGAAGGAGGCCACCGAGAATGATGAGGAGCACTGTAAGCCAATCTATGGGAAAAAAGGAGAGAGAAAAAGGATTGATCCTGATGTATCTGGCTGAGGTAAGTTACTGAGCACCTCTCCACTGCTGGAGATGTCTTGGAGTGGGGAAGAAGAGAACAGGAGGAGATATCTTGCCACCCAGGCAACAAACCACAGGCACTTACGGAGAACAATCAGCTTCACTTCTTTGTCTGCATCACCTGATGTATCTCCTGGTGCTTCCACAGTGCAGTAGTACACGCCGTGGTCCCACCACATGACCTCAGTGATGACAAGGTCTGCTCCTGCGGGAGAGGGACTGAGAGGTCAGTGGGCTACTTGGGACTGACACTATTTTCAGGCCCCACTCAAAACGTCTGCCTGCAGGCAACATGGAGTACTGCATCTCCCCTCTTCCCAAGCATAGCAATCACCTTGAAACAATCACATTTGAGTCAACTGAGAATTCCTATAGACAACATTCACTGTCAGTCACTTTCTTCTGTGTTGCTAGAAGGCAACACTACTTAGAAGTGGTACTAGTTCTGTGTGGAGTGAAATAACCAGCATGCTGCTGAATGTTAACAGACACCAGCTGCTGCCAATTGCCAGCTCTACTGGTTTTGGAACCCACTTCACTGTCCCTCTTAGGCCAGCCATCCCAATAGCTCATCTGGCAGGAGCAACAGTTATTGCTCTGGGAACAGCAGGGAGCATATAATACACCTGGACAATTACACAGTACTTCTTAGAAGAATGAACTGCCTTCTAGCCTCTGGGCTCCTCAGCTTTTGTGCTCTTCAGCAAAATCCTCACGCATCCCCAGCTCACCCTTAGCTCGTAGTGGCTCCAACACCCTCAGGCCAACTTGGGACAGGGCCCTTCACAGCTCTTATTCCACTGCCACCTCCCGGAATGTGTAAGCCACAGACTACATTAGCAACGTTTATACTTCTCTTCACTTAGCAGACCCAGATATTTTATAGTTACTGAGTTCAGTGCCTGCCTGGGAGGTCGAGTCACTTACTGTTCTGGATGGTGATCTTCCGTTGCTGGTAGTCGATGCCCAGCACGGGGTCCTTCTGCCCGTATTTCTGGATGACAATGCGCACCTTTCGCTGGCTGTCGTTGCAGTCGTTAGATGGGTCCTGGCCCAGGGCTAAACCAGCCTGGTATGCTACAAACACACAGCAGCAAATAAGATGCCAAAAGTTATTTCAAAGGACCAATTTCTATTCCCTTGTGAGCAGTAGAGAAACTCCTGAGTGCGTGTGTGCATTTGCTTTAGTTTAATAATACAAAGCATGGCTTCAAACTGGCAAGGACAAGTCACTTTGGAGTACTCAAAAACAAACAGAGGTAGAGCCACAGGAATGGCAGGGATTTTGAGAATGCAGAAGATGTGGAGGAGATCCCTCCTGTACTCACAACTGAAAGAACAGCAATAGAAAGAGCCTAATGATGGTAGGGTGGAGGGCAGCTCATGGAAAAAAATCATAAAACACCAGGGAGTACTGGAACTAAAACAAAAGTGTGTTTATTTACGAAACAAAACCTCCAGACATACATGAATGGGATTGTCTGCCTTTCCCTCCTGAATCCCATTAGATTTTGTGCATCTTATAAAGACAGGATATAATCCATCATCTGATTCCGGCTAAGGATTAAGTTAGAGATATCCAAGAGAATTAATGGAGGACTAGAGGCAATTTCTGTGCAATACTCCTGTGACAGACTCACAATATAAACATTGAATTGCCAGGTGTTTGGGAGCTGAGAGTTGGGGAGACAACTGATTCAGTCAGCATTGCCTGCAAAGGGCTTGCAGTGAAGAGAGGAGAGAACAAAGCTTGTCAAAGTCTCTTCCACTGCTGTACTTACCACAGAGCATGAATACCAGACCCAGCTAAGCAGACACCATGACCTTCATGCTTTTTGTCACTGTTTTCGTCTATTAGCCTGAGCCTGGGCTAAAAGCACTCATGTTATGCTGGGATCAGCTGAGCCAGGGACCTGCCTGCTTGTGGACTAGGCTGTAGAGCACTTGTTAATATGCCTACCTAACCCACTCAGGCTGCATAAAGGAGAGTTTGGGCACTAAGACACCCACTCTGAGCTCAGTCCTAAGTGTACAGTTGAGCTGAGGCCTCTTAAACATACTGCAGGGTTTATATAGAATAGAATAGAATAGAATAGAATAGAATAGAATAGAATAGAATAGAATAGAATAG
>NW_020884910.1:1604933-1813447 GCF_003945725.1 Corapipo altera | reverse complement strand
AGAATAGAATAGAATAGAATAGAATAGAATAGAATAGAATAGAATAGTTCGTTTGTAAGGGACCTACAAAGGTCATCTAGTCCAACTGTCTGATCACTTCAGGGTTGAGCAAAACTTAAAATACATTATTAAGGGCACTGTCAAAATGCCTTTTAAACATTGACAGGCTTGGGGCATTGACCACCTCTCCAGGAAGCCTATTCCAGTGCTTGCCCACCCTCTCATTAAAGAAGTGCTCCTTGGAGTCCAGTCTGAATTTCTCCTGCTGTAGCTTTGGACCATTCCTACACATCCCATCACTGGATACCAGGGAGAAGAGATAGCACTTCTGCCTCCACTTTGCCTCCTCAAGAAGCTGTAGAGAGCGATGAGGTCACCTCTCAGCCTCCTTTGTTCTGAACCAGATAAGCCCAAAGACCTCAGCCGCTCCTCACAGGACATTCGTTTTAGCCCTTTCACCAGCTTTGTTGCCCTCCCCTGGATGCATTCAAGTACCTTAATATTCTTAAATTCTGGGACTCAGAACTGCACACAATTCTCAAGGTGAAGCCACACCAACATTAAATATAGTGGGATCATCACATCTTTTGTCCAGCTGGTTATACTGTGTTTGGTGCACTCTGGAATGCAGTTTGCATACCATATTAAACACTCCTGAATTAAGGCTGCCCACACCAGAGTGTCTGCACATGAAGTGCTCTCACCAGTATTAAATGTTATTACTTAGAAGTCTCTCTACCCTCCAAAATGCATGTGTTTCTTCTAATTTCTAAGATCAGTAACGTCTTGTCACAGGTACCTATCTCCAACTGTGGGGTCCCCCATGGAATCATAAAGTCAACTTGTTGCAGGGTTCTTGCTTTCAAACAAGCTGAAGGATAAAATGGGGCTGCCAAGATTGACATGTCAAACGTGGCTGAGCTGCTCTGCCTTCTGAATTGATGACAAGGAGGACAAATGAAGTGCTTTGGCTGGAATCTCTACAGTCTCGTATCATAAGCCCTTGACGTTTCAAAGTAAATCACAGACATGACTTATTTTTCCTTGGAGTGCTGGGAAACACCACCACTCGGTTTGTGAGTAGAAAGGCATCAAAGCCTGTATTACCAAGTAAGTCCACCTTCCCCTTCCTTTCCACTGGAAGAGGGATTCCTTGGAGGACAAGCTTAACACTTACAGGCTGAGTAGTAGTCAAAGATGGGGTCCTTGCAGAAGGATTTGAAGCGCCAGGTCACCACCACGTCCTGCAGCTGAGCTGAGGTGCTGTAGTCACACCTGAGGATGACACTGGCAAATAAGGTGGTGTAACGCTCAGCATCCTGCACTGTCACCAGGAGGGAGAGGCAACCTGCAAACAAGAACAGAGAAGGCCATCAGCCCACAGACTCAGACCTCACATCACACCATGTATTCTGCACCAGACCAGTGACAGAAGTACATCTCTTTCAGCCTCATCCAGGACCTGCACCTACAGACCTTCCAGCCCCTCTGGTGAAGATATTAAGGGTTACAAACCCTGGTTAGAATGTGAGTCCCATCTTTCCTTGAAGGCAGCTTCTTTGGCCTGCCCTATGGGCTGAATTCTCCAAAGCAACTATGAGTAGCCATTATGCAGCAAATCACTCTGTGTTCTTTTTCTACATGGAGAAAACTGTCCCTCCAAGCTGAGTGAGATAATTTGTTGGGCCCAGAAGCACACAGGATGGGATTGCCTTGGCTTTTAATCCTAACCAGGAAAATTCTGCAGCACCACCTGTTCATATAAACACCAAGTTAATTTTATCAAGGTCTCACTAAGACAGTCATCAGAACATTACCTAGTGGTGACCAGGATTAAGACAATACAGCTTTAATTCCTGTAGCACTGTAGTTAAACTTAATCTGTTTATCACAACTTCAGAACAGCACACATCAATTACCCTTTTTTTCCTTTTTAATGAAGCTATTGTTATGTATCTTAGAACTCTTCCTAACAACCTCCACATCATTTTCTATCTAAGAAGCTGCACACACTGAGGAGGGTTTTACAAAGCTTCTCATAATCTGTGCTTTATTTTAGGCATACTCCAGAGACATCTCTATCTTATTTAAACTTTGATAATACAGTAAGTTGTGCTTGTCATTAACAATAGCGAAGTTATCACCAGTTGCCTTTGATAAGGGAATACAAACAGTGCAGAGCAAGTGTGGGATGCCCTGTCTGAATACATGCCAGAGAACAGGGCAGTGATTGCAGTGTTGTGCCAGTTGCTTCTTAACTGGGAAGCATGACAGCAAGAAAGGTAGGAAGGAAATGGGGAGGCTTGGAAGGTACCAACTGAACAGGTCTCCATTAACCAACACATTTCCCTCTACTCTATGTTTTCAGGATGAGAGCAAGGGAACAAGTTGCTAATACTATGTACTGACATCTGGATCACAGCTGCAAGCATCATTCTTTGTCAAGCATCATTCAATGTCCTTTTAGGCTGGACCTCCACACTATGTTCCAGGCAAATACGAGTTCACACAGTTTCCACATGGTGGACAACATGCTGCAGAGGTGCAACACTGCCTCAGCAAGTAATTCTGCAGTAGGGTATTGTCAATGCAGTACTTGCTCAGTTTCTGGTTTGAAGGGGACTCCTGGTCACCAACTGAAAGCATAGGCAGAGCGAGGTAATTTGCCTTAAAAATACCACACAAACACAGAGAGGACCAGGGCAAACCCTGAATCCAAGGTTCGCTTAAACACTGAAATACCAGCAGCTGTGCAAACCTCTAGGAAAAACAAGTTTTTACAATACTGTAGCAAAGCAAGGTCCAGGCTGCAGACAGGTACAGTTGCTCTTATTTAAAAGCACTGTAGTTCAACACATCTTGTTTCAGCTTTCATTGTGAAATAGTTGACTCATGAAATCTTAATTCAGAAAATCACAAGAAACCAATCAAAACTTTGAACTCTCAAAACTGGCAGAACACTGATCTCAGGGTCAATCAAATGAAACCCCATATGAATTCTGACTTGTCTCGTGGGAACAGAACATTTTCCATGGGTTTCTTACAACAGGATCTCTCTGGCAAGAGTAAAACACTCAAAATCACTATGTGCTTTCCACTTACAGAAACAAAATCTTTTTATGGAGGGGATCCTTTCTCATTACCTCTGTTCTGCAGAAGAGTCAGAATTAAAAGATAAGTTCCTTATTTTCTAAGGAGATTGAAAAACCCACTGTTCCCACTGGAGGACAGTCAGATGTCTCTTCATGTGTGATGTTTCATATTAACCTCCTCCAAGAAAACGGAAAAGTTGTAAAAATGAAGGCTGGTTCCTAAACTTGGACTGCATTACTCCACTGCAGGCTGCTATACTTCTTACCCTGGCAGGGAAGAACAAACCTAGTAGGCTCCCTCAGGCTATGGCTTCGCAGTGAAGCCACGAACCTTCAGGGCCAGTGAAGCCAAGGTTTGGTTAGAGCATCACCCAGGAATATGGCTGTCAAGCAAGACAACAGACAAGCATCCCTCCACACTTTTTTTCTTCTTTCACTCGTTCTCTGTGAAAAACTGAAATCCGGTACTTAAAGCCAGATCACCAGCCAAAACCCAGGCATCCAAGAAGCAGAACGATAATTTTATTTCCGACTGGAGGCCCGAAGCTGTCAGGCAACCCGCAAAGCTTGGCAGAAATAACTCTGCTTGCTGGAGGCCGCCCCTGGACACGGAGGTGTGCTCCCGTTCCCCACAAGCTCGTACCCACGGGTGAGGAAGCGCTGCGGCTCCTCCGATCCGCAAACAGGCTGAGCCGGCAGCAAAGCCTGAGGTGGGCGACTGCGACAGGTCAAAGGGGGACCGACCCCTCCGTGCCCGCGCCCTGCTCCCAGGTTCCAGGCAGGCCAGCCGCACGCGACCGATACTGGAGGCTGCCAGGAAGCAGGCGGTCACTTCCTCCTAGGAGAGCGCCCAGCCGCACCTTTGGGACAGCGAAACTCCCCTCTGCATGGCTTCGTAACGAGCTCGGGAGAGCCCCGGGAAAGGCACCGAGAGGAGAACGGCGCTCGCCCGGCCCTGGCTGCCCCTTCCCTTCGCCGCGGGGCCGCCGCCGCTCCCCGCGACCCCGCACCGCCTTAACCCCGGGCGAACCCCGAGGGCGCCTCCCGGGTCCCCGCCCGGTGCCGCGGGGGTGTCACCGGCTGGGACGGGACCCCTGGGGCGGGCCGGGACCCCACGGCCCCACTCACCGGCCGGCAGCCAGGCCAGGGCCAGGGCCAGCGCCCACCGGCAGCGCCTGTGCGGGGCCATGGCGCGCAATCCTCCTCCGCCGCCGCCGCCCGGGGACGTCGCGCCCACTGTCCCTCCCCTTCCGTGGCACCTGTCCCTGGGTCGGGCGCTGCCGCCGGCTGCAGTCCCCTCCCTCCCTACCTGCGCCCTGCTCCGCAAAGACAGGCGAAACACCCGCCGCCAGCTTCCGACGCTGCTTTAAAAATGTATATATATATATATGTATAATATAAAGATATATTCCACGGTATATATTTATTGTATAAATATAAAATAAAATTTTAAAAAGTCCATGTAATTCGCACACAGGCGTACGGGAAGTTACGGGCACGCAGTTTTGCCCCGGGGCAGCGCCTCCCACCCCAGGGGCGCACGGGAGCGCACTCGTCCTGCGGGCAGGAGGAGCCTTTGGGGAATTCGTCCCGTTCTCCTGCCGACATTTCAAAAGACCGCGACCGCGGCCAAAGAAGAGGTTACTTTAAAAGTAAACCACAACCAAACCAACCCGAAGTTAAACACCCACCGGCCCCTCTAATTCGCCCGCTGCCGGGCCCGCCCCGCCGGACGGCGGCTCCCGGGGCGCCCCGCGGCTCCCGTTGCCCGGAGACCGGTAACGCCGCGGCGGAGCCGGCCCCAGGTACGGGGAGGTGGGAGGGTCGGGGTCGCTCCGGCCTCACGCCGCCCCTCGGGGGGCCCGCGGGTTCCCTGCGGCTGAGCCCGGCAGCCCCTCTCCTCATGCACCCGCACTGCGCTCCCCGGGGCCCCTCCGTGCCAGGCACCCTCCCCATGGCCCCTCTGAGGCGCCCTCCCCTGCTGCCCTTGGGGAGCGCCGGGTGTCCCCTGCCTGCCCCTTTGGTACTGTGACTGTCCTGCAGCACATCCCGTACTTCATCTGAAACGTGGGACTTGTTGGGTTTTCGTTACCACGTGCGAGGCAGTTAATTTTATGACTTGTTGCGTTTGTGGCACTGTTCTCATACTCATTTTTATGATTTTCCTTTATGCTCTAAGTTAATAAGTAACTGGTGATGTCACCCACTCTGGTTTCTGCTTAATAAAAACCTGGTAACCTTTATTCACAGGGCGCGCTTCAAGAGACTTGAAACAGTTGCTTGCATGAGACAGAGCTAGGATATGTGGATCATAGAAAAGGCTACTTTAGGTGTAAATTGGAAATTAGAGTTAGGTTTTATTTCTCCTAATTTTATAAAAAAATATTCTGCATGTGTGCAACATAGCAATAGTGAGGTTCTAAGCAGGGCTGTCCATCTACTTGTTTTCTCTTTCTGATGGGGGAAAAAAGAGACAATGGGGCTATGATAAAGACGGTGTGTCTAGATCCAGCTTTGTAGCTTTTTCCTTGCTGCCTCAGTCTCTGACTAGTAAATAATTTATAGACTTCACTGTTGTGAGAATTGATATCTTCTCTTATTCTCCTTGCTCTCAAGTCTTCTAGCTGTTGTAAAAGAGACAGCAATATTCTCTCATACAGAATTTTTTTCTTTGGGATCTTAGGTTGCTTGCCTAAAACTGACTTTCATTACTAATTCTGTAGTAATGCTGATGGATAATGATTAACAGACAGCACTGGTTAGCTATGCCTGATTTACACTTAGATATTTTTCTTTGTGTGTATAAGCACTAAAAGACTTCAATATTTTTTGAGTGAACTCAAAAAAATTTTGCAGAACTCTCCTGCTTGCACATTTGGTGCTCATCAGCAGCCCAATAAATTGCTGATGGACTCTGATGTGGTCTGAAGGCTAAAAGGAATGCTAAGAGAGTTTTGCACTGGTCTTCTGTTTTTCATAAGGAAATGGAAGATTCAGAAAAAAAGTGCTGAGGAGACAGGAGACTGTATTTGAAAGTGAGTTGAACGAGCAGGACTTGGCAGATGGGGAGAAATCTGACACATCCAAAGCAGAGCTAAACGTGAAGATACCTCATCCTGGAAGAGATGATTAATATGCAGTTCCTCTTGGCAGACACTCCTCATGACAGCCAAATTTTGCAGCCATATTTTAGGCCAGTGTTACCCCCGGTCAGAAAGAGCAGAGTGTGGTAGCCTTTAAGGATCACAGTGCAATGCTAAGAGGAGTCTGGATTGGAAGTCCTGGGACAAACTGAATTCCTTCATGTGGAATAAAGACAAAGGATTAATACATAAGACAATCTCTCCTGAAAGAAAGACCAAGTGTCTTTTTTTTTTTTTTTCAAAGCCCACCAGTGGCCAAAAATTTTCTACAAAAAATGGCATATTTTAGGGTGAAACAAAAAATAAAATCCTGAAGAAGTAGCACCATGTAGAGATTAATTTTTAATCTCTTGCTTGTTGCTGGTACTAATAGCACTGCAGTTATGTTCAGCGTTAATAGTTCCCTATTCCTACATATCCTGGATTAATGGACAGAATTATCACTCTTCTGTACATGTAAAAGCTGATAGGTGATGCCTTTTAAGCACACTTGCTTAATAGTAGGGCAGAGACAGCTTAAAATAACTATTAGATATGTTCTGTTTCTACAGTAAAACTATAGGCTGCATTTTGATCATTATTTAATTTGATGTATTTTATGCAATTGAAGCGTCAGTCATGGGGTTTATGAAAGCAAGAACTGCATTTATGAGGCTTACGCATTTAAACATCTTTTTTTCTGGAAAGATGAAAAGTGTAGGACGACAAACTAGAAAGAAAGTGGTGTCATCTCACTGAATTTGTTTATGTGTTACCAAATAAACACCCATTTCATTTAATTATGCTGTATTTGAATAAATGAGACAGTTGTCTGAGATGAGAATATTTGAGAAGCTCCCATATGTAGGGATTCTGTGTGGGAGCAAAATTGCCAAAAACATTTTAGTTTTGAAATAACTGAAAGCATATACCAGAATGAACACATTTCTCCATTCTGTGGCCTTTGAGAACACAAGCTGAGAGAAAGGCAATTTGAAAGAAAATGAAGCTTTGCTGAAATTCACAGTTTGCAGCACCGGCCACTGAAACAAGGAAAACCGGAATTCACTCCTAATTGAGTTCTTATAAATGGTGGAACTGATGTGGATCTGGTACAGTGTTTCAAGTCAGTGTCTTGATTTACTAGGACTGAAGGAAAAATATACTGCCCTGGTCAGGTGTTGGCAGAAAAATTCTAACTGCTAACTTGTTTTTTCCCCACTAGATTTGTCACACCAGTTCTACTTGCCACTGTCTCAGTTTTCAGTACCAAAAGCCTTAACTCTTTCTGATTTAGGAAATCTATTTCAAAAAAAAAAAAAAAAACATACAGGAGAGGAAAATCAACACTCAGAGAAATGCGTGTTTTCAGCACGGTGAACCTGCACATAAATTTTCTGGATCAGTCAACTCCTGAAACCCACAATCTGCAGCCAAAGTAGACATGTTACCCCCTTGAGCCTCCTCTGAGTCTTTAAGTTCAGTTTGTTTTGGCACAGTGCTTGAACGCTATCACGGTAGTATGCACAATGGACATTGCAATAGATTTCTTTAACTAGAACCCAGATATCAATGCAGGCGGAAATGTTCATACCCTCTTTCAGCCTAAAGCATTTTCCAGATAGGAATTAATTTATAATGAAAACTATGATAGTCTTAATTTTTAGAAGATAAATGATTTCTAATTAGCTACAATAATTTGAAATTTTATAGCTCTTTTCTCTATGGATATCAAAACACTTTGCTAAGATGGGTAAGTATTATTATCTCATTTTTCACAGGAGATAACTGAGACAGCCAGAGGTGAAATGGCTGATACAAATTGTACACGTCATTACTGGGTTTGGAATTAGAATTCAGGTCTCTGAACACTCTGCTATATATTTATGCAAATAGTCTACAACTATTTCTTCAACTTCAGTGATATCAGTTTTGGTACCCCATTAAAAACTCATGAATTTCATTTAAATATATTGAGATATATTGCAATTGTTTTCATTTGTTTTCTAAATGTAAAACTTTCTGAATGTCTATTTTCAAGTTTTTGTCAGCACTGCTGAGGGATAAAAGCTCATACGTAATTTTTAAGTGAAATAATGCAGGAAAGTCAGACTCTGGCAGAGACTCAGAATCCTTGGATGAAGATTGGATATCTAATGACAAGAACGACATATCTACCATATTTCTTTGTCCTCACTGACCTTCTATAGGATATCATTATGTTTGGGCATATTGCCTTTCCTGAAATATCTGAAAAGTCTGAAATTCCTCTAAATATCTTTTCCCAAATGGATATTGACCCAAACCCAGAAACAGGAAATGCATATTTAGGAACTTTTCCTTGTTATCAAAGTCATACTTACAAATAAAGAGAGATTTGCTTGCATCCTGCCTATATTTCATATTCTGAATATTTAGGTTTCTTTACATTCAACTTCTGAATTTTCTGATTTCTGATAGTTTATAATTGTAATATCTGTAAAAAATTGCTCCAATGTTCGTTTTAAGGTGTTTTATTTGAAAATGGTTCAGAACACCTTTGAAATCAGAAGGTAGAACAAAATTAGCATAAGAGCAATCCTTATGCTTTTTTTGCTTCTTTCTGAGACTTTTATAAAAATGGTCAATATTTTGGGTTTTTATATGAAAAATTTTGACATTTTCCACTCCAGAGGATAATAGTAACTAGTGAAATTGTAGCACTGTAAAAGTGGTAGTCTGAAAGGTGAAAAATCATGTGTGGGGAGGTGTTATTAAACTGTTTAAAATTTTCAGATTTTCTAAAATTGTGTTAACTTCTTAAATTAATTTTCTATTATTATAGAATGTGTTGAAGAAAAGGTGATTTTTTTCTTAAAGATTCATCTCTCTTGCTTTTCCATTTGAGATATTAGATACTCTCAGAATGTCTACATCCTGATAGTTTAGTGAAGTCCACCAGAAAGGTGAAGGAATAGTCTTGTTGTCTCAAAAACAGATCTCCCCACACAATATATTAAAGAGAAGCCCAAAACATTTAAATCAGTTTAAATCAGTTCACAGTATTTAGATAAAAGTCTTTCTATAGAACTGTATGCAAAGCCTGGCGTCCTGAAACCTGAACCAATTAATTCACTTTACAAAGTAAGACATATCTTTGGGTTATCCATGTTTGTGTACAGACAGAAGGCAAATATTATCTTTGGGAATCTCAAAGCATTGGAGAGGAAATGAAAATAGTCTAAACGGCAGATGAATGAAAAAATTGTAAAGGTTCCTCCTCGCCACCACCCAGGTACAGAGGACATGCCATCTTTTCCAAGGGAACAGGAGGGAGATGATGAGGAACCAACAGAAGATGAACAGGAAGATCCTAGTGGTGTCCGTGAGTATTTCTGCCCATTATATGGTGATTTCAATACCGAACCTACAGTAGCTTCTGTCTTCTCCCACCACTGACTGTTTCTTTAATAGTAAATGTTCATCTCCAGTTTCTGCTCTTGGTGTTGCCCAATTTTATTTTGACTCTGGTCAAAGTGAAGTTCTGGGCTAACCAATGTACCTGCAGTTGCTGCTGTCCCTCAGCTCACAAAGTCCCTCCCCTGAAAGTTTTTGTTGCTTACACCTGTCTCTGTAGCTAATACTGCAATAAGGTTGTTGATTCCACCAGACTCTTTCAGCCAGAGGCCTGTATTTCTCTTTTTAACGTCTTTTTCATCTTGAAATGCCTGTCCAGTGTCTATTTCAGATGTCCTGCGTGTCATCTAGCATACAACATCTAGGTAGCATGGATAACAAAATCAGTTTTGGAAGAATTCTTTTATGTATCGCCGCATTACTTTTGGCATTTGTTTGATCTTTCTATTATACCTTTTTTCCTGTTATAGGATGTGTTTCTTTCCTTCCCCTAAGTTTTAAATTACTGTTTTTTGGAAGCAAGCTTCTCCCTACACTTAATGCTAACAGCAGGAAGTCCATTGTTGGACAGATGGGATTTTTTTACTACTGCAGACCTATGTATTTATTTAACATGGCATGTGTGAGCAAAGAAGACCAAGAAATTCATACCTAGGAGAGTGATCCCAATTATACTTTGCAGAAGAAAACAAAAATAGTATTCCAAAGGAATCACCAACTGCAGAGGAGCAGGAGGAAGTGGAGCAAGTTGAGTCAGACACTGAGAGCATTGCTGAGTACTGCTGTCCACTGAGGAGATGTTGGCACAAACTTAAAAACCCCAGTACTTTCTAGTTTTCATTTTTTTCACTGTTACTATTATGAACAGCATCTCAGCCAGTGCCATCAAGTTACAGTGACTGAGCTTCTCTGCTCTCCTTCAGTTGACTTAACTTTGCTCTTTCCCATGGCTGGTCTCTGATCCCTTTGGTTGTTTTTCATGGAACACCTAGGAGAGAAAAAGGTGAGGACAGCATGAAAAGCTTACAAAACAGATAATGGGGATTTGTCCTGAGATATCCAACTGGAAACTACTTTCAACAAATGCTTACCACTGGTTGGAAGTCAAGTTGATGGCACTGTGCATTGCAGCAAAGAACTACCCCAGGTCACATATTATCAGTGTGCCTTTTTGAGGACAATGCTGTCTTCTCGTGGCGTGTTGTATGTAGTTTTACTAATTGTTTTGTACGACAATGTGCATTCAATAGCTGTTGAAAAGAGACACTCTAAAATTTATTTGGTTTCTAAAGCTGAGACCTAAAGCAAACCTCAACTGAGCTGCTTTGGTAAGTCTTTAAGTTTTAAAATCATGTGTGTTCTTAAAACAGTCTCAGAATTTTTCTGCCAGAGCGAGAATTTGTTACAGATCGTCCCAGGACCAGTAGTTACTAAGATAAGGCACCCCTGTTTTGAGCCATGAAGTACTTGGTACTCTCTCAAAGAAGGCAAAGGATGTGTGACTCCTCCCCTTTTGAGGTTAGGTGCAAATATCAGCAAGGAACGTAAAATTTATGGTGAATATAAATTTCCATTATGTTCCCACTTCTGAGATGCCGAAGGTGAGTCAGAAGACCAAGGGAAGAGTGAAGTACCCTCGGAAGAACAACAAAAGCCTGAGGAGGTAAAAAGGAAACTCTCGGAAACCTTCTGCTATAATTATGAAGATATACGTTCACGACCATTTGTCACTGAAGACTCTGAGATACCCATTAACCTCCTTACTCTTAAGTATCCTTTCTGCTGAGTTTGTGCAAATTCAAAGCTAATGATATTTAATATGTGCTCTTAAAATTGTCAGATTTGAAATAGCCTATGTGGCATTAGTGGAATGCCTTTGGTTGAGACACAGGTAAGAATCCTGACCAGTTATGGTTCTGGGTGAATTTAATCTTAAACATTGTCTTGATCTCATAAACATTTCTTACTAGACAAAGTGCTTACTATCATAAGTACTTCTGTAGAACTAGATCATGGACAAGCTAATGTGACCAGGCAGAAGACTAGCAGAAGAATGTCCACTGCAAAGCTCTCCCTTTCTGTGTAGCCACACAAGAAACTGAGGGGAGGGCAGAAGAGCTGCTGTGGAGCTCATAGTTCCTCACAGAACTACTAAGGGGGAAGTGGGAAAGAAACCAGGTAGATTTGTAGTCTGGTGCTCAGAAGATCTAAACTGGTAGAATGAAGAAAATTATGCCCATCAGTTAAGAGCTACAATAAATCCTGTGCTAGGTATGGTCAAGTAGGATATGATACGTGACTTCTGTATGTGCTGGTGGTTTTCTCTGCAAACATAGCTGAGTTGCTGTTGAAGACTGGATTTTCCCTTGTCTACATCTGCCTATAAATGTTTAAGAAGTGAGCTTGAGAGCTGCCTTAGTTTGATCTCTTGGTTTGCTCTCTCTGTAGAACAGTTTCTAGTAATCTGATGCACATCTCTCACATTTGTTTGAAAAGAGAACACAGATAGAATATGTATTCCTTGCAGCTCCAAAGGATCCAGCAGAAGCAAGAGATGTGGCTTGTAGTGGAGATGAAAGGATGGAATGTGAACTTTAGAAGGCCTTCACTTGTGCCTTCTTCTCACTTATAGAGGCATAATATATTTTTTCACTGTATACTGAAGAAAACTATCTCCTGCCATCAGGCTTTTAGTCACTAGTTTCAGTATTCCCATTTCAGTTTCGGTTTAAGCATTCCTATCCACTTAGTAAACTTTTCTAGAAAGGCAGTGTCTAATCTTTTCCTTATTGGAATGTTCCCAGATATTCTTTTGGATATGAGTCTACCAGAACCGTAAACCTGCAGATGATGGATAGCCAAAAAATGCTGTATATAGCAGGCAACCAGCTGGTGATCCAGGATCTGAAAACTAAATCTCAGAGATATCTCCGGAGCAGCAGTGGTGGTGGAATTGGATTTATCGCAGTATGGCTCTTGTTTCTTGCTTTAGAATGCTGGCCACTTTCTAGGAAAAGAAATGTTTGTTTGGTTGCCAGATATGGGAGATTTCTACAGCTGCACATGCATATATGTAAGAAAGTATGGTATTGATTAGAGGAGTGTGTGAACCATGCAGTGTAGGCTACTCATCCCATCAATATAATTGGCAGAGGATAAATATCTGCACACCTCAATCCTAGGCTCAGGTACCTAAAAAGACTGACAAGTGCCAGCTGGGATTAATTTTAATTAATAAAATAAAATTGATTTCATTTTCATTAATTTAATTTCTTGTTTAAACCTTTTGGCTCATAACAACTCTTATTTTTTAACACTTAATCTGTCCTAGTCATAGTGATACTAGTATTAAAATTTAGAAAATCAAGTTCCTATACAAGTGAAGAGAAAAAGTATCTGGTTTCACTCTAGTGAACTTACCAAGAGCTTGAACTTTCAAGTGATATCTCTGAATTTGAAGCACCTTCCCCTGTGAAAGCTCTGCCATCTCTCAGTTTTATTTCACATGAGCAAGGCTTTCAGACTACCAGCCTCAGACTGTTCTGCTTCATTGTAAGCAGCCTTTTCTGGGGAATAAGTGTACATTTTTACATCTTCAGAATAGTGTCATTCAGGATGGGTTTTCGGCAGCTGTCTGCTGAAGTTGATGGCTGCAGAAGTAAATGGCTGCTAACACAAATGCTGCTATGGAAAGATTAGCTAGCGAGGGTTGAGTGAAGTGGGAATAGTAAAAGAATGCGTCATAAAGCAAGTTATTTCACAGTTTGTCATGGTTCTGAATATATGTGCAATACACCATTTTGTGTGCATAGTGGCTTCATTCTTATATTGAGCAATAGATTAGCAGTTGTTCAGAATAAATGCACAGAAAAATGCAACCTAGAATTTGTGGCAGTATGTTTTGACTACTAAGTGAGAAAATACAATAACTCAATAACTAGCAGGATAGAGATAAAGGTGTCATTACAGCATGCAACAGGACTTTTGCTTTTTCAAGGCACACCCTACTAAGCAGTACTTTGCAGTAGGAGAAAAAGGAAAGAAGCCAAACCTTATCATCTACAAATATCCTTCACTGAGACCCTACAGAATACTTCAAGGTAGTGTAAAAAGTTCTGTTTTCATTTTACACAGACAGGCTAGTGTTTATAGATCTCAGCAGATGGAGTAGTGGGTCACTTGAAGTTTAGAAGGAAATACAATGTTTAAATTCCTCACAGCAAAAATAGAAAACACTGGTTTCAAGCTTTTTCATTATTGCATGGGAGGAAACTTTTATTTGGTAGATAGCCAACCAAGAGCTATTAACTATTGAAAAAAATAACTGCAGTGAAAATTGAGCTCCTTCTGAGTAGATTTTCATATTGTTTCTACCTCTTCCCTGTACATATGTATTGAGGTTGTACATTTCTTCAGGTGGAACAGAGAAAGCCTACGTTTTTGGTGATTTCAACCGTGCTGGCACTTTGTTGGCCACTGTTGGGAGCAGCCCTGACTACATGCTGACTATTTGGGACTGGAAACAAGAAGAAATTGTGTTGAGGTCAAAAGCTTTTGCACAGGATGTTTACAAGGTCAGATTTTCTGCTGAGAATGAAGAGCATCTAACTACATCTGGATCAGGACACATCAAGTAAGTTTACTGATTAGGATTAATACATATCACCTCTGAAGTCATAATAATAGAAGATGACTAACAGGAATGTACCATTGGCAAACATGGACCAATGAGGAATGCTATTTTACCTGGGCATTACAATTACAAAAATGGGGAAGTTCAAATCCTTCAGCCAGTCAAACAAACCTTTTAACACCTTCAGTGTCCAAAAAGAGTGATGCTTGATGTTAAGTGTCAGTACCACTGTCTCCATTCTTGTAATTTCAACAAGCACTGGGGAGAAGTAATAAAAATATTTATATATACATGTCTTCTAGCTGGTAACATAGCATATATGCCTTCTGTGCCTTCTGGGCTTTCTACCTTTTGCAAAGTCATCTGCTGTTTGGGCAGCCATTAGAGCTGGTTGCCAAGTCAATGATCAGAAACCCTCCGACTAAAAGCCTTCAAGGAAGGCTTACCAAAGATATTCTTCCCTTCTCTGATAAGTTCATGGATCCTTTTGTAATAAAAAATAAACAAGAACTTTAAGCTCTAGTTTTGTGTTCTGTATTTATCTAGTACTCAATGTTAACACAGCAGAGACTTAAGATATGAATGGGATTCTATTGTAATAAAAATGATACCTTAAAATTGTAATGCATCTAAAGTTTCTTGGAATTTTAACAGAGGAATCGGATCAAAATCTGTGATTTGCTTTATAGTGGAGTTGCAAGCTGGGTCTGAAATAGCAAATTACTTATTTAGACCCAGAGCAAATGTGGTTTAGAATGCGTTATTTATGGAAATCTGACAAAACAAACTCTCCTGTAAACTTTCTTTTGAGCTAAAATGCTGTGAATAAACTCTGACACAGCTTTTATGACATGATAAACATGACCTTTCACCCAAATGTGGTCTCAAATTTCAATTTCCAACACTATCTTAAAGGTAATGTCTTCTGCACACACAGTGTATGATCCCTAATTGCAGTAGATGTTAATTTTTCTGTAATGCAGTAACTTAAAAAAAGAACTATTAAGACCTAGGATAAAACCTTTGGCTTGGTAAGGTTTTATGGTACAGTTCAATTCCACGAGAGTACTTGTATGACATTTGGTGAAGACCTTAGTCCCTTAGATTTACAAGGCTGAGCATCATACACTGGAGACAGCAAGAATAAAATAGGTATCCCTAACTATATATATGGGTTGTAGCTGGAAAAATATAGCAGTGGATTTTACACTTCTTGATTTTAAATTGTAATTTAATCTTCATTCTGCCCATTCCAAATGCTCTTCCTAGCTTTTTCATAGGCATTGTATAGGGAAATATTAGTTAGTAGTTACAAAGCTTTATTTCATTTTCAAAAGAAAAAACACAAGCTCTCCTGTGAAAAATAGTAAAAAATGAACAGTATTGAAATGTCTAAGAGGGACTGGAGAGTGTGTAAGGAATCTTATATCAGAGAGGGATATTTTTTCTATACTCAGGTTCTGGAAGATGGCTCTCACATTAACTGGTCTCAAGTTACAAGGAGCTTTGGGCAGGTTTGGAAAAACAGCAGTGTCCGACATTTTAGGTTTTGTAGAGCTCCCCGATGGGAAGGTAAGTAAGAAAAAATGACAAAAAGAAAAGATTTTATATTCTCCCTTAGGCTTTGATATAAAGTTTCCTACATAAATTGGAGAGTTACTATTTGATTTGAAGTGATTTGAATTAGAGCCACGATGATAATATAATATTAGACCCTTGTTTTGATCATATAATATTGGCATTAATTAACCCCAAACCTGTCTGGCTTTATAATAATTGAAAAATATGGTTAGTGCTGTAATTCACGGATTAAAGATCTCTGTTGGCTTAGAGCTGAGGATCTTCTAATGGGGTAGTGAAAACATTAGTTTACAGAAATGCAAAGACTGTTAGTCCTAATCTTTAACCATTTCAGTGCATGCAAATTATGTCGCATTGCTAAAAGGTTGAACCTTCTCACCCCTTACATTTTCTCTTGTGAATATCTGTACATTGCTATTGATTTAATGCTTTCATGGAAGGAAGGCACAAATGTTAACTGGGTTCTTGCCAGTGTTTCTGCACAAGTAAGTGCACAGGCTTATGTGCTTATCTTCATTTGCATTGAAGGTTGTCTCAGGAACTGAGTGGGGCAACTTGCTGCTTTGGGAAGGGGGCCTCATTAAAGTAGAGCTCTGTCGAGAGGGACGCCAGCCCTGTCACCATGGCCCTGTCAACCAGTTAGTTCTTGAGGAGGGAGAACTTATCAGTGTTGGAAAAGATGGGTTCA
Source organism: Corapipo altera (assembly GCF_003945725.1). Taxonomy (NCBI): domain Eukaryota; kingdom Metazoa; phylum Chordata; class Aves; order Passeriformes; family Pipridae; genus Corapipo; species Corapipo altera. The sequence continues at coordinate 1,796,935 of NW_020884910.1, read as the reverse complement.
TTCGGGTGAGTTTTCCTTCTGCTCTGCCTTTAGGTATGCAAATATATGGTCAACAGGTAAAGGTTGCATATTTCCTTTGCCAGGTTTTTGGAGGAAATTTTGAAGTGTAGTTTCTGAAAATGAATTTTTAAAACAAACAAAATAGGAGCACATCTCCACAGTGTATGTTTGAATTGGACAGCGTTCACAAAGTGTTCCCTGTTTAACAGTAATAAATAAATCACCTTTTGCTTTAGTAAATCAAAGTGATTTTCAGCTGTTCTCTAACAGTTTTGTTCTTGCCTGCATTCTAACATTTTTTTCACATGTAGTTTTTGTCATTCTTTAAAATTTTCAGGACTATCGATACATGTGGTGTTATTTAGAAAATAAATAATAAACTACAGGAATATTTGAAATTAATTTTCTGAATATTTGAAAGCTCAGATTATTAACGCCAAGATTACACAGAAATTAACTAACGATTTTCTTTGCCTGCTCTTTAAGGGAAGACATGATGGGTCTTCTGCTGGTGTGTGAAATGACCCAGATAATCAATGGAAAACTGACTGTTATAGACAGTGGATGGTTTCAAACGCCCTAGAGTTTTTGTTGTCGTTGTTGTGTTTTATAAATTGGTATTACCCCATTAGAAAAATTCACTTGATTATAAATGTACTGTCCTTATCCCACGGAGCAGAACATGGATGTGTTATATTTCCCATTCTTTTGTGCTGCCTCAGCACAAAACTATACTCTCTATAGTTCTGAAGCTGCCACGTATAGCTCTGCTAGGGCCAGGGCTGAATTTAAGCCACTGTCACTGTTCTAAGTTACTTTCAAAGCAGTGATTTTGCTTTCTTATAATTTTGAATTTCTGTATCGATTATGTATGAAACAATGTGGCCTTACAAAAAAAAGTGTTGGGTTTTTTTGTTCTGTTTTTTTTTTTTTTTTTTTTTTAAATGCTTCCAATTCCATGAAGGTGTGGAACTTTGAGATAATAGATGGTGCTGATTCTGTGGATGAGACAGGGTTACTGGAGGTGGAGCCTATGAATGAACTTTGTGTTGGCAAGAATGTCAGCCTGAATTTCATGTCAAAAGTTCAGGACCAGGGACAGACTGTTTGGTATGCTCAGGTAAGATGCACTCAAGTACATATATCTCTGTGGAGGAACACAGAATGGGGGAGGTGATATTAGGTAACAGCAGGAGTCCATTACAAATCAGTGCATTTCTTTTTGGTAGAGTTCAATCTTCTTCTGGATATATAGAAAATTCTCTCTCTCTCTCAGTCTCTCTCTCCCCCCAGATATATAATTTTATTATTTCAAACACTGAAACAGGCTTTCTAAAGAGGTGGTTTATGTTCCAAGCCTGTCAGTGTTTAAGAGGCATTTAAGAGAACAGTGCCCTTAATAATATGCTTTAACTTTTGCTCAGCCCTGAAGTGGCCATGTAGTTGGACTAGATGATCCTGGTATGTCCCTCCCAGCTGAATTATGCTATGTTATGCTATGCTGTATTTTTAGTGTATAGTAACATGTTGAGACTCTAACTTTCAGAGCTGGAACTGCATAAGAATAGAAGAATGCCAAAAAGTATTGTCCAAATTCTGTTACCCTGATCTGATGGATGGAATGCATAGGACCAACATTATCACATTTAGTCATTTCTGTTTCACAGTGATATTTGTTAAGGAATTTTTAAGTGTGCAGCTTTATTTCTAAATTGAGTCTGAAAATATTCAATTTACATGTTTTGTTTTTCCTTCTGTAGGATACAAATGGAGCAATCTGGAAGCTGGATTTGACTTTTTCAAATATGGTAAGCTTGTTTTTTCTTTCTTCTGATTTTTTCAGTTCCTTTGTTATAGGAACCATATCTTATTGCATCCTTTAAATATACTAGTTGCATCTGCAATAAAATATGAAGTTGCTCAGTTGAAAATTTTAGCATTGAAACATATTTTTTTTTCATTAAAAATTTCAGGTGTAATTGATTATAAGGATTGTGCAGGATTATAAAGAGTAATTTGATTTTTGATTCCTGAAATTTTGGCTGCCAAATTCAAGCTACTTTAGAGAAGTTTTATTTGCATAAACTGCTAACTGAAAGTTGCACGGATGCAGGAAATGAAGGACTGTTGATATAGCCTATCTAAATAGGTGTTTGAAACAATCCTTGTTGTTGTCTCTAAATGACAGAAAGAACTAGAAAAAACAAGGAGAAGATGAAACACACTTGACATGTTTTAGCCTACTGGTAACCAGTGTTACTGTTGGAGATGTTTTTGATGGAGAAATAGATGATGGTGAAAAAAGGGGGCATTTAATTTTTGCTCTCAAGCATATTAAAGTAAACGGGAACAACCCCATGAGTGGAATAAAATTCTGTTGTGAAAAGTAAAATGTGTTCCAAGAATTTTATGGTAAATAAAGGTTTACAAACCATACTATAAAAACTAATGTAAAAAATGTATAGCAAAACCTAGAATTCCTTGGATGATGAATGATTTCCCAGGCAGCATAAGCTCGAACTTGAGAGCATTTTCTTTGCCTTCAGAGCAACAGCTCATTGTTTAAAACATTAATTCCAAGCCTGAAACCACTTAACAGAAGGCATTCCACTTTATATTCACATAGAAAATGATGGACTTTTTAAATGAACAAAATGTTCCTGTGCTAAGTTTGCTCATGATCTTCTTATGAACATTTAAATAAAATAAAGGGAATTGCATATCTCGTGCTTGCCAGATTTTGTTCACACAAAGAGCACCTGTCTAGATTTTCCAGGTTTGCCAGAAATGACCAGTACTGCCTTGTAAGTGCAGCTGTAGAATGTAGCAGAATTCCTCTTTTTCTGTTTTGCACTGCAGACCCATGATCCAGAGTGCCTGTGTACCTTTCACTCTGGGAGGGTTGAGGCCATTAGTGTCTCTCCCATTACATACCTTATGGCCACCACAGCTCTTGACCGTAAGTGCACTATTTCTTTCCTCTCATGCCGCTGGCATTCTTGGTTTCTAAGAGCGGTGATGCTTGGTTTGGAACTGTTCTGTTTTATACTGAAGTTGTGTATTTGCTCTTGCAAAGTCACTTTCCACACAGTTCTTTAATAGTTGAAGCAAATAAATCATTAATGTTTTGAAATAATTCACTAAGACTGCTTCATCCTAAAAACACGGGATTTTAACAACGGACGTTTTTAATAGGAAACACTGTAAATTCTGTTTATTCTGAAGGAACATCTGAAAATCTGAGACATCTGGTTTGAATAACAGCACTTGTATTCAAGACTCTGGATTGATAAATGTTGGGATTTTTGTTTTGTAAGAGATTACATACACCTCTAGCATTATGTAAGCCATTGTGAATATTAATATTTGTGCCTTTCTTAGAAAATGCAGTAACTATTATGCTCTCAACAACAGATAACATGTAGTTATAGACATAGTTATTTAACTTGTATAAATATTGCCATTTAGGCCTCTCACTGTTAGCTTTTTTTGTGCTTTGAAAGAAGAACAACTGGCCAGAACATTATCAATGTCATCAATGTCATTTACACTGCTCAGAAAATGCTACAAGGTCTTTTAATTCAATTTTTGTTAATAGTATCTTGTAATTTATCTGTATTTTACAATGCAATGTCTTCTAGCCTGAAGACAAACTCCTACCAGCTGAGCAAATGACACTTTGGATATATGCCAGCTGGAATGGAATTTTATGCAAACCAAAATGTGTACCCGCGAATTTGTTAATTTTACCTCTGGTGAAACTGGATCTTCTGTGGACAATCTCCCATTTTCATTAATTTAAATGTTTTCCTCCCTTTAAATGTTTTCCTCCCTAGGCAATCCCAAGTAGTAGCATATCGTCTTTTCCTATGTTGTCAGTACAGATACTCCTTACAGTATGCCACAGTTCTGTGCTTACTTGAAAATTACATGTGGATGGTCAGCATGGAACTTCTTATTACAATCCTTAACCTCGACAACTCTTGTTTCTGTGTAAGTTAAAGAGTGAAGAAAGAATATGTTTTGTTCATGAACACCATGCTAGCTGTAGTACTCTGTAACCATCGGTCATGTCTGTCCAGGCAGGCATTTTGTTACTCAAAAGAGAAAAAATACATTCTATCCATATTTTAATTCAAATAAATAGACAGTTCTCCATAAATCCTGTAAGTTATATAGTAAGTGATATTACAAGAAAGAAATTCTTACTGTCTTATTTCCACACAGGGTCAGTGCGTATCTATGATTTCAGCAGCCACATTGAACTGAGTGAAATTAAGTTTAAACAAGGAGGAACAGCACTGACATGGGCACCATACGTTGTGAGTTTTTGCTAGCATATTAACAAAAATTCATAAAGGGGCCTATGAGCCTGCCAGCATCAAGAAAGCTGCTCACCAAACAAGATATGAAAGAGGTCACTGTTAGGCTATGGTGGAATGTACTGTAGTAGTATGTATATAATTTTGTGGAGTAGTATGTATGTATATGGTATGTGTACAGTTTGGCTTTACTATGGATTATCATGCATCCTACTTTGTGTCTTCCTGAGATTGTAAAATCAGATCTCAGTGTGCAGTCTGCAAAGTAGTCTTAGTTTATAGACTGACAGCTTCTATTTAACCCACGCAGGGTAATTGTCAATTAACACGAGTTAGTCAACACATTTTGAAATGACAGCCCAGACAATCCACAAACATTTGGAGATAAATCATAAAAAACTGTTGCCAGAACTGATCATTTGTGGAGTGTGGAGTCTATCGCTTTTAGACATATTTGCTAATTTTAATTAAAATAGTGTCTAGTTATGTTCTTGAGGAAATGTAGCAAGCCTGGTGGATTATTTATAAGCAAGTTTAGGAGGAAAGTACTTACTTGAATTTCTAAGGTGAGGGTTACACTGGGAGAGTGCTTTTTAAATACAATTCTGGCCATGCAGCCTTTCTGGGATGCTGTTAGGTGATGACCTATACATTCAAGAGGTAAGCTGTCTGCCACAATAAATTGTACAGCATCACAAAACTGACTCAGTTCAGTTTTATGAAAGTTGTTGCCAAACACAGTCTGAGAAACAAAGGGTACTTAGTCTACCTAACTGCATTTAAAATCCCATTAGATTTTAAATTAGATTATCTTAAATTAGATTAGTTTAAGGTGCTCAAATGTATCTGAAAATCTGTGCTATTAATCTAAGAAAATTTCATCCAGCATACTTTGGAGCATCTGTATACTTTAATGTCCTCATAGGCACACTAGCAATGTACATGTTAGATAAGTGAACAGTGACATGGATTTAAAACTGCCTAAATAGCCAGGCCCCAAGGGGTGCATCAGCAGCACAAAATCCAGCTAGAGACAAGTCTTTAGCAGTGCTCCCTAGGGGTCATTATGGGTGCCAGTATTCTTCATTAGTTACCTGGACTCTGGAACAGAATGCACCCTCAGCAACTTTGCAGATGATACAAGATCAAGGGGAGTGGCTGATACTCAAAAGGGTTGTGCTGCCATTCAGCAGGATCTGGACAAATGGATAAAGGTTATCCATTTACATTTACCTCTTCATACAGCAATTCTACGTCTGGTCTCATTTCTAGTGTGCCATGTCTGGAGCTGGCTCAGCTTGTAAATTACTTTAAGGCACTATCATGTATGGCTAATATCAGCTAAATCTGCAAGTCCAGCTATATCCAGCTAAAACACAGGCCTGTTTCTGCTAATCTTTCTCTCTCACAATTCAAATGTCTTAATTGGTAGCAACTGGCTTACCTACAGGACTTATGGTAAAAACTCCTATTTTCCATCTCAAGTAGCTGTCCCTGTTGACACTTGTACTTTACATGGAGTCAGCCAGACCCACGCCTGTCCCCTCACCTCTTCAAAAATCATACCTATATTTGATACTCAGTATTATATTCAGGGTAATATAATAATTCCATTTTGAGTTCCAGCTCTTTTCTGTAAGAAGCTACTGATATATCTTGATGTCAGTATGAATTACCTCTTCTTCAGACATTACAATCACATCCTCATTAATACTTCCAGTCTCAATGACGTTACCAGTTAAAAAAAAACAAAACACAACCCAACCCAAAAAATAACTCCCAATCCTCTCCCTTACTTTATGGTAGCATATTAGAGAGAATAAACAACATTTCCCATGTATGAAATGTTCTTTGTACTTCAGCAACACTTGTATGTAAGATGAGTTACAGATAAACACAAGAGCATGTGCCATATGGATTCTTCTAAGGTCTCAGATGTACTCTGTGATTTTTTTTTCTTCATTTCACTTAAAGGTAAATCCTGCAGGAGGTCTAGTTGCTGTGGGGTTTGAAGATGGTGTTGTCCGCATAATTGAAGTTTATGATCCCAAACTGCTGCCTGGTCGTGCAGAACAGGCCAGTACAGAGAAGGCAGAGATAAATCTGAAGCAGGCTTTCAAACCTCATTCTGCTGCAGTTACAGCCTTGGCATATGAACGAAATGGAGATGTGTTTGCCACAGGGGTGTGTATAATTTCTTTTGGTTATTTTTATTAAGCTACAAATGTAGAGATTGTTTAAAGAGATAAGGTAAAGTTTGTTCACCGACAATACAGTTATACTTCTGTTACTGCTGTGGATTGCTTATTGTAGTTCTCTGCACTGCTGGGAGAAGGATCTGTTTGCACTCACATCTGTTTTTCTGAAGGAAAGCAACCATGCAATTCACACAATTCATTTTGTGAATTACTGGACTGTTTAGTGTGAATTCTGTAATCCCCTTTGAAGATGGATTTGGTTAATTTTGGAATTAGTTTAGTAGGATCTTGGAATTAGTAAAAGCAAGTCCTTTTATACACCACCTTGGCAGCACTCCAACTGCTACCCAGCACTGCTTGGCCTTACCACAGGGTCAGCCAGTCGGTTTGTCAGTATGTCTGGTAGCCTTTGAGATGATTTCAAGTTAATGTGGTCTCTCTTTTTAAAAGCTGGTCCTCAGCCATGATCAGTGCATTTGCAGTTACATGTGCCTTGAGCTGAATTGCCATGCATTTCACTTAATGTAGGATTTAAGCTGCCATGAATTATGCTGTGCACCAGTTCTGGATTTTCTTGTTATCTGAGGAAATTAGCTTGTGCTGTCTTATCTGAAAAATTGGGCCTGAGCCTGAGCATTAAAGGAACTCCCAGAGCAATGGCCAGAAAGCACATGGCTGGGGATGCCAGAGAAGGCCCATGAGAGCAATTAAGGGCTATGGGTGCATTCACGGCCCTGGAGCAACGTGGGCAGGATTTTTATTTCCTCACAGTAATCATAATGGAAATCCAATTCTAAGTACCAACAAAAAAAATCGAAGTATGTGTTTCTATCACAAAGTGCTTACAGTCTTTTGAATTTTTGGTCAGCTTTGATTCAGTTGTCATCTTTATCTTTGTTTTTTATTTTTTTCCTTCAGAGTAAAGACAAAACAGTTTTCTTTTTTGCTGCTAAAGATGAATACAAGCCAGTTGGATTTATCTGTGTCCCTGGGCCTGTACAGGCGTTACAGTGGTCTCCACCTTCTCATGTGAGTATTGTATGTTTGCTTTCTTTCCTTCCCTACAGTGTTAAAATATAATTTTGAAAAGAACTTGCAATGAAAATAGATGAAGATCCATGACTCTAGCTGTGGTCTCTATAGAAAATGCAAAAGATATTTTGCTGCTTTGTTCGTCATGCTGCTTCAACATGAAAGATAGATTCTGTGTAGCTGTATCACTGGTTCAGTCATTTTGGATGTATTTTGGACCTTGGATAATGCAAACCACAAGATTTTGCTATGCTTTCTGAGCTCCTGCCTTGAAGAAACAATCTTGTTCCTTATCTTTTGGAAGGTCTTAAGTCTTCTTTGATAAAAGAAGTTATTTGAGTGTTACTGCCTGTGACTCCTGCCCATGTTAAAATAGGCTTTTGCAAAGCTTTTGGACCACATTAAGAAAGATTTTGGATGCTTCTTGGAATTCACATTCTGTGTTTGAAGCGTATCAGGACATATCCAAATAGATTCTTGCTAATATTTAAAAAGTATTGTAGGGTTAGGGTAGCATCTGAAATTTTGGTTGGTCCAGTATCCCTATTTAGAGAAGAGACTGTTCATTATACTTAGATGCTGACAAGATACATTATACAGGTGCGCAGTGGCAAGGTGTTGGTATTACTGCTTGTTCATTGCAACTTCTGAAGACTGTGCTGGCAAAAGGACTGGTATGAATTCTGTCTTACTGCTGATGTGACAGATCTCAATATGACAGTTGCATTTTGAGCCCTTTCCTTGAAGACAAGGTACTCCTACTTACTAAAAAAGTACCTGTTGTATCTTGGATATGTTAGATTCTGACTGAGTAGTTTTGTCTACCAGTGTCAGGTCTCCATTGCTAGATGTGAACACCTGCTAAATATAGTACAAGCATCTGAGTGTTAACACTGCTTATTTTTGTGTTTTAGAAAGCACCTTGGTAATTAAATACATTACATTTAATGAATGCATTTTTAAACTGAGATCTTATAGAAACAAGAACCATATCAGTCCTGGTTAAGGTTTCCATAGCAACTCTAATATGCCCTTTTTGCACATTTTTAGTAGTGGATCAGATAAAATAAACCTATCTCTCTGTTCTCCACATTGAAACTAAGCACACACTTGTCTTTTAAAATCTCAAAACTCTAAATAATTATTACCCTCACCTATTCTTCCTAACTTTTATATTTTAAAGGACTTGGCATGTATTATCAAAGAACAAACAAACTCAAAGCTAAATAGCATTTGGCAAAACTCTGAGCCAAGTCTTGAAGATATAAAGGATTTATTTAGTATAGAAACATATGAAATTTCATGCAATTATCAACCCAAAACCTCAGCTCCTAACTGTTGGGTCAGATCCATCTTTTAATTTAAGCAAACACCCAAAATATCATCATCATGGTGCTTCCAAGCTAAGCAATGCCAGAATTATAACTACTTTGTACATGGCAAAGACTTCTTCAATTCTTCAGCTTCCCCTAGCACGTATAGCATAAAAGAAGCTCACTGATTTCTGATGTCTACTTAAAAGTGTCCATTTAAATAAGAGCACAGTTAAGAGTGGCTGGAGTTTGGCTTTGTATCTATGCATCTGCTAACTAACTTTTTTTTTCATAAGTCTTGATTTCATATATACATCTGCCCTATATTTGTATTTTTTGTGGTTTTATACAGGAGAAGAGCACACTGCTCATCCTTTGTGAGAATGGCTTTGCTGTCCAGGTTCCTGCCCCTCTCCCTGGGGAACAGGATACAGTGTCCACCTATCAAATAAAAAACCTGCCGATGCAATACTTCCATTTTTATAGTATCAAATCCCGAATCAAGGTAAAAAACTCTCCTGTGGCAGAGTTTCATGTTCTTTGTTGTGCTAGAGGAAAAAACTACCCAAATAGGTTTCTAGTCCCTGCATCATCGGATTTTTGCTAAGCTTTTGAAAGGGAAGGCTAGGTAAAGTCCATTTGTGGCTGTGCTTCAGCATTAAAGTTACAAGTTGTTGTTTGTTTATTCAAATAGAACATACATCAACACTGAAAGTGGTGTATTATTGAATGTCAGGCAAAGCTTCATTTCATGATATAACTTGGAAGAAGTCAGTATTCAGGAGAAGATTTCTTGGTGTTTTTTTCCTGGGAAGATCTACAAGAATGATCACAAAGCATACATATGAAAGGAAAGATTAAAAGAATATCTGTGGAGTTTTGTTGGGGTTTGCTTTTTGGGGGGTTTTGAGTGTTTTTTTTTAATCTAAGGAGAAGAATATTGTTGAGAGACACTATAAATCTTTAAAATTGAAAAGGTTTCTGCAGAGAGAAAGAATATTAATTGCTCTAATTTTCCTCTAGAAATATATCAGTAATTAATAAGTTACAACAAGGATGTTTTAGATAAGATACAAGGGAAGATTTCTCACACTAAGGGTGGTGAAGCACTGAATTAGTTTTCCTAGCCTGTAGAGTCCCCAGAGCAGGAGATTTTAAAAAGGTAAATCAGACAAACATCAGCTGATAATATTTAAGGCCTTGCTGATTTGGGCTTTTGGGAAAAACAATGTTCTTTTGAGATCCCTTCCATACCTTTCATTATGATTTGCTATCTAATATCTCTTAGGAAGATCCTGTTTTAGAAAATGATACTTGTTTATGCTACAGTAGGCTTGAATGGAAAAGGAGTTTAAAAGATTCAATAACTATGCACACCTTCCCTTCATTGTTAAGAAAAAGTCCATTACTTTTCTCTTTTTCTCTACGTCAGTGATGGACTAGATCTTCGGAATTTGAGTTCAACTTTCTAGTACTTTTCTTTCTTCTGAGCAGGCAGAGGACAGGACTTAGGAGTTCTGCAGAAGGAGTATGCATAGTGGTGAATATTTGGAATAATCTTTCTGAGGACATGTTGCAGTCTGCTTCTCATACAGAATTATTTCTGTTTCAAAGGACCATGAGTTAAAATACTTTAGGGAAGGGAAATGGGGCATTCCACTGGAGAGTCCCATGAAGTCTGGTTGATCTCTGCTTAGCTGACAGAAAAGAGATTTCTCTACATATTCCGTATGTATAATGCCAGGACCACCTTGGATTAGATTTATGAGACTCCTTCAGTAAGTGATCCATACAGTGCCTTAGTTTCATATCTCTGTGTTTCTCTGCTTGTTGTAATAGCTGGAAGAGGAGATTGCACGGAGAGAGGAAAAAAAGAAAGAGAAGGAGAGGGCAAGGCTTCAGTGGATAAAGGAGCAAAAGGAGATGGGACTTGAGATAGAACAAGAACCTGAAGAGGAACCTGAAGAAGAGCCATTACCACCTCTCTACATACCAGAGGAACCCAGTCCCATCCTCTGTGGTTTTTATTCAACACCAGGAAAATTTTGGCTTTCCTTGGTAAATCAGTTTTTACTTTGTGTTGATGGGATTGCATGATGTGACAACCTTCCCTTCACATATGAGTGCCTTATAAAAAACCTGACTTTTTGAAACCTGCCATCTCTAGGACATTGAATTCCCTTCATACTTAATAGTTTCTGTGGTTTTTGTGAAATAAACCAGCAGTGTTACTCCAATTCAGCTTGTTTGGTAAATTTCCAATAGGTATCGCTGTTGGTGATGCTTGAATGGGCACAAAGACTAAGCTGTTCCCTCACAGGCAGAGGATAGAATCTTAATATATTGGTAGAATGGCTTGTAATGCCAGTGATCATGACAGATTTTTGTCTGTGGATAAATAGGATCTTTAGATGTTTTTAAGTAACATTTTCTAATGTATCATAGAATCATTCTGAAAATTTCATTTACCTGGTGAGCTGCTTCAGTTTTCTTTTGTCACCTTTTCTTTATGGTCCTCTTCTTCAGGGTGGGTACGACTCAGGATTTCTCTATCATTGTGAATTCTCACATGATCATGAAGAAGACCCTGAAAACAGGAAAGATGAACCCTTTGAAGTGATTCCTATTGCGGACACCGACAACAATCCCATTCACCAAATATCCTTCTGGTAAAACACTGTAATGTAACAGATAGCTCTGTGATAAAGCTTGATGAAATTGAACTTGGAAGGGAGGAGTGTACACTCCTTAGTCCCTTTTTAATTGTGGCTCAACTATAGTATGCAGGAACTCTCTCTGGTTTTCCTGGCATTGAGTTTCACTTAAAATTCCTAATAGACGTAGCTGAGTCTTGTGTCTGAGAGAATAATTTAAAAAGCCCTTCAAAGATGAAAAAGTCTGATTTCTCATTAAGTACTGATTAGAACTCAAACACCCTAGATTGTAGAACTCCAGGTGACCCATTAGAAGTCCCTCCATATAGTGATCCCCAGAACAGCAGTTCTTTTTCATAGTTAGCAAAGAGCCCTCAGAGAACACAGAGGGGTCAGTCCATCCCTTTTGTGTGAAGAATATAGGCTTCTCTGGACGCCTGTGAACTGTATGAATAAAAAGAGTGGATTCTTTTCAGACTCCCAGAATTAGGTTCCCTATAAGACTAGGCATGTTCTGCATCAAAGGAGGCAGTTTTAGTTAGGCTTTAATGTACTGCTGGCTGCATTCACCACCATCTGTACTAAATTGGGAGCAGGGAGGAAAAACTGCTTTTCTAGCTTTTAACTTGGTGTCTGCTACACTGCCCAACTCAGGGTTGAGACTAGTTCCATGATGCATAGCAAATGTTTGAACATTCCTGAGCAGCCAGTTAGCTGAAAAAAATTTTATAGCAGAATCACACGTACTTTAAATGATCCAAATACTTTACTCTGAGCTTCCAAACTTGGGAAAGTGACTTTTATTAGCCTAGATTAGCTCTTTTCAAGTATCATGTTTTGAGCTTACTTGTTACAAATTGCCTGCTATTCTGCTTCTCATTGCTTATTTGACAGTGCCAGCAGTCCACTGATGTTTTTTGGGATGCAGGATGGCTCACTGCGTGTTTATCCTCTCCCTAAGAAAGACCTCTCAGTGAATACCCTGAAGAAATACTGGTCCCTCAATGTACATGACAATGATGATGGCCAGATCCAGGGGATCTGTTCTAGCTATGATGATAGGTTTCTGATTACCTGTGGTAGAGATGGAAACATTTTTACATTCGACATCTTGTCAACGGAGGATGTTCCCCTAGAGCGAAAAGCCGAAATCCCCTTTCCAAGGGTAAGTTGCTACCCCCTTTCATTAAATTAGGCCTCTTTGGTATGAAGGTACTGTAGATGGGCAAAACAAAGTTGAATTATTTGACATCATAGGTCTTTCATAGCAAAAGCTGAGGTTTTCCAAACAATTTAGAAGAATAGCTCTTGCAAAATGTTCCCTAATAAATAGGCACTATGACTGTATTGTTCCTTCTCAATGTTTTTTGTTTTTCTCTAAATAAACATGGTATATGTTGTTCATATGTAATATTCTACCAGTGTTTTCCCACTCAGAGGTGTAATCATGAAAATTCCTAGAATGCAAGGACCACAAGGATTTGTCATACTTCTTAACTTTCTTAGGTTTAATTCCTGTGAAGTATGATTCTGCTCTGGATGGGGATTCTAGAAATAATGTTGGAGAATACCAAATGTGTAGTTTCTCCATGCATCTAGTACCATTCATCTAAAATTCACAAGTTGGCTTTTTTACGCTTGCAAAATAGCACAGCATGATGCTGATCCTGTTGCTTTTTCACTCTTGGACAGCATTCGCAGTAATGAGTTTACAGGTGTCCTGTAATCACTGTAGAGCTCATCATCTCTAGCACATTTGAATGGATGAGACTGGAATAACAGTTATATTGATAATACACAAGAAAAGAGATGTCAGTTCCCCCACTGAAAATGTCCAGACTTTATTGAATTTTTAAAAAATCCCTAGAATATCTGAATTAAATAAATATAGCTTGAAAGAAGCAATGAGACCTGTTGAGTAAAGAAGTGCTTTCATGCAATTAATATTCCAGTAGATATACATTGAGTGCAGTTTAAAAATCCTGAAAGTGTCACCATAGAACAAATTCAACTTTTAAATACTGTTAATACTAGTTGGTAACTACATTTTGAAGGATGCTTGACAATGGAGACAGAGGAAATTGTGATTTTGGTCATTCAACCACATTGTTCATGATTAGTTGGAATTCTTCACCTGTATCACAAGAACATACAGCACTGAGAATAGACTCAGAGTTATTTTCTATAAGTGAATGATTGGAACCTTTGATATCAGAGTATTGCTAGCTCCAATACTACAAGAAGTGATTAATATACAATTATAAAGCATATATGCAGTTTTATAATTTTGAATATGTAAGTAGGTCTATATAAAGATCCTTACGGTCAATTCCTATTGTTCAGGCTAGCAACATTGCTTAATGACCATCCTAATAGAGTTTTTCCTTTTCAAAGTATATTTTCATTAAGTATCTATTCTAATTTTAAGTCATGTGGAAGATTTTAGAAATTCTATCTTCATTAAACTAAATGAGATTCTTAGAGAATGAAATACAAATCATCTGAAACTAATTGAGTTAAATTACAGATCAATTTAGTACAACTAAATTGTTGGGTGATAGGCCCCCTCTTTTTTTAGAGCATAATTGCCTAGGGAAATGAGGCTTGTGCAATGCAGTGTCCATCCATCTGTCATACTTCACAGCTAATAATTGTGAACCCATTAAGCAGTCAGCAAAAGCAAACCAGATTAATTACACATGTTACTTGGAATTAGCCCAGGATATGTTGACTCTTGTCAATGTGGCAGTGAGGGGAGACAAGAGAATTGGGTCTGGGAGAACCAAAGATGTTATGGGACAGAGTGAAGTTAGGACAAGCAATGACGTAAATGGTTAATGTTGATGGGGAGGATATAGGATTTGTGTTCTCTGTCCCTAAGAATTGTGTTTCATTAGTTCTTTTACTTATGAAAGCCAGCTTCATTGCTTTTTCTTCTTGAAACATTAAAACCTGATATTTAAGGCCCATATAGTAATATTGAACATGAAGATTTCTTTTGGTTTTGTGAGAGGCAATGGGAGCTCTGTCTTAATGTTTATAAGAGCCTTATTGTCTGTTGAAGCTATTATTGCTTGTTTAAAGACAAGACAACATTTTTATTCCAGATTGGTCTTGAGAAGGAGAAGGCTGCTGAAGACATTGAGGATCCTGATGCCTACAAGTAAGAGATGCTTAGATAACGATGAAAGAGATTTTCAAGTGTTGGTAGCTCTTTCCTCACACCACATATTTCTTTTATCCTACTTAGAGGAGAGAGAAGTTGACCTGAATTTGGGTCATTTCTTTGTTATACACAAAGTTTTTTCATACTTTCCCTCCATACTTTTCTGCGGCAGTAATTCAAATATGATACTTACTGTGAGACTTACTTAACTTCAGGCTACAGGGTCAAAGCCCCTTGATGCTAGGAATGTACAGATATGAAGGAAGATGATTCCTTTCTAAGTTACATTAAGAGTCATTGAGTTCACTGGGAATTGAAGGCTGTCAAAGAAATCTAAAAGGTCACATAAACTGTAATCTTTCCTCTCTTTCATTAAGATAACACTATTTCCTTTTTCATTCATTTTCAGTATTGAGGAAGTTAAGCAGAAAAAGGAGTCTGAACGGATAATGAAGGAAGCTGAAGAAAAGAAAAATAAGAAAAGACAGGAGATAATTGCACTGAGACATGACTTTGTTTTTCTCCTTCAAAAGAATCAGGAGTTGCCCAAGCACATGCAGCTGCGCAGAGAGGTACATCTGGGTTTTATGAGGGCCAAAGATGTCCAACCCTTTGGATTAAGTTGCTGGAACTTCTGAATCACCGCTGATGATTTGTGCCAATTAAGAAGTATAAGAGAAAAATGTGGTTCTCTGTACAGATCCAAGTAGCTTCTGAAATAAAGGATTGTGTTGATGTGCGTGGAACTAAAGTACCTGGGCAAAAATATTTATTATCAAAACCTAGTAGCTAAGATAATGTGATGCTGGGTTTTCCATCTTTCTGCAGGAGTATGAGATGGACCATAGGATCTTTGAGGAGCTGGATAGACAGAAAGCACAGAGAATCCAGTCAGTGCAAAAGGAGCTGGCTTGGGAGCATGAGAAACAGTTGATTGGACTGCAGAAACTACAAAAACAGTCAGTACCACATTTACTTCTCCCTCTGACCTTGCATGGGACTTATTGTTTTTGAAGTTGTGCCTCCAACAAGGGAAAAGAATGTGATGTTTTTTCTCCCTCATATAGTCAATATTTCATCTGTTCTGTTATGATTCTGTTCTTACTTTATTTGGAACATACATGAAAGTACATATTGATATTTGTGTGAAATTAGTTCTTTAGAATCCTTGGTAAAAATTCAGATAGTCAAATGAAAGAAATAGCTTCATTCAGGTTAATTTCTATATCAAGAAAGCTGGTTGAGACTGTTTGCCTGGAGTTTTACCTCTAAGTTCAGTAAGAGCCCAGAACTGTTATTGAAATGTTGAAGAACAGCCTGTGAAATGAACGCCTGTTTTTCAGACAGGTTGCATGTCCGTCAGATATTTTAGTGTCATTGCTAACACAGTGTTCTCTGTACAATTTAAAGGTATGAAAAAACTTTCTCAAGAACACAAGTTTAAACATGAGGTGCATTTCGGGTTGCTTTTTGTAGATCTAAGTATCTAGCAAAAGATGAATTCCTAAAAATAAATACACAATATAAATAATACACAATAAAAAAGACACCTTAGGCACACAGAGGACTGGGAAAAAGGCTTGAATGAACATGTTTTTAATAATTCCTTAATGGAAGATGAAAGTTATTCTCATGAAGAACCTGGTGTAAGTTTCAATATTGGGAGAGGTCTTAATACATTTATTCTTGAGCGTCTCCATTCCTAGGTTGGATAAATGTCAATAGATAGTGTCAGATGTTATGCTGTAATAGCATATGCTATATTACTTATAGCACTTAAATATTGCTTATGACTTCTGAATTTTCGTGTAATGATTGCATATGCAATAAGTAAACTACACTATTCATGTCCTTTTGGTCAAGGCAAAATGGTATCTTGTACCTACTGACTAAATTTTTACTGACAGTTTTTTCTATTTTGGCTTTTCAGGTTTCGGGACTCACTAGAATTTACTGTTGTTGTTCATGCTATTCAAAGCAATCATCAGATTTCCACCTACAAACTTCTACCAGTGACTGAGAAATGCAGCCAAGATAAGGAACAAGTGGGCAGCAAGTGGAAAGTGCTTAAAGACAAGTGGAGAGCACTTAAACAGGCAGAAGCAGCAAAAAAAAAGGAGATCACCACAGAGACAAGGCATATACATAGTGGTAATGATAACTATTTAAATGTTGCAGTAATATGATTTCTGTCTTTCATCTCAGTTTGTTTCCCTGAGTCCAAGCTAAAGAAATAATAAGTGTAAGCGCAGGTAAAGAAATGCAGTGTGGTATATTTTTTCAGTACCTACATCATGGCTAGGCTTTCTGAACGAAGATTTGGGAAGGCTCTATCCACATTTGTTATAGGTTTTTTCAGTACTTACATACATAGTAACACTTATACATAGTTTTCCACGTTTAGGTCAATGTCACAAATTGTCTATCAGGCCCATGGGTAGAATGTGACTAAGAGTCAGGTCAAAGAACCTGAATACTTTCAGAACCTCCACTACACTGTAACTATACTGATTTACATCAGCTCTACAGGAGTTGTCCCAGGGGCTTTCCAGTAGTTGGGACTGCACTGTGCTGCATGGTATTTATAACTTCACATAGTTATTTTTTGGTCCAGATATTAGAATTTTTGTGGATGAGGCTGAAGAGCTGAAGATGCCAGAGGTCCAAAAGCCAACTGCACGTTATATAGAAATGAAACGTGAGAAAATCAGAAGACTTGTTGAGAAATCTGACAAAATTAAAGCCAAGATCATAAAGAGGAAGGCACAGTGGGATGAATTGTGAGTTTTGAACTGGACTCTGTGCCCTTTTAGTTGTGCTTCTTGTCTGAGGTCAAGTAATGCTATATAGGTGTCATATGGCACTATAATCTCTCTGCTTAGGTTTTTATATTCCTAAGGGCTGTAATTAAAATAGATGAATATTCATGTATCTCTGAGTCTCAAGAGAACATTAAAATATTTCAGTTAGTTTCTATGGTTCTTCTAAGCTATTAACAAATTTGAATTCAGCTAGGTAGTAAAATATGTCTAAATTGATCATGACTGAGAGACACCTAGGCCATTACAGTCAACTCTCGGTTAATCCTGTCAGCACCACATGGAGCAGATGCTGTAACAGGTGGGTTAGGTCACTGGTGTGAACATTACAGCCATTATGTCAGTGTTTCTAATAGGCCTTCATGCTCCATGATGAGCATGAGATCTTGAGAGGCAAGAAAGGGTGGCAGGACATATTTCACAGAATCATGGAATATCCTGAGTTGGAAGGGAGCCACAAGGATCACTGACATCCAGCTCCTGGCCGTTCACAGGACTTCCCCAAGAATCACACCATGTGCCTGAGAGCATTGTCCAAATGCTTACTGAACTTTGTCAGGCTTGGTGCTGTGACTATTTCTCTGAGGAGCCTGTTCCAGTGCTCAACCACCCTCTGGGTGAAAAACCTTTTCCTAATGTGTAACTTAAGTAACATCTTTGAATGATTTTTTTTCAAGGCCAGGTTGGATGGGGCTTTGAGCAACCTGGTGTAGTGGAAGGTACCCTTGCCTATGGCATGAGGGTTGGAACTAGATGATCATTAAGGTTCCTTCCAACCCCAACCATTCTATGATTCTATGCTCATGGAAGTACAGAAGTTCTTCATTAAGAGATGAATAAAAGGGAATGGGACCAATGTGAGTCAGAATACAAGGCTTTTAAGGTTATCGAGTGTTTAACAATATAGAGCAGGATAAGGTATTCTGTGCTACGGGCTGGTAGACTGTTGACACATGGCTCCCTGAAATTGAGAGCAGCATGTACTTACTTAACCCAGAACTCAGTCCGAGTGTGAAGGTTTAAACTGTCCGATAACAGAACTATGTTTTAAGAATTCTTAGGGGAAAAAAAATTAATCTGAGGTTTTCTTTCAAGTGTGCAAGGATATTCTTGCCAAAGTAGCCATTCTTTTGTGAAAGAAGCTTATCATTCTTGATCCCTCTTTCGCTGTCCTTGCTGCACAAATCAGAAGGTGTGAAATCACCCTGTTTGTTCATCTGTATGCTCTCTGTCTTAAAGTTCAGCTTTATTTTGTACCTACCAGATACAAGAGCAAACCTCGCAATGACTATGAGAATCCCAAAGATGCTGAGGAGATCAGAGAAGAACGGGAGAATATGGGATGTTATCAGCTCAAGACTGCCTCTGACTACAAACTCCCTGAACACAAGTATGTGAACACTGAGAAGAAGATGATGCAGCTTGCATCCCTGAAAGAGTTGGTATGTAAACTGCTTTGTTGCTGTGTATATTTCCCCTTTTTTGGTGGAGGGGGAAGGGAGGATAGTGCATTAGTCACTGAAGAAATTTTTTGAAAGGAAATCAAAGTGGATGTAGGAAGAAGCCTTGAAGGACAGACTGCTGTGTTGAGTCAGCTTTAGTTACAAATCAGCCTTTTTCTTGTGAACTGTTAGTGCTTCACCTTCAATCCAGGATAATCTTCAGATGGCTCGTTATAAATGAGAAAGAGAATTTACCTTTACTAGTATTTCAGCAGGAACACCTTTCTTTTTGAATTCTTCAGAAAGTCTTATCATGTAGTAAAACACTGAACTAAATACATCCCCCCCATGAAATACCTTTACAAAAACAGAGATGTGAGCAAGGATGAGTGTTTCTAGTGTGGCCTCTCCATATTTACACTTTGGATATCACTGATTCTGTGTACTAAGCATTAGAATCTTCCTGAGAAATCAGGTCTTTTGGAGCCACCTTGCTGCGATAGGACTTCTACAGCTACCACACATCTTTTAACCACAAATACGCAATAAGCTCAAGTGTTGTGCAGTATCTTTGCTGCTTTCCTTGTGACTTCTTTCTCCCAGTCTTTCTCATAGGAACTGTTTTTCATTTTATTTTGTTGGAGTGCAAAAGAGTGACACATTTCTTTATCTAAAAGAACAGTGAAGAAATACATCTATTGCACTTGGAACTGCCTAGTTACTTTTTGGTAGGAAGGCTTCTTTCTTGCCCTGCTTAGTGACAGAGGAGCCTCTTTGCTGCATGGTTTCTCTTTGCCTGGTGAAGTGGCCCTGAGTCTTCTCCAGCCTTATCCTCATGAACGTGTTGCCTGATCTCAGGCACCCTGTGTGCTGGATGACTTTGACAGTGAGGTCTAAACATTATAGAATTAATGCTACAGTCTCAGGGGGTCTTTTGGATCACTTTAGTCTCATGCTTGGGCTTCAGCACTTCATTGTAGTGCTGATGCTACCAGATACCCAGTGATTAACCTAATTCATTAGGACAAGCAATACAAACAAAGGAAACAGTTCTTTTCATAAATTCCAGGTTTGTACAGATGAAGAATTCCAGTTACTTCAGGTAGGTGGTGTATAGGCTTATTTTCTGTTATAAAGATCAGAGAGGTTTTTGCCAAATCTGTTAATGATACATCACATTCAATTATTATTTCATGTGAAAAGGGTCAACTAATACAGCACCTCCTTATTGCAGAATGACAGAAGTAGGAAGATGCTTCTGATGGTAATCTAGTCCGAACCCTCTGCTCAAACAAGACTACACAGAAGAGGTTGCCCAGGGCCATGTCCTAATGGCTTTCCAATATCTCCAAGGATTGAGACCCTGCAACCTCACTAGGCAATCTGTGCCAGT
Source organism: Corapipo altera (assembly GCF_003945725.1). Lineage (NCBI taxonomy): Eukaryota > Metazoa > Chordata > Aves > Passeriformes > Pipridae > Corapipo > Corapipo altera. The sequence continues at coordinate 1,776,596 of NW_020884910.1, read as the reverse complement.
GTTCAGTTACCCTCACAGTAAAAAAGTGTTTCCTGATGTTCAGAGGGAACCACTTGGGTTTGAGTTTGTGCCCATCTCCTCTAGCCAGTCATTGGGCACCACTTAAAAGAGCCTGGCTCCATCCTCTTTGCATGCTTCCTTCAGGTATTTATATACATTGATGACATCCACCCCAAGCCTTCTCTTCTCCATGCTGAACAGTCCCTGTTCTCTCAGCCTTTCCTCAGAGAAGAGATGCTCCAGTTCCCTAATCATCTTAGTGGCCCTTTACTGGACTGTCTCCAGTAGCACTGTTTCTCTCTTGTACTGGGGAGCCCAGAACTGGACACAGAACTCCAAATGTGACCTTGCCATGCTGAGGAGGGATCACGTCTCTTGACCTGTGGCAATACTCCCTAACACAATCCAGGATAATGTTAGCCTTCTTGTGTTGAGGAAGACTTCTTATAATGTAAGTATTCCTGGGGAATCCTACTAAAATTGTTTTTCCGTTGCAGATCCATAGGAAGAAAGCGAATATGAACAAAGAGATCGTGTCTTTGCGGGACCTCAAGGTTTCTATTATTGATGAAATCAAGTGTTTAGTGAAGGAGTTGAAATCCATACAGGCAACCTTGGATTTGTCAGAACGTCTCCCTCTTCCCCTGATCCCTCAGCTACACCCAGATGAGGTTCCTGAAAAAAAATTTGAGTGCAACAGTGACATCCTCCAGAGGTTCAAAGAGGAGCTGGCCAAGGCAAAGCCCCAGGAACAATTGGAAGGGTCTGCCTCGTTTCGTGCATTTAGGCGTGGGTTTATTCCAGCTCCTTCAGTGGAGGAGACTGACCCCATGGCACAGGCTGCAGATACACACCCAGTGAACACAGCATCATCTGTGGGCACAGAGCAGCAGAAGGTGTTTGAGATTGAGAAAGCAGAGCCAACAGAAATAGAACTGGAAATTTTAAAGAGGGAGAAGATAAAAAATCTATACTTCCAGGAGACCTTGATTAAAAAGGTAGGAAATCAAAAGCTATTTTTGTCGAATTAAACAAGGCCACTGGATCAGAAACAAAACCAAAACCCTTTTTGTCTCAGGATTGCAGCTATTCTTACCTTTCTGAAGTTCAAAAAAATTATATCTGTTGCAAATTTGCAGTGTAAATCAGTATAAATCCATAACTATGACCTGTGGGCTGACTATCATTACTTGAAAAACACATCTTAGATTTCTTATTGATTGTTCTATGAAACTATGGGCAAAAAATCCCACGTAAAATGTTAGACAGTACTTGAAAACTTACAAAGAGTTAAAAAAGGAGCATCACTACAACTTTGTAGATTCATGATGTTCTCAGCTCTTAAATAACTGTAGTCCCAGCTCTTTGGTCTCAAAAACTATTTTTTAGGATTAGAAAAGGTACAAAAGAGAGTAGCCAAAATGATTAGTCATGGAAAAGCTTCTTTTAAAGGTACATCTAAACAGATAAAACATCTTTGGCCTGCAAAAAGAGCAACTGAAACAGTGGTAGAGATGTAATAAAGTTATGAATAGCATAGACAAGGAAAGTGGGAATCATCTCTTACAAAAAGGAGAGATATCAAATGAAATGGTCACATAGAAAGCTTGAAGCATGCAAATGGAAATAGTTTTCCTACCCAGCAATAGCTAAGCTTTGGAACTCAGTGTGAGAATGTGGGGGAAGCTACAATTTGATAAACTTTGGAAGAAAAATCTGTTCAAAGCTGTTGAACACAAGCACACTGCTTCAAACTCAGGATGTCTCTAAGTCAGAATTAGGAGGGTATGGAGAGTAGTGTACCAGAGGTACACCTGTTTGCTCCATTTCTTGCTATCTTTTCTCTAACTTCTGCCACGGGCCATCGATTCTTTAGTCTTCTCCAACACAGACACTCTTGTGTTTATGCATATGAATGTTTTGAGGGAATATCCAAATTCTGCTGTGACAGTCACATATATGTAAGTTAACATTGGCAGCTGCTAGTACTGATTTAACTGTAAATGTTTAAGGAAGAGCTGGCAGGTATTCCAAAAGAGGTCTGTCAAGGCAGAAGACTTATTTATTGCTACATAAACTACTGTAAACTACAGACTACTGTAAAGTATTCTCTGAAGAGTAAAATATTTCTAGGGTGCAGGGGAATGCAGTGAAAGATTCCTGTGAATCCCTAGTGATTGTTTTAATATAGAGCTGAGAACAAAGAAACATCTGGGGGTAACTTTGTCTTTCCAAGTGCTTCAGTAATCCATAGGAAATAGCATGCCTGAGTTGTTGATTTGGCAGAGAGAATTTTACCCTTCTGCTCCTTTCTCTAGATTTACATGTTTAGCTCCACTCGTAATACTTTTCCTGTTTGACTCTGATGTGCTCCAGATCAACATGCTGGTGATCAACTTTGATGCTGAACTTCGCCTTTTGCGGCACAAGAAGCTGAAGATGGATGTGCAGATGAAAAATGCTGACCTGCGCTGCATCACGTGCTGTGAAGAGCTGCTTATCCTGAAGAAACTTGAGAAACATGAAGACTTTCTCCAGGAGCAAATTTACGCCCTCATCAGTGAACAGGAGGCCATAGAAGTAAATAGGCCACGTGTCTCTAGATTTAACAGTACCATTAATGCAGGGGTTGAAACAAAAGCAAGCCATAAAATAAATGGTGGTATGCTTTTGCTTCATTTTAGCACTGATGCAGTGTCTAGTGCTAGATTTTGAAAACCAAGAAACTCTTGATGATCAACCTGGGACGGTCACTTTTAACTTCAAATACTTAATCTTTTCATAATCTTAATGTTTGCATTTTAATGGGTACTTCATGATGTGGCATAAGTGACAAATCACATACTTTAAGAACATACTCCTAGGTGTTGCTTGGTTGAACCATGGGTTTAAAGAGAGAAAGATGAGTTTTGCACATCCAGATCTTCACAGATGCATCATATATACATACACATGGGTGTACCTTTTAACTGAAGTAGGTTTATTTGTTTCTTTAGCTGGAATTGAAGAGCTACCTTGCACAAATTGAGGATAAAAAGTGTGAGATTTTAAAGCTTCGGGAATGTAAGAAAGCTCTTTATGCCAACTTCCAAGCATCCCTTGGAGAAGACAATGAATTTGCCCATTTTCTGACCAAGGTTCTGAAGAAGAAAATCGAGTGTGTGGAAAAAAAAGAAGTAGGAAGAGAAGCAGGTTGGAGATTCTGTTCTTTTTGTTTTATGGATTTGTTACATGTATGTCTGTGTGGTCAAGTAAATGTCTCACTCTATCTGGGGCCCTGAGTACATGCAGCACTCAAGTCAGTTCAAAAACCCATAGATCAGATGTACCCGTATTTGTTTGTATACTGACAAGGTGTTCTATGGCAACCATCCTGAATGATAACAATGCTCTGATTCAGTTTCTAACATGACTACGGTTGGTCTGATCATAGGTCCTGCAGTTTACTTCCTGTAAGTCAATATTGATGACTGATAATTGGTAAAAAGAAGAGGCAAAGCTTTAAATAGGTACTTCCTATGCTGTACCAATGGGAGCTATGGATAAGTTATTAGTCTGTCACACTCATGACATTCTGCTTTAATCTGCCCATTGACTGATGAGAGATCATAAACCTAATCTGCAATCATCTATTAGTCACAGGACGAAGCATATTACAAAAGGATTTAATTTGTCTTAGTGACTCAGTTTTACACTGTTAAAGCTAGGCAGCCGTACTGAGCTAAAATACTTGTGCTCTTCCTGACTTGGCTTTTGATTTCAAGTGGGACATGATTAGCAAAAAGGGCAGACAATGGTGATGCTTTTATAATAGATTTGTGCCTCCATATTTTGTGTGATTGATTAATCTGTGTAGTAGAATGATAAACCCACAAGTTTTAAATTCCTGGCATGTATAGAGAGGAAACATTATTGAAGTCCCAAAAATATGCCTGTGCCTGTGCCTTTGCCTTTACTAGGTGATCTCTCTCCCTCTTTCTTTTCCCCTCTTTTTTATTTTCTGTGAAATCATCAGATCAATGCATTAGGCACAAGGTGCCTGGATTCACCTATTACCAGGATGATCTTTCATGGATTATTAGGATTATGTTCACCAGCACATTGGCATAATGCACAGCTGTGGGTCTGGAGGTGTTTTGAAAGCCAGTGTTACTGTCTCTTTTTTTCAGATGAAGAAGATGAGAGTGAAGGGGAGGATGAAGAGTCTGACTTGAAGCCTGACGAAGAAAATTCTGGATCTGAAGATGAAGTCTTTGATGACTCTGTTTGCCCGGATGGTACCCAAGCCATTATTTCCTTGCTTTGACTAATTGTTTAGCTTTAGGGACAGTATTGTGTATTTAAAAAGAAAACACAGAATTTTTCACTATTCACTGCACATTAAAGCCATGAAGGGCTGGAATGTGTGTGCCCTTCCTGAGTGCAGCATTTTTCCCCATGAAATCTCAGTGAAGATAATGAAACAGCTGGTAGCGTAGGGTACTCTAATTAAAAAGTTTGGAAAAATAAAACTTAGCTAAGCACTAAGAATTAATTATTTTGTGTAAAGAACCACTCACCATCATGGCTGTTTTGTGGAGAAAAAAGGCTCCTGTCAGGAGTGGAGCTGTAACAAGGCTGTAGCTGCTCTCTGAAACCTCCTGCCTGGCCTAGCAGGATCCCTCCCTGTTCAGGGAAGTTCTGAGGCTCTACCATGCTGTTAATTGAAGCTCTTTGTTACCACCTCGTGGATTTATGCAGCAATTGCCTGTTGCTAGGCTGCTCTCTTAAGGGTATCTGAAAAGTTAGGAGCTTTACTTTGCAAAATCCTCTTCATTCATGCATTCAAAAAGGCAAGAAACTTCTCCCCCGCTTTTTCTTTTGTCTGAGTTTAACTAATTTAGGGTGTTGTTTATTAAAAATTCTTCAATTGGTATGCCAATGACCATGTAACAACACTGCTTCATTTTTAAGTTAGAACTTACTAACAGTCCACCTTACTTTTTTTTTAATTGGATTTTAATATCATTTCCACAAATTGAATTTTTTATTAACTCCTCATTTATCTCATTTTTCAATGAAATGTTGTGAAGAAATGAATATTTTTACTTTTTATTTAAAAAGTCCAAATTACTAATTTAATAGGGAAATTACATGTTGCATTAGCCTCTTCATACTTGTCTTTTCATGTGTCATTTTCTTTGCCTTTATTGGACTCTCTTTTTTATTACTTTGCCTGCTGATTTGGGCATAATTATGCACTTGATTAGTATGACTGAAATCACAGTGTTAGGTAGAAATTCGCAGGTCTTCCTTACCATGAAACAAATGAAAGAGGTCCTGTGAACCACAGCTTCGTTTACAAATAGAGCTACAACTGAATCCTACAGCAAGTTCTTAATTTATAGGGAAGGGTGCTATGGATAAAAAACTATGCGTTCACATAATTGAACTGTAACATGTATTAATTACTGAGACTGTATTGCTTAAAAAAGCTAATTTTTGAGCACTTGGCTTTAATGTTGGCTTTGATGCATTTAATCTGACTTCTGGAAACAAACCTACTGAATGTAAAGTAAAAAAAGATCCATCCAAGACATTCACCACCTCATGGAGGAATGTGGCTCACGGGATTTATGTTTGAGAAAGCTCAGACATAAGACCAAAACCCTGGTCTTATTAAGGGGAACACTTGGCAATGTGCACAGTAGGAGATGCTACCAGCTCCAGCCAGTAACTATAGTACAGTCATAATGGAACTAATCTGTTCTTTGGCTCTTTCCTCCTCAGACTGCGACGAGGCACTCTTCCTAAACACCCTCCAGCTCCGGCAGCAGCGGTTAGACATTGAGAAAGCTTTAGCAGAGGAGAAGAAAATTGCTGCTGACCTCAGAAAGAAATATAATGCCTTGGCTGAAAAGGTATTGTAGTGTTTTCTCAGCAAACATCAGCATGCTCCACTGAAAATGTTGTGCTAGTGATTTTGGCTAAGATTTATAAACAAAATCCTAAGCCTTTGAGAGGCCTCAGTTTGGATGGAGGTATCTGTGGTAGCACAGAGGCAGGAGGCAGCTCAACATGGGTCAGCTGTCCTCCTGAAAAGGGGGAATCAAGGTAGTCCAAGCTTAGCTTCTGTGAAGCTGGATCCTGGTTTTAGGTCCAGTCCCTTTCCAGCTGTTTAGCCATCATGCAGCAGCAGAAGCTGGATTCTCTGGATCAGAAGAAACGCCTGGTGTAGCCTGGCCAATCCTCTGTGCAGGTGTGTGGGGATGGAGAGATGGAAGAATACTTATCCTAGCATGAATGTAGGTTAAAATAAATGCATAAAACTGCTATTGTTCCATCTATTTCTTTTGCTTTTAGTTATTTTCTTTTGCTCTTTGTCACAGGTAATCACTGAATAAACTCTTGATGCAAATTTTCCTTTTAGCTTTTTTGAACTCCTGCATTCACTAAGACATTTGATTTATATTAATTCAAAAATATATTCATTTGAAGGGTTATCCGGGATAGAGAGAGAGTGCTTCCAAAATAACATTATGCAAGTCTTTCTTTTATTCTGTCTCAAAAATGTTCCATCAAATATGCTTAACTTACAACATTTTTTGTTTAGTTTTTAAAGGCTTTCCTAAGTGCCAGCTGCCACATATTCACCCTGGGGTCTGACATTTGAGTCTGAATTGTTTCTTTCTCATGCAGAATCAATAAGCATTTCCAGGCATAACACAATAAAAATTATCTTGCAGGCTCTGTAGATCTACAAGTATTTTAGATGTTAAACAAAGCAGCTGTCTCTTGATATATACAGGGCTTCTCTAAGGAGACATTTACGAGTGCACATGTGTACAGACGTATTCAGGTTAGAATACTGCTTCAATATATAGATAAGCCTTGTGTTTGTCTATGAAACTCACCTATAATATGTAATAAAAAAAAGTAAAAGAGCATTTTTTTCTATGCTACTTTCCCTTAGGATGAGGAACTCTAACAGAACCTTGCTACCTTGTATATTTTGAGTACTACAGGATTTTTTCAATCCACAATTTGTCTTTCTGCAGGCAGAAGAAGTGGAAACCAGTCTGGACACAACAAAGAGGGATCTGGAGATCTTTCAGTGGGAAAAGCTGCAGAGACTGAATGAGCTAAATGTAGTTGTGCCTTTGAAACTCCATCAGGTAATTCAAGATGTTGTGCATCTGCAGGTGCAGAATGGCCTATGTACACCTAAACAATGGTGTTACTGTTCTTTGGACCCCTTAGTTCCTGATTCACCGTATTATCCTGGGAATGAAGTGCCATTAATTGAACTTCATGCTGCTATTTCCTCTAGAATTCTTTTTTTTTTCCTTCTCCTGGACTGACAGAATGAGGTAAGGACAGGCAGGTTGGTCCATTGCTGAAACGTGCATAGTCTTCAGGTGCTTTATATGTTTGGCATGGTATTTTCCTTCAGGACCTTATCTACTGATATTCTTCTGGAAAAATAACCAAAACCCACCCTAAAAAAAAACCAGACCAAAAAAGTCCCAAAACTATTGAAACTCATGTGAGTTCTGCCCAATTCAATAATGTTGGATTGGATACACTGCATTTGTTTATACAGCTGTGAGCACAGGGAAGATAGTAGAAAATTAAGAGGAAAACTCATGACAATACTGTTTTTTTGTCTGGGCTGAATCATGTCCTCAGAGAAGATAGGCCTCTGCCTGTTAGTGCCTGCATACTTTTCAGGCAAGCTCAGCTCTCTCCATTTGTTCTATCTCCCATCATTAAAAGGTTCATAATAAAGACAGGGGAGTCTAAGGCCTGACTGTGCAATCCTGCAGCTCCTAGACAATTCAAAATTACAGCTGACAGGGAGTGGGTTACTCTCCCTTTGTTCCAGGAGCCTTTGAAGGGTGGACAGCTTTATGTGTAGGCAGTCGTGATAGATCTAAGTGGTCTTTCAGCTTCACTGAGTGGTAACAATTCCCTGGCCCAAAACACGAGTTGTGCTCACACTTACTATTACCTCCCTCCTTAGTTCTCTATTGCTTACACATTTGTTACCCAGAGATCACCAGCACCCTTAATAAGTAAAGTCACCTTAATAAGTAAAGTCACCTTAATACGTAAAGTCAGCCTTGCTTATTTGTGGCTACTTCTTGCAGGTGCAGTGCTTAGTTGATGGGGAGATGCCCAGTGACTTCTCCCAGGCTTTGGTATTTACCAGTCAGTCCTTGGAGTACCTGCAGAAGAGAGTTGTGGACTTACGTAATGAGAAGACAGTGCAAAGGGAGCATTATAAGAAGGCCCGGGAGAAACATAGGCAGCTTGTCCAGGACAAAAAGGAGATGGAGACAGAGATTCGACGTGAGTAACAGAGACTCTGAACTACACAGCACGCTAATGCTCATTCCTTCCCCCTCACTGGGTGTGGGTAACTCACCACGTGTCTGTCTCTATACTTGCACAGGCTGTGCGAAATAATTTGGGACCTTAGTATATGTAGAGTTGACTGAGGCGAGACACTGGAAGTCTGGATACATGATTGCTATTTCTGGTTATAAACCAGAACTCCTAGGAAGAAAGTTGCTTTCCCAAAGCTATGTAAGGTTTTTTTTGGCAATTTCCTCTTCTGTGTAACATCAAAGAATGAAACAAGCCCTATTCAAAACACTTTCCCAAGAACTAAACCCAAAGCTGTGTCTAGCACCACCAGACCTGCAGAGGCCCTATATAGCCTATGGTGTGGGAATGGCTTACTAGGACTGGCTTAGAGTGTGGCTTGATGAGCACACAGGCATGATCATGGGCAAGGACAAACAGCAATACTCAATTGTGAGCTCTGTGTGGGTTTGTGTGAATTATTTATTAGAAAACAAATACCAAATTGCTCAGAGAAAAAGCTGGGATAAGGCAGAAATTCTTATTAACCAACAGTGCTGCCATTTGTGCCCCTCTATTAGGACTGGAAGAGAAGTGCAATCATCTGATGATGGAGAAGTTTGGTCGGCTGGTTGATTTTGAAGCAGTTCAAGCACACTCTGTTAACATACCCATGGAGGACATGAAAGTGAAAATAATGGAGAAAGAATATGAGCATTACCTGGAGCTTAAAAAATGGGAGGTAAGGAGGAGGAAAATGAGGAAGACAAACGTGTTATGATTATCTGTTAAGGCTTCATTTCTCTGGAACTGCATAGTTACACTAAAATCTTTTGTGAACATGCTCATGTTTGATTATTTTTCACTTGTCATTAATAGACTATAATATCCATCATCTTTCCTACCTCTGCTCCAGTTGCTGATGCACATCCCATTTTCTCATGGATGTAGTTGATGATCTCGTTTTATTTTCCTCAAATGCATTGTTCTGCTTCAGTCCCCATATGAAGTTCTTCCAGAGTGCTTCTCTTTGGTTCTCAGGTAGCATTCAGCACCTACTGCCTTCTCCCACCACCTTTAGTGACAAACTGTTTGAGTACAGGGCAAGCCCTGGCTCATGCCTGGGATGCCAGTCTGTGCAGTCTGGAAAGTTCATACCTCTATCTGGGGGAGCCTAAGGCTCAGCTACTGTTAGTGCAAGGAGGCAACATGCTTATGCTGCCCTTACAGAAGGGCACACAAGGGTACAGGAGTACTATGTACCTAATGGCTTTCTCTTTCTCACAGTTTTGCCTAACTGCTTCACTTACTTAGGCATTTGCAATATATATATGTGTGTGTACATATATATATATATATATATAAACATGACAGATTGCACTAAAGATAGTGTGGGATCAGGTGGTGTGTGCAGGATCAGTCTGTTGTTTACATGTCTTCTGTGACACTTACATTGTGCCTAGCACTTCTTCCCCACTTCACACTTTTTGTCCTCTCTCATCCCTGCTCAATATTTTACATCTTTCCAGGAAAGAATCTTAGAACTGCAGCAGACGCTAATGAAGGTGACAAAGGAAAACACCACCAAGCTGCTGCAGCTGGAAGAGTTTTGCCAGGAAAAGCATCAACTCGAAACTAAGCTGGATTCACTACCAAATGATCTGGTAAGCCTCTTAGCCACTGTACTACATGCAGGTTTGGGACTGTTCAGAAATGGGTAAGGGATCATCTGGCCCTCAGCAGCTGTCTGGTCTTGCACCCTGCTCTGCTGTTAGGGCTAATAGTGGGACAGGAAGAATGGCTGCTCCAGATCTTGTAGAAAGGGAGAGTAATGAGCTGATCCTGAAGAAGCCATATGTTGGCATTTCTGTAATTTCTTACTTAACTGCTTTCTAAGACTGAAACAAATTCCTCTTATTTCTAATTAAAATATGCCTTGCAGGAATTAAAATATATTCCTTTGTTACATGGAAATAGTATGTAACAAAGTGTTCCAATGAAAAGTGGTTTTATTGCTCTGTACTAGGGGATAAGGCAGCCACCTGTGACAGCCTAAGTTAGTGGTCCCTCACTCTCAAGTTTCAAGTAGTTGTCACTAAGGAATGGAGAAGTCATGGAGATGTCCTGCTTCTTGGAAAGCTTCACTTCCCCCCCGTGAAATAAATTTCCACTGTTCATCCTCCCATGTTTTATAGAAGCCTTTTTTTTCCTCTCTATCCAGGGAGCAGAATTTCAGGGCACCCAAACTACAGACATGAAAGAGAGAGACAGGCTGGGGTCACGGCTCATGCGCATGGCTCATGACATAGCCCACGTGAGAGAGGAGATCAATCTGGTCAGAAGAGGTGGGTACTGAAAAGAAGGACTCGCTTTCCTTGGCAGGAAAGGGGGGCGCCTCTTTCTACAACCTTTCACCACAGGACTGTGAGACTCCAATTGAAGCACTCCTTGTTCTTACACCAGCAATGGTAACTAACAATCCAAGTTGCCCTTAAAATTAACCGTGGCAGCAGTCATGCCCAGAGTGAGAAATTGTTTTGGCTATACAGGGGTCAGTTGTAAAGGGTTACATTTGTTTCCTCTATCACAATATGACTGCAGCAACAGATACGGAATAAAATAAATTGCAAATAAAACGATTAAATACTGTTATCAGTCCATTGGAGAGACTTGCACTGGACAGGTGCCCTGTGTGTGTGTTTATTATGTTTGTCTGCTCTTCAATGAAGTGGCCATGGAAAGCTGGATCAGAGTTTCACATAGGCAAATACAGCTTTGGTACCTTGTTCTCAAAAATGGTAGAAGAGGTCTGCCTTAAGGGTGCATTTGTTATTGCTGAGCATCCCAGCAGGAACGGCACTGCTCTGCTAACTGAGCTAGTAAAGGAAAGTGCTATTTACTGGGAGAAAGCAAGGGGGCTTTTTTTCCTCAGAGCCTGTGGTGCTCAGAAGGGTATGGAGCAGTGGAAAACTGCACTGCAGTGCAGGATGTGGCATTTACCTGGCATGAGGAGGGTACAGCAAATGTAAAGTCAGCCTGTAACTCCACTTGCACCTGCCTGATCAGAGTGAGAGAGCCAGGCTCAGTGTGTTTTCAGGTCTTACTATTTTTTGCCTCTTGCATTTAGTATGGTGGCAGCATGTGATCATTTACAGCACCTAACCTTACTGAGAAAACTTCCTTCATCCCCAGGGTGAAGGATTATGTTGCACAGGTCTTCCAGTGCAAGGCTTCTGAGAGTGCATGGGAACACTTGGGGGTTGTTGCTCATTTTTAATTGAATAGGTTGGACAACCTGTAGCTGCTCTTGCTGTTCCTCCCCCCTCCCTGCCTTTTGCCACTGGTCTTTGTGTCTCTCTCTGGTTCTTTTGTTTGGGGTCCCTTCTGGGAGGCACCCGCTTGAGCTGTTATGGTGTAGCTGCACCACAATTAAATTACTTTAAGGAACCAAACATCTGAGACTCTGCTTTGGGGAATCCAGGGTTGAGCCAGTAAGAGAAACTTGTCTGATAGTGTGAGTGGGGGGTGTGCAGAGAGTCAAAAGGGGCACCTGTTGCCTCACTGGAGCTGCCTACTGTGAAGGGGCTTCGGTCCCAGCAGTTAAAAGTCTTGGGTAGAGGGAGTGTGACTGCCAGAGTGGCTCTTGGATGGTCAGAGAGGAAACTTTCCTTAACAGTCCCTTTGGAGGTGCTGAGCATCCCATGTTTCCTTAAGGAAAAAAAATCACTCTTATCCACAGGCCTGCATGCTGAAAGTTCCTGAAACTGGAAAACCACAGGGTAGGGGGTGGGGGTAAAGGAAACAAGACTGGCAGAGATTTGAGTGTCTGGCTGCCTCCCTCCATCACCAAACTCATGCAACTATCCTTGTAAATAAATGAAAATTTCCTCTAGCTGTGCTCCACACTAGAAGTTTCATGTCCCTTAACTGGCACAGGTAGCACCTGTCCCTCTTCTGAGCTCAGCATTAAGGAGATTTCACCTTGGTGGCTATTTGAAAAACTCTTAACTGCAGGAAAATGTCACCATTCCCCAGGTGTCCTGCTTGCTGTATCTCTGCAAGTAAAAAAAAAAAAAAAGGCTCATTCTGTGTGAGGAATTAGCATAAAGCCAGGCACAGCAAAGACTAAAGCCTTTATTTGAGATGTTAAAGCGTGGTTTGTCTTTACAGATAGGTGGCTGCAGATGGCGTGTATGTGAAGGGTTGTTTAAGTTGATTAGGCAGAGTGTGTAACTCCAGTCCATTCACAGGAGTGTGTTCCTGGAACAATCCTTCCTGTAGGGGACAGGAGAAGACCTTTTGTGAAGCCCTCCCTGCAAGAGGGTGCTCGACCTTGGTGGTGGCAGCTCTGTTTGGACCCATGTCCAGCAATGTCTCTTGTCCAGCTGTTGCAATCCTGTGCTCTGATGAACAGCCAGGGTGCCACAGAGAGCTGCTGCTTTGTTTCCTGGGTCCTCCTGTGACCTTGCTGAGGATGCCTTCTGTCTCCATAGCATTATAAAAGGCACATATACATCTATATACAAGTGCATAAATATATAAATAGGGGTGTTATACAAAAATAAATACCCTTTCTCTTTTTCTCTTTAGAATAAGTCTTTTGCAAAAGGCAGCTTGGTCCCTAGCTGGGGGGAGGGTGAGTCTCTAAAGGTCTCAGTGGTGATGGGCTGCTGTTCAGGTGTCTTGGTAGATCCTGACCCAAAGATGTGATCACTGGATTCTGGGAATGGAGATCTCCTCTGGACTGGCAGCACTCTAGTCTTTCTACCTCTTCAACTGGCACTAAGCCTAGGCAGCAAGGGCTTCCTGAAAGGGAAAGGAGCAAGAAATAATTACAATGCATGATGAAATGAGAGATGAGATGGGAGGTTTTTAGTTAAGAGTTCACTTTTTGAGGAGAGGTACTCTGGTCAAAGAGGAACATGTGCATTCTGAAAGTCTATATGGGAATTCGATCCCATGACTGCACAAAACAAGTCAGATCCATACTACAGTTGTGGTATCAATGGATCACGTCCTAGGGAGATGGATTCACGTAATTTGAACACGAGCAATCAGAAATGCTTTACAGTGAGATTTCCCTTCAAAATCAGCTTCAAATGATGAGATGAAGGAGACATGGACTTTTCCAAAGTATTCCACCACTGACCTTGGTGGAACAAGGTGTCCCGTCGAGGATCCAGGCTAGGGCATCCCACTTTGCTTCCCATTACTGGATGATGGAGGCCAACAAAGTGCTCTTGAAGGTGAGGACAGTCATCTTGTTGCTGAAGAAGCTGGTGGGTGGAGTCATCTGGTAGACTGTAGAGGAAAGAGCTGTCTTCTGTTCTTGAGCTGGGCAATCTGGGGAGGCAGGCAGAGAGGTTTGGTGCTGTTAACAGATTTTTCTTCCTTGAAAGAGATAACCTGTGTAACAGTCAGCTGCATCAATGCAGTGACACACAGCATTCTTAAGTGAGGGGAAGAAATGGGAATCTACTTGTGAGACGGGAATGAGGTGATGGGACGTGGTATCCCTGATCCAAACAGCCAGTGAGTGCCACAGGAGCTGGGAGAAGTAGTGCCTCATAGGGAACACGGTAATAAAGACATCTGAACAGTGAGACACAAAGCACCCCCAGCTAGAACCCAGGCAGATTCTGGGGCAGCTGTTTATCAGCATTCAGTCATAGCTGCTTGTTTCTATCGTTCTGCTTTTCAGTCTCCCATTCAGGAGTAGGAGGAGCAAAAGGGGACAGGGGAAGTAGGTCTTGGCCACCTTTACACACCTCTACAATTTAATTATTCCTCCCTGAAATCATGAGAGGAATGAGCTTTACAAGAGAATTTGGACCAAGAAGGCCTAGTGGTGGAGCATGGATTTGTTTCCCAAATGAGTTGGGACAGATGGGAGTGTATTGAGGGCAAGCTTTTGTGAGCGTGTAGTCTTGTGGGTTCCATCCACCCCCTCCACAAGCCAGGACTAACCTGGAGGGCTGGTAGTCTTGCTGGGCATTCCCATTTTGCAGCACTCTTGCCTGCAGCAAGGCGTTGGTCTCCTCGTGTGTCTGGAAGGACAGAGAAGGATTCTTGGAGCAATAGCACATTAAGAAGCAGGTGCTGTGATCTGGGAGTTGAAACCCTGGGGCAAATGGGTGAGGCTCTTATGGCAGAAGGCAGAGAAAGCTGAAACTGTTTATTTTGCTACAGAGGACAGTGAAACTGAGCACTGAAAAACTCACTTCATGCTTACTGCTGAATCAGTGGGGGACAATAACCAATTTATAGTCTCTGCCAAGGCACTGCCTTGGCCTATGTTACTCTTTACACACAGAGTCCTCAGCACTGTCAGTCCTTGTGAGCTTCGCTCAGGAGAAACAGGAACCTCCTCCATACTTAAGAGCCACTCCCCCAAGAAACCACCTGTTCACCAGTGTTTTGGAGACCTTCCTGTTCCCCCCATGTCTCAGACTCCACTGCAAAGAGGAAATCTCTTTTAAAAAGCCAGTGTTGTCAGTTCTACATGCTGCAAAGTGTGGCAAAGTCTGGAGAAGCCCTCCCACTGCAACCATGGCCTCCAGCTCATGTCAAACCAGCTCTTAACTACAGGTGTGGACATACCGGTGGCACTTCATCTGGGCTGTAATCTCGGGGCTTGGTGCTTGCATACCCCACTCCTGAGGAGGGGCAGATGCCATTCAAGTGTGCCCTGTTGGCATAGGGCTGCCCATTAATGTAGGGGTGTCCACTGGCACGAGGAGCAGAGATGCCCCTCAGTGGCACCATGGTGTACTGGCAGGATGAGACCAGCAGCCCAGCTCCTGGAAAGCCCATGTCAATGGTTTGCTCTGCAGAGGGAAGAAAAGGGAAGTCTGAGGGAAAAATCAGAGGTAAAGCTGAACTTCTTGAAGCTCAGCAGGGATAGCGTTAGGCTATCCTATCAGGAAGATGTTTTGGCACCCAAAGCACCCTTGGAGCCAAATGGTGTAAAGGGGCCCTACATAACTGCCAATGGGGAGTGTCCCTTTGCCCCTAGTCCCTGAGGTTCCTTTTCAACAAGGTAAGCAGAACAAGGGACAAACAGTGGCCTTTGTCTTTATGGGGTTACATAGAGCATCCAAGACCTGCCCTCTGCCCACCCTTTCCCTGCTTCCAGAATGCGCAGCCCTCACATTTTGGGCGTTTGACCAACTACACCCAGGGTCAGATCTAATCCACAGACAAAGCATATCTTTTAAATTAGCCCTCAAGAAAGAACCCTTACTCTGCTTGGACCAGGCTCTCCAAAGGCAAAAGGGGATGAAAGCCACGATGAGGAGTACAATAGAGCCCAGCACGACGCCTACAATCAAGTATGGCAAGTCACTGGAACGGGCCACCATGGCTCCTGTCCCCAGGCCACTGTGGCCACCACTGAGTGGGGGATGCTGCTGGGGGGGCACTGTGGAGGGTGGAAGACGACCTGGCAGGCCAAGAGACTTCCGAGCTGTGAAGGGAAGAGAGAGTGAGTGTTAGACACAGACATGGCAGATGGAATAGCAGCCTCTTCCAGGGAATTCTATGCTGCTGTGGAGTGGGCAGACTATGGTGGCTTTAAAGAAGCAGCCCTGGATGATAAGATTTCCCAGGCTGATGCATATTGCAATACAGACAAGTCCTCTGTGCTTGGTTTACAACTTTGCTAGATCTGCTCATGGACTGCTAAAGCAAAAGCAAAAATGAAAATAGCTTCTCCAAAACACACACTTGGGCTCAATGCTGTTCCTATCATGACAGTGCAGCTGCTTGGAAGACAACATTGGGACCTGCTTCTAACTCAATGCAGGAGTTTGGCACAGCAAGAGAAAGGTAGTCCTTCTGGTTCAAGTCACCATCTAGGAACTCACCAACTGCATCACCAACTACAACTCTGAGGGACAATGATGGACTCTGTGCAAGGGGTCTGTGAGTACTGCTGTGGGTACATACACATACTGACCAACAGCACGAATGACCCTATGTCTCTCTTCTCCCTAGTGCTGCCTCCATCCATCACCTTGCCTGAGCTTGGATGACACACTGTCAGGCAGGGATGGTACCTCCTGTGCTATGCTCTGACAGCTGCAGGCAGGGAAGGCAGCAGGCTGCACTCCCAGAGCTGCCCTGTGAAGCTGGTTACCTTTGGTTTCACAGATCATCACATTGCTGAACTCGCTTTCACCACCCTCATTGAAGCATTGCATCTTAATGTCATACGAGGTCTCTGGCTGCAGGTGGCTGATGGAGTGCCAGTACCGATCTCCTGAGGAGGGAACAAACACACGTGACGTTAACTTCCTCAGGGAACACACGGCTGGCCCAGCTCTGCAGCAGCGCTAGGAAGAGTAGGCCCAGACAGCCGCCACCTTTTGTGCACAGGGCTCCTTCTGGCTCTGTCGTCTTCCAGAAGAAACCAACACCTGCGACCAGTCTCTCAATTTCTCCTACCTTCCACCACGTCCTTCTTGTAGTCACTGTCATTGTCACTGTCAGTGGGGCGGTAGTAGATGTAAAATCCATGAATGGGAGTGTTGTTGTTGCTGGCTGGGATATACTGCAGAGAATGGGAGGGAGAGCAGAAATTAGTAGAGATGTCTGTGCTCCACATTGCTCTAGGTGAGGAGCAGTTTGGATAAGTGGGATAGGACAGGAAGAAAACCTAGTAGAGGGATCTTCTTTGTGTTGCACAGTAGGGGTTTCTTTACAAGAGCTCAGTGCTATTTTATACTCTCCCACTTTGCTTCTCTCAGGTAACAGACAAGCCATGAGCCTGGGCCTGTCACCCCGAGCATCCAGTGCTCTGCTTGCTCTCAGCAGCCTCAGCCAGTGATTCAGAGAAAAAATTCCTAAACAACAGTGACTCAGCTGGGCATGGGCAAACACACCTTCATCTTGACTCCAGTAGGCTCATAGCTTCCAGACAAACTACGTCTTGCCACAAACTGGTGACCACAGTAGTCTTGTGTTTCTGAAGACAGCTCTCTTCCTCTCCCACACCCAGGGTGGTACTGTCCCTGCTTCACATGTTCTTGCTGTCTTTCACACAGTATTTTATCAGCTATTGTTTGTGTTCAAATGAACAGCAGTGCCCATCCTGCCCTGTAGCAATTTCTGGCTAGAAGCAACTAGGAGAGAGGAGGGCAATATATCCCTCTGAATAAGCTCTAAGCTGTTGAAAACACTTGGAACTGGGCTTGTGATCCAAAAGATCCTGCCCACTCCTAAAAATCGTCTGGGGTGGACTGCTGCAAATGATTTTTAGTACTTAGGACTGCTATCCAGCAAGTCAGAGTGAAGGACATATCTGCTGGAAACTACTAGCACAGACAGAAGTGCTAGTGGATTCCAGGAATTTGGCCAGGAGAGCAAGCAGACACTCCATGCATTGCTGAACTGTGCTTGCTGATCAAAATGGTCATCTGAGGTTATCCACTGAAATCTTCCTGTATACAATGTTGAATTCAAGGGACTTCCTGCCCTTCTACGCGGCCCAAACCCAGTCCTCATTTGGTGGAGGCAGCTATTGGATCCCTGATCTATTTGTGCTGGTGACAGGCTTCACTGTGGTAACCTGGAAGAGGTGTAGGCTGGGCAAGTAGCTCCCACACACCTTCTTCCTGCACATGCAGAGATCTCGGCCCCTACAAACCTTACCATCCACTTCAGCATGATGGTGGTCTCGTTGATGGCATCTGTGAAGGTGATGTATGGCCCGGCCACAGGGCGCTCGTAGACCCGGTTGCTGTACCCAGACACCACATACGGCCGAGACGCCGCACTGGGCTCACTCTCTCCCAGGATGTTCAGTGCCCGGACACGGAATTTATAGGATGTGCCTAGGGGGAAAATGGGTAAGAGTTGCAGAGACTTCTACTTTTAGCACAGGCCTATCTGTGAAGAGGGGCTACATCTTGTCCAGAAGGCAAAGAGCCTACAGGGAGTTTGTGATTGAGGTATAAACACTGAATGGCCACATTTCAGCCATGTTCTTGATGGAGCCTGCTTTTATTTGCCTTCCCCAATTCCTGTCTGGATGGTCTAAAGGTCAGGTAGCAGTTTTGGATTTGTGTGGGGTTTAAGAGATGCCTGACCTGAAAGCAGGTATGGAAAAGTGTCCTTTCTCTACTACATGTGACTTAAGTACATAAACATCACTTAAAAGCTCAAAGCCTAAGTAGTTTTTACTCAAACATCATTTTACTGGTCTTTAGACTGGGGTAGTTATGTCCCCTCTTACGCTGTCCACCTCAGTGATGAAATCTTTTCTCATGTGAAGTGCAATGGGAATTGTGTGCCCATCTGTCTTGCCTGTGGCTACAGAAAGTTCTGTCCTGTCTAGTAAATGGCAAAACCAAATGCCTTTAAGTAACTATATCCTGTAATGCAGAAAAGCATGTTTAAGCCTCCCTGAGGGAGGTCAAACCTACGCTGGTCTTTGCAGCTGGAGAAATTGGAGAAGCATCTGCAGCTTTTTCCCCACGCACCTAAGGTGGGAGCCAGGGAGGCTTTGTTTTGCTCACACACACTGGGGCTTAGCATGATGTGATAGATGGATAATCATCCTACAGGGACTGTGCAGCCTTCCTGCAGACCTCCAGGAAGCAGGGAGGGGAACACCTGCCTACCTTTCTCCAGGCCTGGGATTTCTACAGAGAGGCGAGAAGGAGGAATGTCACTGGTGGCCAGGACCCAGTCTCCCAGCTTCTTCAATTTCTTGTATTCCACACGGAAAGACTGGATGGGGAACCCGCCATTCCCACGGGGGATCCAGGTCACATACACAGATGTCTCTGATGCCATAGATATGGTTGGACGGTCTGGTGCCTCTGGAGCTGCAAAAGGCACAGAAGGCCATGAAACATATCCTTCTTGCCCTGTCTGGAGGATCATGTACCTCAGAGGTATGTGGGTGAAGGATGACCTGCATTGCACCAACCCACATGCTCTTTAAATCCTGAATGCTCTCTTCCCTCCATCTCTTCATTAGAGCTGGCACGCCCAAATCCCCTCTCCTTTCAGTTTGTGCCTACAAACATCTTTTACTCCTGATTGCATCTTGCTCCTTTCCCACTTCCAGCTCAAGTAGGATGAGACAAGGTTTGAGGTGTGTACCCCCATCATGGGAGGGAGAGCAGTGAGAGGTGTGGATGCAGGGCTGGAGGTGGAGCAAAAAGCCTGGCTGTGAGCAAGGGGAGATAACGCTGGGGACAAAGAAGTGTAGGAGACAAAAACAAGAGAGATTGAGAAGAAACAACTGGGGAGGAAATATGGAAAAGTTCTAAATTGGGAAATACAATTTGATAGGAAAATCATCACAAGACGGGAGAGAAAGAGATGAACGAATCTGTGAACATGAAAGAAAAGGCAATACATGATTGTATGGGGGAGGCTGAAGGATGGGACTTTACAAAAAAGATATAGACTGAAGGAGGGAATTTCACAGAAATTATAATGGCAATAGCAATAACAGACACAAGGTGGGAAACAATAAATTGGAGAAACCAGTAGGGATCTGATGTTTCTCCAGTGCAGCAAAATACCTAAATGGAGAAACCTACACCCCTAAATGGGCACTAACCGGCCCTTTGTTAGGCCTTGACTGAGAGGGGAGGATGCCAGCACATGCAGGGACTTGGTCGCCTTTCCTTCCTCACACTCTGCCAGCACCCACTGGTGCACTGCAGTTTGTTGTTCCTGTACCCTGCACATTCACAGACTTCATGGCAGGGCTTTCTGAACCCTCCACGTGAAACTCAGCAAGAAATAGAGAGTTTCTGACAAGTCATTGCATTAAAGGTGGGGCCAGGCAGTAGGATCTCCCTGCTCTCCTGAGACAGTCTGCCAAGGGCAGTAGCAGGGATGTTCAAGAAGGACCTCTCCTTGTCAGGAGGTAGAGACCACCCACAGCATTGCACAGTCTTGATTCACCCAGTGGAGACTTCAAGCCCAGCATGGCCTGGCCACTGCCACCCACAAGAGATCCAGCACCCCTTGCCCTCCCTCCTTGCCCCATTCCAGGAGGGCCTTACGGGACAGACGGCTGTTGTCAGACTGGTTACTGCTCTGAGTGCTCGTGCCTGGGTCATCCCTCTGGATTTGCTGCTCTTTGCTGGCAACAATCTCTGGTTTTGGGCGCCGACCTGTGCAGAAGGGAGGTGGCATCACTGACATGGAGATGCGGCTCAGGGTTAATTTGTGATGTGATGAGGAAAGAAAATATTCCCAGCCAGGATGCAGAAATAACTACTCTATGGACTCTAGAGGCCCTAGGGATTCAAAGCACTCAGCCTGCAGGCAGGAACTAAAGCTGAAGGGCCAAGTTTGTTAAACTGTTAATAGGTCTCCCTCATATTTAATTTTCTACAACTTTTAATTGGTTTTCTTGAAATGTTGCTAGATTTCTGCCTTGAGAAGGTAGTAATTAGCACAAGATGGGGGCCTGAGGGGAGATGTGAGCAAGCCCACCACTATGGGGAAGTTTGCTACAAAGGGAATGACATTCTCCACACCTGCTGGAGACATGAAAAACAGCCAGGGGACATGGGGACTTCGTGTGGACATTTGGAATATCCTTTTAGTGACAAAGACAGTGCAGCACCCAGCATACTGTATGGGAAAGCTTGGAGTTTCCTTTAGCACAGGAGAAGCTTTTAAAGACATTAGACGAACACCTGTTGGGAACAATCCCCACAGGCTGATTGTGTCTCCAGGCAAAGGATGGATTAAACCTCTTGACATCCCCGCTAGACCCATTTTCTACAGTTCTGCAGGTGTTCAACTGAGACACGGAGGGAGGAAGGGACTTGTTTCAACCCATACAGAGGGGAAGACCTGATTTTCCCCATCCTACCTTCCACTTTTGCTCTGACAGTCACTCTAAGCTGAGGGCAGATGGATTTCCAGAGCAGAAACGGCCCTTTTGTCCTAAGCCTGGTGCCTGTGCCTCAGGGCTGGGATAGGATGTCTCCGAGGGGCCCTCCCCTGACTCAGAGCAAAACACCCAGGGAAAGGTTTGACCTTTACCAGTCCGGAAGGTCACCATGGCTGTCTGTCCCTCGCCAGCACAGTTGTGAGCAGCCATCTCCACCTCATAGAGGCTCCCAGGGTCCAGCCTGGACAGGGTCAGGCGGTGCTGCGAGGCTGGGACATCCCTCACTGCCCAGCTGTCCGAGGCATTGGCGACCTGCTGAGAGACCAACACAGGCATTTCAAAGCTGGGGGCAGGCTGGGCTTCTCGTAGGCACTGAGCTCAGAAACTTTCACAACAGGGTGTGTATCCACCAGGGCTACCTCCTCTGCCTGGAGGCCAGTTCCCTGTCTGCAAAGGAGGGAGATGTTTCCAGCCTGATTTTGAAAAGCTGAAGGATTCAGGTGTATGTGGGAAAAGTCACCCAAGCACCAGGGTGTTGTCTTGACTCCTAGCCATGTTTTGTGTGCTGGTTCCCTCTGATACCATGGTCCCTCAATGGGTGTAAAGCCCTAGAGCAGGCATGCCCCACAAAAAGCAGCATTAACCAGAGGACTGAGCTGCTTTAGGGAGCCAAATTTCTCCTGCAGCCCAGCTACTGAGCTGCTCATTTAGACACTGGCCATTTCCACAGGATGAGGTACCCAGACACTACTTCGGTCATCCGGACCTCAATCATCTGACCAACAGCTTTTTACCTAGTTTTATCCAGCCTCACCACTGGCACTTTCAGGCTGAAATGAATAACCATAATGCTGGAGCACAGCTTCCTGCAGGAAAGAGACTGTGTATGGCCATGGCCCCGAGAAAGGCTTGGAAACACAGTTTGTTTTTCAGTGATGCCCTGATGCCCCATGCGGAGGTGGAGGGAAGGTGGGACCTTCCTCCTTCTCCCCAGCTGCAAGGATAATATTTTTGCAGGCAAACAGGCAGGACACTGAAGTGACCCGATGCCAAAAGGAGCATTAGTAACGCAGGCAACGCAACAAAACGGAAATGCCAAGACTCTGCTGTATCATTCATCTTCTCCAAGTGTTTGACACTGACTGATTAATGCCTGCCTCATTTTATTTTTATTCCTGAACCTGCGAAGTTGTGGGGCCAGGGAGGGGAGCCCTAAAGGCTGCTAATATCCAGGAAAGAAAAAGAGAAATTCTTAGGAAACAAAAATAAGGGCTGCATGGCATCTGACTGCTTGGAGGCTGCTGAGAATTTAGGGGCAGTGCAAGAACAGGAGGAAAAAAAGAGACATCCACAGATATTTTCCAGAGAAGAACCAGACTCTTGCCCAGTACAAATGTAAGTCTCCCGTCTGTAGGTTTAACTTTCCTTTCAGCCATCTTTTACACAAAGAGCCTTTTCTTTTGTTGTTGAATTGATTTCTTCCCTCTCTGCACACATGCTTTTCCAGTCAGAAATGTCAAAACCGGATCATTATATAACCTGATCCTAAGGATCTCAGATGGAAAGACTCTTTCTAAACAAGTTTAAGGGTTATTGGGACTAATTCCTTTCCACACAATCCTTAAGCATGCCAAGAAAGAGTCTCCAGCTGAGAATTTGGACTACACTGAAAACATATTACTGCAAACTGCAGTGACCCACGGTGACCTCCACTGCCCTACGGCCCCTTCCAGGTGAAGTGCGGAAAAACAAATCAAATATGGACAAACTCCAAGCCTGCAAGTTAAGATCACATGCAGAATTGGTAGTTATGTGATACACCATTGGGGAATAAATCTCTTCTTGGCAGACAACCAGAGCCAATGGTCTGGTGAGGCTTTAGGCATCTTTGTTTTTTATTTAAGCTTGCTCTATTGTGTTCTTGTGTTGGCATCTTCTGCCTTTGTTTTAAAAGGTTCTCTAAAGAGACCGTTAGCTGAAATCCTCAGCTTAAGTTTTGTTTAGAAAGAAATTAAGGATTATAACAGCCTACAATATATTTTTACAAAAATCAAACAATTCCAGGAAAATAGATACATATATTGACATGTACTTGAAAACAGTGGCTTCCCTTGCAGTGGCTGGGAATCCAAAACATGCAGTCTGGCATGTTTTTGGAATATACTCAAACCCTTTGGAGTCTGAGGGAAAACCTGCCTCTCTACTGCAACTCCCTAACTACCCAAACGAAAGACAAGCAGCAAACAGATGAATTTAAGCCACTTTCTTCCACTTACCCCCAGGAAAATGGAAAGAGATACTTTACATCTCAGAAGCAGAATATTTCCCTCAACACTACTTGGCTATTTAAAGAAACTGCTGGGGTACAGCTCTGCCTGCAGTGTGCCCGTGGTGCTGTGAAGCACCACAGAGGGCAGGAGCCCTTAAACTCAAGTAGGACTCCGCACTGCACCACGTGCCACTGGCAAGAGACATATTCAACAGTGCCCTGCCTTTCAACTTCCAGAATAAAACTGGTGGTTAAGGACCTTCCCAGAGGATTTACAATGGCTATGAGGGCTCTCTGCTGGCTTGTCACACTCAGTGAGCATGGACATTTTGGTGCTGTTGAGCATGGCAGGTACACGCAGCTGCTGATCTGTGTCCTGCAGCCCAAGCCTTTCAAGGCAGAGGTGTCCCTGTGGCTTGTGCCAAGACAAAAGCATTCCAGAGCAAGTAATGCACAATGTGCCCTCAGGAATTCCTACTTGTGCAAGCACACAACAGGGAATTTTAAGTGGAAGCTACTGGAAACCCATGTATGTGCACAAGCCTTCTGCATACTGAGGCAGACAGGCACTGCTATGGGCTCTTCAGCTCAGCAAACCTCCTCTCACAGCCTGTACTCGTCATACCTCAGCTGGCTGAGACTGCAGCCCAGGAGGTCCCACCAACCAGTGCCACCAGTGAGCAGTGGGTGCCCCTGCCTCAACACACCTGCTCATGAGGTGTGAAAACGTGTGGTGAGGCACCAGCCCACCCATGGAACGGCGCAGAGGAGAGATGGGAGCAGGGCAAAACAGCAATACCTTGCGATGCTTCACCACGTAATAGAGGATGGGGGCTCTGCTGTCAGGACGGGGTCTCCACACCAGGTCGTAGCTGTCCGTCTTGGATGTCCGGGGGGAACTGAGGATGATGGGGGCTTCAGCTGGAGCCACCAGCTCCCTGTTGGCTGCACACTGTGGAGACACTGCCAGTGGAGTTGTCTCAAGCTCTGGCAGCCCGGTTTTATCCAGGGGCAGCTTTAAGGCACTTTCCCTGGAAGGTGGTGTTGGAAGCTGAGCTGAACCCAGCTGGGCATCTCGCCCAGGGTTGAGTGAAGCTCCTGAAAGACAAGGTGTCAAGGCAGGGTAAATGTCCATCCCAGTCTGTGGTGATGGCAGAGCTATGAGACCCTTGTGTGGTGCTGCCTGCAGTGCCATTGAAAAAGGTGTTGGCAACAATCTCTCCTTCCCCTGCTCTAAACCTAGCACATCTCCCTGGGGCCTCTCTTAGAATAGGCCTTGGCCACATGAGGCTTCCTCCCTTTTAGAAGCCCCTCTTACCCTGGATAAGTTCAACATGGTCCAAGGAATCAGGTAGTCTCTCTCTTGCCCCAGGTGAATCCACCCACATCAGTATTTATGCTCGTGCCCAAGCTCAGAGGCAGAGCTAAGCCAAGGGGCAAGGCACTACACCCAGAATGTTTTGTCTCTCTCATGTAGAGATCGCTCAAATATGCACACATGGTCCTCCTGCCCTTAGAAGCAAAACTGCTCTGCTGTCATCTGTTCCCACAGGGAGATATGGAGATCCCAGTCAAAATACTAGTCAAAGCATAGGTTAAAAAGGAGGGGAGAGCAAGGCAGATCAAACACAAGTGGGAGGGTTACACACCAACATCCCTCTCCTGCTCCCCGCCCTGCTCCTTCCCTGTGCGTTAGGCTCTGTGACTGGATGGTCACAAGCTCAGAGAGAGGGACTTACCTGGCCGGGCTGTCCGCAGCTGCACCATGGCTTGTGCGCTGCCAACCTCGTTCTCCGCCATGCACTGGTATATCCCATCATCCTCGGGCCCCACGCTGACCAGGCGCAGTGCCCGGTGGGACAGCCGGAGCCGGTGGCTGGCGGACAGGGGGACAGCATTGCGCAGCCACATGACGGAGGGCTGGGGGTTCCCTCGCACCTCGCAGGTGAACTTGGCACTCTGGCCCCACGGAATGATCTGCTGGGACAGCTCCATGGTGACCTCCGGGGGCTCTGTGTGGGGAAAAACCACAGCTGCTGAGTGCCACTTGTCTGGGAGCATGGCACAGTCATGGCTTTGCACTTTCCTCTCTGGCAGGGATGGGAGAAGAGTGATGGATCCTTTCCTGCCCTCAAGTCCCACTCCCTTTGTGGGGGCCCACACTGGTCTGCTTCAATGCACCTCCCCTTCTGCATCCACATAAACCACAAAGAGAGGTGGCCCAAAGCCATCTGCCCCTCTCAGATGACAGCAGCCACCTACAAGTCCCATTTTGCTGAGCTGAAATGCTACTCTGTAAAGACTGAGCTTGTGCCACACCAATACATCGGCACCTGGATGAAATGCAATCCACAAAAGAGGCTTAGCCTACCTAGTGATTGTGAGAAGGGCAAGGATGCATGGTAGAAATATATAAGGTGTAGGCAGTATCCCTTACATTTCCCATCCCATAGAGAGCTTCCCTACAGAACAGAAGAAAAAGCAAGACACTCTGATGCCTTCCTATGCCAACGTCAAATATGTCTAAAGAGCAGCCAGTCCTCCACTAGAAAGTGTTAGAACAAAAACAGTGCCACAAATGACAAGAGAAGAGCTTCTGCAGGGGAAGGGAGGATCCCCCATCTCCAGCCCATGGTGGAATCCATGAAGGAGGAACTACCATCCTCAAGGAAGAGTTTGCCCGGTCTCCTAGAAACTGGAACCACAAGCAAGGGTTTGCATTACATTGTGGTTTGTACATCAGTGCTAGTATTTTCCCCTAAAAGAGGTGGAGAAAGTCCAAGCCCTTCCTGAAACAATGGCTACAGCAGCACTCACCAAACACCTGCACGTTGTAGAAGATGAATGCAGCTCCGGCCTCCCCAACCCCATTGTCAGCCGTGCAGCTGTAGGTGCCCGAGTCCTCCTCACTCGTGGGGTCGATCAGGAGGTTGCTGAGCAGGAAGCGCGTCTTGTTGTACGCGGAGACACTGGAGCCATCTTTGGCCCAGGTGACCCGTGGTGGGGGGATCCCGCTGGCCACGCACTCCAGGATGAGGCTTTGGCCCTTAGTGACAATGATGGTCTGAGCTTCAGGGGGGTAGATTATCCGGGCTGCCTCTGCTGTAGAGCCTGGGGCGGAGAGAGTGGGGAAGGAAGTGGGTGGGAAGGAAAGTGGCGGGTGGGAAAGCATCCTGTGCAGTGGGTAGGTAGGATTAATGGCAGGGCTAGTACACTGTTTCCCTGTGCTGGGGCAGATAAATGGCAACACAGGCCAAGTGGGAAGTTCTTTAAGGGAATCCATACAGCTAGCAGCCTTGCTAAAGGCCTAAGGGCCTTTGCTTGCCCATGGCCAAGAACAAATCCTAAGGAAGTATGGCAATCCCAGGGCTGCACGCACATACTCCAGCAGCAGACCGTGGGGCCTTCTGCTTCCAGAAAGGAGTTTTCCCGGGAACTGGTAACGTTGGTTCAAACAGAAAAACAGCTGTGTTAGCATTGGTACATGCTGCCAGAGCTGGAAGTGCTATGGAGATGTGCAGTGAGGCTTACGTCTCACACGGAGCCTCTCGCTGGAGACCGAAGTTTTCACCTCCTGTGTCACAGGGTTGTAGGCAGCACATTTATAAGTCCCCTCGTCCTCTTGGCTGGCATTGACGATCTGAAGGTTCCCAGATGGCATAATAAGGTAATTGTCTGTAGAGACAGAAAAGAAGGTGGCAGGTGGTCACAAGATATGCTCCTGTCCAGCCTCCTGGAAGACACGCAGTGTCCTGAAGGACAGGTGGATAAGTGGGAAAGGAAAAAATACCATGGCAACACCGACGGCAGTAAAATGACTCCTTCTGGTTCAAATATCACAGGGAGCAATCATGCAGTGATGGAAGGAACAGAGCCTCAAGTGAAGCTAGCTTGTCACAGGTACATGCAGCAAATGGAATGAAGCTACTAAATTTAGACCTAAATCTTAAAAGTTTCAATAAATTCAAGGTCACCTTTTGTCCAAGCTGGGCTGAAAGAATTCTTAATGGGCACAAAGAGACACCCAATAAAGAGTGATATGCCTCACCTAATTCTGCTTCCTTCTGCCTTTTTGCAAGCCAGTATTAGATGTAGCTTCCCAATCTCAAGCAGCAGGGACATCAGGGAGACCTGCCAGGGGCCCTAAACTAACTTGTTGGCAAAGGGAAAGGAGGCAGCAAGCAGAGAAAGCTACTGCTGGCAAGGAAGGGTAAAACTGAGGGTCTTGGGAGGGGACCCAGGAGGACAGACCCCTGTGCACTCACCTCGGGAGGCCTCCAGCCACTCCTGCTTCACACTGTAGCGGACCTGTGCCTTGGGGTGACTTTCAGGCAGGTCACAGGCGATCACAGCTGTGTTCCCTTCATCCACCTCGATCACGTGCTGGCCGTCAAACTTGAAATCTTTAAGATCTGCAAACAGAGCAAAAGACTGGGCACCTCAGTGGCTGGCTAAGCATCTCAGTGTCAGCTCATCCTCTCCCTGTGGACTCAGGACTGTTTCACTGCAGTGCCGGCAGAGGACCGCTCTGACACCAGCAGCTAGGGAAACAGGTGTGGTCTCACAGCTTTATTTTTTTTCTCCTCCCCCTTCCTACAAAATGAATAACTTAAAACACAGCTTCTGCAGAAACCGCCTGCTCCAGGGCTGGGAAACTGGGTGCGAAAAATCCTGGCCTGAGAGTAAAAAATGAGCCAACTTATTGCAGCACTGAAGGGCGGCCAAAAAAGGTCCTTCTGCTGCCTGCTATTTCAAACACAACTGCTGTCCTGCTACTGAGAAGCTAACTTTGTAGTCACAGTTCGGGCACCCAGCCTGCTTTGAGGGTGTAAGACGACAGGCGGGAGAAAGTGTGTGAGTGCTGGATGCTCCCAGAGCTTCCCTGAGGACCCCCAATGCCTGAGCAATCGGCATCTCTGCTCCAGGCACTCTCACTCCCATCAAATATCTCCCAGCCAAAGGCTGGTCAACCACGACGCTTCACATGTGCCCAAGCAGTGCCCACGCTCCAGTTTAAAGAACATGGACTTGCAAGGAAAAACAGTTCCTCCTCTACACAGCACAGCTGCTTCCCCTGCTAAAGCAGCCATGAAAACCCCATCCCACCACGTGTCTCCCTACCAGGCTGTGATGGGGGTTCCCACCCTGGCCAGGCTGATGAGGGCAGCAGGACTGGAAGCACAGGGGTGAGGAGGCAGGGGTGCCAACTTTTTGGGTTTTTTTCCCTGTTTTTCAAAGCAGGAGCAGAAGACTGCAGCAAAACCTCACAGATCTGGCAGGACAGGTAGCATGCCAGCCTGGCCCCACCAAGCTTTCCAGGGAGAAAACTGGTTTCCACTCTCCCTGAGCACGACGGCAAATCTTGCAGGGCACTGCAAGCTCAAAGTTTGTCTCAGACAGCCTGTAGTTGGAAGAAGAAGGTTTTGTGCCAGGAAGAACATCCCTCACATGCATTTTTACAATGCCACGCACCAGCCCAGGCGACCACTAGTGACAACTGCACATCCTGCAGTTGGTCACAGGTCATGTTGTCACATCAAGGCCCAGGTTGGTGCTTCTTCCCAGGACTCAGCACGAACACACTCCCAAGTGGCACTTCTGCTAAATCTGGATGAGACTGCCCTTCCCTTTCAAAACCCCACGCTAAGGCAGCACATTGGATCTGTCGTCACGACACAGCCACGTGCTGCCGACAGCTCCCTCGCCCCTAGAAACCCATCCCAGGACATGGCACCCGCGACCTCGGGCAGTTTGGAGAGCCCGAGGGGAAGCAGGAGGGCTGGTGGCGGGCGGACAGCAGGCGGCCTCCCCTGGCAGCCCCAGCCAGCAGAAAAATGTGCTTTTGTTCTCTGGGAAATGCAGCAGCGCTCCAAGAGCAAAAGACAACTGTGGCTCCAAGCTTCTCCCACCCACAGTCATGGAAAAGTGACATTAAATTTCTCAAGCAGACTTTCTGATTAAAGCAAGATCCTTTATGGAGTTTAAATAAAAACCAGCTCTCTTGGCAAGGAGTCGAGAAAGCCTCCCCGAGCGCGGCGCGGATGGGCTGCTGGGTGGCTGCTGGGGGAGCCAGCGTTCCCGGGCCCAGATCTGAGGGAAGGGGAGGAGGTTGAAAAGAAAAGGGGAGGTTTTGCAATGTCATAAAAATGATTTGCAGTGAACATGCTTCATACTTCTGGAATTTCTTGGCATTGTTCAATTTAAAAAAAAAAATAATAAAAAGAAGGAATAAGGGTGAACTTCAGAAATGTGATTAATCCTTTAAGACAAGCTGAGGAGGGGAGCCATGTTTCCACTGGATATTAAAGCCAGATGAAAGTTAACTCTTAACTTGTGAAAAGCTGGCAGTGCCTCACGCTCCTCCTCCAACGAAAGTTACTGCTGGGAAAGGGAAGGATGCTGGATATTTTCTCCTCTTTCCTTTTTATATTTGATCAAGGAATAAAATAGTAAGAGCCACAGAAATGGAAAGAGGTGGAGAAGTGGCAAAAGCCCAGTGTCTGCTTGCCCACATCACGCATATTTCTCCGATCAACAAAATATAAACGAGCATCAGGAAAATTAATGTGCGCCTTGGTGGTCTGGATTCATCACAGCCAAATTAAGATTTTGGAGCCAAGGCAGAGGCTCCAGCACTGCTGGCAGGGATCTGCACACACACACATATGCATGTGTACGTGCACACATAGACCCCAAAGAGAAGAAGGGGCCCAGGAGCCCAGAGAAAGAGCAGACCCATGGTCCTGCCAGGTGGAGCCATCTTGGAGATGGAAAATGATGACCCTGTGCCAGGGGACCTCTGGAATGACTCTGGGCTGGGCAGACATGGGGACCCCTCACATGGAGCCCCCCCAGATTGCAGCTCAGCCCACCTCTCTCACAGCTGGGAATGCTGCAGCCCCATGGTAGGGAGTAGGGCCTCCAGCTCTTCCTGGATTTCCCTCAGCCCAGCCCTGGGGGACGAGGGGTGAAACTGGGGACAAAGGGGGAAAGAACAGAGGAAACAGAGGATTCTGGGGTGGCTGCAGAAGCAAGAACCAGGTGCCTCTGGAGAAGTAGAGCAAAACTGGCAGGGGAGAGAGGAAAAACATCAGGTGGGCACCAGGACAATCTGCTTTCCAATATGCAAATGTAGGAGCTGGAAGCTCCTACTACTCCCCTAAATTCCTGCTCCCCCACAGAGAACAAAACTGGTTTGTTTGCCAGTGGATTTTGGCCATGGGTGGCCTCAACCACCCTTGCTCCCTGCTGGTATGGGCACATACAGCCATCTATTAATGCCAGTGGGTCAGCCACGGTTGGTGAGGGGTGGTCAGGGGCACCCCTGTCCCCTTCTGTGCATGTGATGAGCTCCCCCTCACACATCGTGTTGCATCTGGCACAGCAAAACAGAGGGCGCCATGCCAGGCTGGGACAGCCAGCTTTGTTCTGGGGGCTTCAGACAAGCTGCTCCTGAGTTGCTCTCCACAGCAGGCAGTGCAGGGCAGGGGGGGTGGAGGAGAGGGTGAGCACTAGGGGGAAGCAGCGCTCGCCCCTTTGGCTGCCCAGCTGGCAGCAGCCATGCCCCACGTCTAACATGCAATTTGTACCCCCAGCCCAACATCCACTGCAGCTGGGAGAAACCACATCCCCTCTCACTGGTTGGGTTTTCCTTCTCATATGGCAGCACCCAGCATGCCAGCCCATGTCCTTGTCCTTAAAAGACATGCCTGACCACAGTGAAGCAGCAAGTCCTCATCCATCAGCCACCATGCGGGAGGTGCTGCGGACAGACAGAGAACTACTAATCCCAGCTGTGCTGGGATAACAGGGCTTATTTTTTCATTTTTTCCTCTTTTTTTTGTTTAGGAGGGGGTGCAACCAAAGGCCACTGCTTGTGGTCATCTGCACCCGGCTCCGAGGTGCAATGGGGCGAGCCGGGGCACAGGGAGGGTCAGTCCTGCAGCTGGCTGTGCCGCTGTCATCAGGGAGGGAAACCAGCTGAATCCCAGGGCTGGGGGCCAAGCAACGAGGCAGGCGAGACAGACCAGATTAAATGAATGGGAGACCATAAATAACTTCAGAGAAGAAGCAATAGTAAATAAAATGATGGCCCTCAAGGTAAAAGTCCTCCCTGCTGTAGGGAAGGGAGAAAGAGGGAAGGGAGGGAGCCCAAAAAGGGGAATGGGCAGGGATGGGGTCCCCCAGAATGGGGGCAGGCACCTTCCATTAATCCCCTTGCCTGTCAGAGAAGCTTGGCTCTCACTCCCCAGCCAGCCAGCACCACAGGAGCCTGGGCACTGGCGCTGTCACCACCAGATTCCTCCCGCCCTGCTGGGACAGACACAGCCCCCCAGACTCCTGCCTACTCACACCCTCCCAAGCACATATCCCCCACTGCCTCAGCCCCACTACCCCACCCTGGGCCCACCTCATAGTCCTCATGTCACAGTTCTGCTGGCTCATGAAACACCACCTGTGTTTTCCTTCTCTCCCCTCCTCACACCACCTCTGCCCCCGGGGCCAGAGCCCCCTGCCTGCTCAGCAAATGCCTTTCCAACAGGCAGCCACCCCCTTCCCTCCCTCCCTCTTGCTATCGCCTCTGGGGAGTATCAGAGGAGAGGCCCAAGCAGAGGAAAATGAATGAGGCTGTCTTCAGAAAGCAGCTGCAAATTCCTGGGGGATGCCCAACCCGACCTGGTGCAGGGTCACTGCCCATGAGCTCCGTGCACTGAGGCCCAGCTTCCCGCATGTGCTGCCAAAAAGCTGAGGACTGACCTTGCCAGTGGCACCGATGGAGGGCCACAGGGCAACGAACCTCCCTTGTCCCACAGCATCCCTGGGATACAGGTGCCCTGCACTCCCATGTCCCTGGCCATAGGAGATACACCAGAGCGGGTGGAATTTCTTTGCTGCACCTTTCATCTATTTTCTTGTTTTGTTTTTAAATGTCACGTCTATCCAGGTCAGGCTTGCTGTTGTATTTGCTGCACTGATTTTCCATGTGTGCAGCTGAATGCCGGGAGTTACACAGTTCTCGCCACCTCTGCTCACTACCTTTGCTCCAGCCCTGCATTTCAGTTGCTCTGTGAGCTCCGCCGAGAGCTCTTGATGCCGTCCAAGCCTTTTGCTGTTGCAGAACCAGCCCCACAGCAGCATGTTTGTGTCCCTGGTGGATTTATCTGGCCCCACCAGAGCCCACTGCAGCCATACCTTTTACATACAGCACCTCTACCCAGGAGAGGTGCTGGGGCAGGGCTTCTTTGCTACCTAGAATCAGGCACAGAAAGTATCTTTCTCTTCCTTGCAGCTGTCAGCCATACAAAGGCTTAAGGCCTGGCTTGGAAAACCAAGAACATCCCTGTCTCATCTATTCAAGCTGTCCCAGACTGCAGCCTACCACAGTTAGGCCAGCAGTCATCAGCAGGTGTGTATCTGCACCAATATGCCACAGGCTGCCAAGTTTGAGTATGGAGCACCAGGTCAGCTCTAACCGGACTCAAAAGCACCCAAGTAATGCCCGAAGTGCTTGTCTTTTTCTTACTTTATGAAATCTTGCCCTTTCTGCAAATCTCTCCTCCCTCTGCCCCTCAGCTATACAATAGCTATTTTATCTCTGCTGGAGGAATTAAATGTTAGTTTCAACCCGCTCTCTGAGCCAGGGAGAACAGAGATGGATGTGGCTTCACTGTGCCACAGATGGGAGAAGGAGGTATCAGTCCCGAGGCTAGGCTGTGGCTGCCAGCACTGCAGCGATGGTTATCTGCTTGCTGACTGTCAGCAAAGCACAGGGAGACCCCAAGGGACTGGGCACACACAGCCTGGGCCACTCGGGAGTGCTTCCTCCAAAGGAGGTGAAGAGAAAGGAGTGGAAACAGCCTAGAAGTTGGCCAGATGAAGTTGTCTACACCCCTTCAAACCTAGGAAGTCACTTTTCCAATGACTCTAGGTCATCTTCCAAAATAAACCTAAACCTTGAAAATATTTCCATTCTCACCCTCCTACCCCCAATGCCAGAGCTTTCATTCACATTCCAGTTTCACTCTCTCTCTGCCACCCCAAAATAATTTTTGGATGGAGCTAAGACTTTCAGAGGGTTTTCTTACAGTCCAGAAGGTGATCTAGAAGAGAAGTATCAACTGCAATGCCAACTTGCCAGGGCCTTCCCTCTCACTCCCAGGACCATGGTCGGTACTGAATCAGCTCCAGACAAGATTCTGTAGAGGAGGTCTGGAGCAGGAGTGAGAGCCTGTGACACATCTGCTACCGTAGCCTTCCAACTCAGTCCCACCACCAATCCATGCTCCCTGTTACTTCAGACTACTGCAAAGCCACTGTTGCAAGCAACCTCCAGCTCATGAACATGAAACTGGTTATTTGAACCCCTCCAGAAGGTTTCCCTCCTACACCTTCAGTCCCATGGCTTTCCTGGGATGCCCGCTCTCTCTCTTCACTCTTTGACTGCCAAGTCTACCCACGTGGGGGCTCTCTATTGCCCAAGGCTGTTTGGGTGCATGGGATATGGCCTCTGCCATGCCCAGCTCTCCTTGAGGAAAAGGGACCAATGCAGCACAGCACAGGGGTGCTCCACCATGGATTAGTTGCATGATCATCCAACCTCTGGCTCCAGTTTTGTGAGCTTCACTGAATGGTGCTCCTGACCTCCCCTCAGCAGTAGCACCTTTGCCATGAGAGGGACCAAAGCAATGGCCAAGTCCTCCTCTTTTGTACCCACATCCCCAGTTGCAATCCAGTAGGTAAAGGTGATTTGGCTCCTGGAGAGTGTTGATGGACTACTCAGTTGTGGCTTTGATTTGTTCCTGAAGGACAAGGTGGGACCTTCTGGTGCTCTAGGACCTGTCTCCTATCCACCACTGACGCTACACCAAAGCAGACAGATCAGACATACTTTGTCTCATGAGACAGAGCTAGTGGTGGTGGGTTGGGGTGAGGGTAAAAAAAGAAAAGGGGATCAGCCTAAGAAGGAACTGATCAGGCTGAGGAGCTGTGCACACCCTGCTCTCCTAAATGCAAACCATGCCCTTGGTAATCCCATCCACCTCTCCCCTCCTCTCCTTCCCTCTATCAGGCCACCAGCACACACAGCCCCCTTTCTGCTCTGGAATGTGTTCTACGAAACTTAATCTCAGCATGGGGCTCAGGCCAAATCCCCCGACAGATTCGGCCCCGTGACAACCCCCTCCCACCCCGCCTCAGAGTTCAGCAACTCCCTCCTCGCTTTCCCTGGCCTCCTCCTCCCACCCAGCCTGGCCTAAACATTTCACTCCTGATTAATGTAGCAGTGACAAGCCAATAGCTCTTGGCTTTAAAGCAAAGCCAGCTCCCACTTTGCACAAACATCTTCACTTCTTCATTTTCTTAAGACAGCCCCAAACTCCCCCTTGTCCAGAAGATGAAGCCCTTTCTACACTCAGGGGCTGTCACTGCCAGGGGATAGCAGTCTCCTCTGCACATACCAAAAACTGTGTGGGTTTCTGAGAAGGTCGGGCTCTCCACTGCTTTTTCTCAGATGCCTCCAAATATAGCACTTTCTCACATTTGAGCATAACATCTGGCCAAAACCAGGTGCTTGTAAGAAAAGTTGCCCACTCTAAGACAACCCCTCCCACGCACAGGTCTTGGTCTGTCACCAGTGCCAGAAGGCAGCAGTGAGGAGCATGGGGATAGAAGCGGAGTCCCTCACTCAGAACTGTGTCTCAGGAAGGCAGTAAAACTTAGCACATGCTCTCCCTGCGCTGGCAGCAGTCCCACAGCAGCCCAGGCAGCAGTTTGGCCATCAGCACCAGCAGGTACCATTTGTAAACTCAACCAAGAAGTCAGCAACCAGAGGAGGCAGCATGACACTCGGAAAACCAACCACACACACAAACCCCATAGCTCAGGTATTTCCTGCTCTTGTAAAAACTTGTCACTGCAGGACAGGTCTGCAGCCTACTCCACAGGAGGAGAACTTCTTGGGTCAAGGCTGGGTCACAACATGACAGCCAGCCCATGATCAAAAATGCTACAAAAAAGCCTAAGACAAAGGAGCCCTCCCTTGATGCCAGCATGAGCAGGTGAGTATGGAGGAGCCTCCCAAGAGGCATGAGGGATGGCCCAAGCAAAGCTGGAGATGGCAGAGGACAAAAGCTACTCACTGGCTAATGTGACCACTGCAGGGACACTGGCAATGACTCCCTCAGGCACACGAGCAATGCACTGGTACCGCCCCACGGTGTGGTTGTTGAGAGCTGTGATGACGAGTTTCCCTCGCTCCACATGGATACCCAGCACTTCATCTGATCCAGCCAGCTCCTTCCCATTCAGTCTCCATGTGAGGTTCACTCTGGGGGGGTCCACCACACACCCCAGGCTGACTGGGCCCCCAAGTTTTTGGACAATGGAAGCAGGCTGCACTGTGACTTGCAGAGATTCACCTGCACAGAGGGAAAAAATGGGAATAAGAAAGCTCTGTGAGACTCATCAAAAGAAAGGACAGAGGAAAAAGCTGCAGCACTGTAGATTTTGCATTCCCCATCACTTCTGCTTGTGCTGCAGCTTCCCCTTAGCTCCCCACACCCCCACCCTTAGTGCCTGAAGATGCACACCAGCCCCGCTTCTTCTTGACACTGCCAGATAGAAATGTCCCCCTCCAAATGTATCTCCTTCTCCTCTATAGGAGTTTTTGATCTTTGGTCAAGGCTACTGAGGAAGTAGTGGAGAGAGGAAACCACTTTCTGCTTGAGGCATGGCTACACTAAACAGCAACAAGGCAAAATGAAAGGAACAAATGGGTGAGAACAGGAACTCACTCAGTCTGGCAAAACAGGTAGCGGCAGCAAGCATAAGGCAAGGGATGGGGGACATGGGCCTCTTCTTTCCACGTGTCATTGCCATCCCATGCAGTGCGACCTGGGGTGCCCAGGGAAGGGTCCCATAAGCTGCCTCAAGGGGTGCAGTGGACGTGTAGCAGCAGATTCCTGTGGATGAAAAGAGATATCATGGATGAGACTCTCAGAATTCCCTCTGCTTTCCAGCCCTGCCTGGCTTCTCTACCAACATCTCTAAACCGCCACAGATTCACCGAGTCAGTGACCTGAGGAGGCTACAGACACTAATACAAGCATTTCTCTTCTCCAGCCTCTCCCCCAGGCATGGTTGTGAGTCTCCCAAGAGATCCCACCCTCAGCCCTTGGTATATGTGTGTACACAGACACACACTCCCCTTCCCCATTTCAGACTTGGCCCAGTCAATAAGAGCAATGCACACCAGGCAATTTTCAGGGGCAAAACACAATCTAACAAAGTGTCACTGAAGATATTCACTAAGTGTCGCTGCCACTTCTTGGGTGTGTCTGGAATATATTCTATCTTGAACACAAAAGCAAATGAGTAGCACAAGTCACAAGCCACATGAAAACAGAGGTAATCCTGCAGTTTTACATTCTCTTCCCAAGGCACTGGCCATGTAGCTACTGGGCGTACCTATGTTTCAATCCAGGAGATCTTAGGAGATACAAAAGTGTTTCAGGGGATCTCTGAAAGGGATTATTCTGAAGGGGACACCTTTTTTCAGGACAAAGAAATGCCCGGTTCTAAATGATCACACTCATTTCGCAAAATACATCTTTATTCTAAACAAAGAGACTCAATCTATGAAAAGATTTCAGATTAACTGTTCTGCCTGAAATACACTGCCTATTTTGAGTAGAACTACCCTGTCTGGACAAATCACCAGCTTCATCTCTGAGAGCATCAACTATCTCCAAAAAGCTAGAAGTGCAAGGCCACCTGTCACAACCCAGGTTGCTGTGAAGAGCTGCACACCACAGCAGCTGCTTTGGGTAGACTCATAAACTGACGCTAAAGCAGACAAGCCAGGTCAGGGGGATTAAAGACCTCAGTGGCTGCCTCAACAGACACCTCAGATGTCAGACTGAATTCAGCTTTAACCAAAGGCAATGGACTGAAGTCAAGAGGAGACTTCCCTCTACGGACATCGTAACGCAGCTACAGGATTTTGAGCTCCCTCCAGTTGCAGCACTAAGGTGACCTGCAAGTCTCAAAGGCATTGCAGAATTGCCCCTATGGCATATCTACAGGAGAGAAGCCCAAGACCAAAGCATTCATGGCAGCCAGCCCAAGCAGCAGTTATATTTCCTGCTCTCCCTGCAGATACACAATGAGCTCATTAGCTGCAATCACCACCCTCAAGAACACCTGGACTCTGAAGAACAGCATTTCCTACTTTTACCACTGCTTGAGCCATCAACTGTTTGCATATGCCCTTTCCACAACCATCTCCTTAAAAAGAGGGGACAAGTCCCTTCCAGCATAACCTCCCAAATTAAACCTCCCAGCTCCTGAATTAAGGACTGACCCAGACTCCTCCCAAGACGCCTGGCAAGTTGTTTAAGGCCAGGCTGATTACTCCTAGCAAGGAACTACAGCATTTGGGGAAAGGTGAGCTACTCTCAAATGACTTTGCTTGGCCTCTGGTGACAGCAAAGGTGCAAGAGTGCAGTATGGGGCAATGTCCATAGCCAGCCATGCTGTGGTCCATGTTGTGATAGCAAGAATCCAGTTAGCTGGCTTGCAGGCATAGGAATCCCTGCAAACTGGGCTGTCCCTCTGGCAGCCTCTCAAGCTGTCCCCTTTCTCCCCACCATGCCCCAGAGCACTGCTTGGGGGAGAAGGCATAGAGGACACATTCATATAAAGTTGAGAAGACAGAAGAAAAAGAAAAGCCTCCTCTGAGCTGGCGATTTCAAAAGGAAGCAACACTAAGTAAAGTGACCTGCCCCTAGAGCTTTGCAAATGCCACAAAGGGCATCTTTACATGGCACTTTGCTGGCCAGTGTGAGCTCAGTTGGCTGGCTGGCCCAGGGGGCTCCATGCAAGGCAGCTCTTTCCTGGGAGTCACACAGTCATGGTTAGCGTGGCTGTGAGGCCAAGATGCCAAGCCCTGCTGAGAGGCAGGGTAAATCAGGTCAAGCTTGACATGGCCTGATGAGGCTTCCAGGCATCTAGGAGCATGGACAGAGCTCAGACATTGGGCATATTCTGAAGGTACCTACAGATCAGGTAGGCTCACTCTTTACCTCCTGCAGACCACAGCCCCTATGCACGGGAAAAACCTCTGTGGGCAATCTCCAGTGCCAAAGCAACAGGATAGGAACTTCCCTTTCACACATTCATCCTTCTTGATATTCACTTTCCTCACCTAAGAAGAGAGTCTCGACAATTTCCC
Organism: Corapipo altera; assembly: GCF_003945725.1. Classification (NCBI taxonomy): domain Eukaryota; kingdom Metazoa; phylum Chordata; class Aves; order Passeriformes; family Pipridae; genus Corapipo; species Corapipo altera. Next base: position 1,737,884 of record NW_020884910.1, on the reverse strand, counting down.
CCACCAATCAGCACACATTGTTGTACAAGAAACTGTAGTGATTGACTTGGAGACCACCTGAGTTACTCATGTTCATTTCTTCATGTAAGACAGCCACCAAAGCACCCTTCATTATTCTAGAACCATCTCAGCAAGTCACCCCTGACAATGGCTGTAAAAGTGCCCTAGGTCTGTCTGTACCAGAGCATGCACTGTTGACACCACTGCTGATGCACAAGTTAATGTCACACTATTTACACTCATCTGGAAAAGACTTCGAGCTAGTTTAGGCTTAAAAACACCTCATACTCTAATGTCTACTGGTGATAGAAAGCCTTACACTGATGTAGAAGAAACATTTTGGGGTAGAACTTAGCCTCTTGTTCCTCAGTGCTGGAAGTCTACAGAGCAAAGCTGACTCATTCCCCCTATCTGGATGGGTTTGGCAGAAGGATGGAAAAATGTTGGACGGAAAAAGAGTTGCTCCTTGGAGCCCATGATGAGGGAGGGGGTAGGCAAAGATGTTCCCAACCAGACCTCCCTGCAGCTCTGCATCGCACGGAGCCTCTGGCCAGAAGGGCAAAGCCAAAGGAGTAGAAATGTGCACTAGACCCTTGGTGAGCTGGGACCACCCAGGCACATCGATGCAACGACTAAACTGGCTGCTCCCAGGTCTGTAAAACGATGAAGAGCAATAGGTGGGGAGAAAAAAGGGGAGCTCAAAAAATTTGGCCACGGCACTGGGCAGATTGAACAGTATTGAGCAGAGACTGAGGAGAGAAGGTGTGTTGCAACAAGTGTATAGTACCTCCCCAAACCTCCAGGCAAGAGTACAAGCTCTAAATAGGGACATGTGGCCATTTCTTTCACAGCTGAGTGAAGTACAAAAAGTAAATAGGCAGCATAAAAATAATGAGGAAAATGAATGAAAACATCAATTCCAAAAGAACTATTAGGATCCAGAGCCAGATTTTGAAATTCTCAGCTTCCACAATTGAAGCCAGATTTTCAAAAGCATTCAGTTCTTGACATGCTGAGCTCTCCTGAATAGGCAACCAACTTATTTCGATGCCTAAATGGGAGCTGACCTCTTTTGAAAATGCTGCCCTTAAGCAGCCTGCAATAGTGCAAAGCATGACACTTTATTAATCAGGCAGCTTTCGATCTGCCTGGTGCCCCTGCAAGCGGCACCAGAGTAGGCTGCAGTGGGACAGGCGGCAGAGGTGGGGAGTGGAGGAGGCCCCGGGCACTCCAGCTGACTTCCCAGAGGCGGTGGTCCCGGGCAGGGGGCTGCAGTGGGAGCTGTCAGGCTGCTGCATGACAGTGTCCTGCTCTGCTGCGTCCTCTCCCCAGGGCAGGTAACCTGCAAGGTGCCCCTCACAGGGGTAGTTGCTGACACTTCTGCAGCCACTGACACCACTGGCCTCAAAAACTCCTGCTTAATTGCTATCTAGGAAAAGAAACAGTTAAAGTAATTTAAAGTGCTTCAAGGGGGAGGGAAAACAAAAATTATTTGTTTATTTATTTTAAATTCCTTCCTGCCAGGTTAAAATAACAATTTCCTGCCGGTGGAGCTCTAAGTCCCTTTCAGACAGACCAGTAAATCAAAGGAGGGGCCATTAGGAGAACAAAATTAACGAGAGCTTCATCAGCTCTGGAAGGGTGGTGGGGGCGTAAAATCTGTCGGCTCAGATTCCCGCCACACACCTAAGCCTACCGAGGCCCCTGCGAGCAGCCCCAGCTTCGGCGCGGACATGGAGGGCACTGCAAAGGCAGCGCAGCAAGAAAGGAAAACCAGAGGTGAAGATATAAAAGGGAAGAAAGGCGCGCGTGTGTGCGGGGGCTGACAAAGCTCGAAAGGAAAAAGGGATCTGAATTAAGCACAGGCAGCAGGAGAGGTGTTTGCTGATTAGAAACTGAAGGTTTTACTGAGGAAATGCTGCTCACAGCCCCAAGCCCCCTCCTGCTTAACAAGGGCCAGCCAAGCAGCCCTTGTTACTGCCACACTGCCCGTAATTTACAAGCCTCCCAAATAGGAACCAGCCTCTACCCTGGCTCTGGGACAGCATCCCCGCACCACACGCCCCAGCTCAACCAGGGGAATGCAGAGGCAGACTGGGAGCTGGGGAAAACTCACTGATGCACATGAGGGTGGTTTGGGGTCGTGTCAGGCGGTCGGACCTTGAGCAGCTCTTCATGCAAGGGATGAACGGCAGGAAGGGATAGGGGCTGCTTTGCACTAAAGGAAAGGCTGCAGCAACTTCGGTCCTGTTACCAGCTGGGGACACCCTGGGTGACTCTGGAGAATTCACTGCAGCTGGTCTCTGTTTCTAACAGGTCAAGTAGGGACAATGATACTCCCAATTCTCTGTTTTATACATCAAGACTTGAGCTCTTCAGAAAAAGCAATGTCTTACACAGTACTGTCTGCCAACTTTACTTGTAATCATCAGTTTTTAATACAAGACAGGATTTTTTTTCCATAGAGTATAAACCACTGAAAAAGAAAATATAAAAGAGCCACAGTACCCTTTTGTTCTACAAATTAGGGAATCTGAGGGCTAGAAGAGAAAGCTAACCTGGTCCAGGGTTATACAGTAAAGCAGTGGCAAGGCTAGAAATCAGATTCACAGAATATTCTGAGTTGTAAGGGACCCATGAGGATAATCAAGTCCAGCTTTTAATGAACGGCCCACATGGGGATCAAACCTGCAACCTTGGTGTTATTGGCACCATGCTCTAAATCAAAAGCTCTCTGACTGGTAGCTCCATCCCATCAGGTAAGTTACTCTTGGATCCCAAATCTTTTGCATCCCATCTCAAAAATGACAGTATTGAACTGTATAATCCTCTATGTATGTCCCGGTGACATAGCTGAGCAGGTCAGCTGCAAAGTTCCTGCATGGACAGCAATCTGGGCACCCCGACTGCTTTTCCCAAACCCATCAAACAGTAGCATCCCGCAGGACAAAATTAACTTCTACCCACCCCCTATCCCCATTTCAAAGTATTCATTTCACATTGTTAAGTTATTCTCTCTGAAAGGGTTTGGAGAAGGACAGGTTGGCAGCAGGAGAGATGCTCCTGCTTCCATGTAACAGCATGGGCACCTGACGGGAATGAGGGTGCAGATGCGACAGGGAGAGGCAGGATCCCCAACAGGAAGCAGATGGTATCAGGAGTGGGCAGAGAGGTAGAATCCAATGTTACACCACTATGTTTGAAGTCAAGGACGTAGCACAGTGTATGTGCAAACAGAGATAAAAGCTTGCCTATTTTTTCCCTCTAGCACTGAGAGTGTATTAGCTCTTTTAACATAGCCCTTGACTAACTGTATGAGGAGTTCCCTTCCTCTCTCTTTTAAAGTGATTAGGCAAAAAAAGACTCTCTTACTGGCTGCTTGTGAGCTCAGAGTCTATCAAGAAGCCACAACAGAGAAAGCCTGGGACAAATTCATGCTTACAGTCAGGTGAAGAAAAATATCCGGAGTAAAACCCGGCACGGTACAACCGTCATGCAAATCAGGGAGTTTGCCTGTGAACTGCAAATCCCACTTGAGCACTGAGTGACCCTAAAGCAGAGCTACAGTTTTAATTCAAGCAAGTCCTGAGGAATTCAGCAGCTATAGACATCTCTCTAAAAAATAAACAAAACTTTCAGGGGGAAAAACTCTTTTTCTTTGAACAGAACTGCTCATGCAAACCAAACCAGCAACAAACCAAATTAAACCAAACATGCAACAATCTCTGTGATTTTTTTTGTCTTCCTGAAGATAAAGCTACTTTCCTGAACAGTTCCTTTCTGCAACAGCCTGCAGCATCACCAGGGAGAGGACTGGGCATGTTGGCTTCGAATTAGCAACAGGATGCAAAGCCTTCTCATCGCCTGAGTTTTGCTCATATCCCTGAAGATCCAATGTCTGCAGTTTCTGGCACCTCTCCATCCAATGGTTCCTCTGAACTGAGTGCCACTTTCCAGCTGGCATTGATCAGTCTGACTTCACTGAGCCTCACTGAACCCCTTCACACTGGTATTTTGTCAGCCAGCAAGTGTGAGGCTGCTTGAAGGACAAAATACCACCCTCATATGGGCTACAGGTTCCCCAGTGTCATCACGGTGGTGGCACCGCAACGAATGGGGTTTGCCTTGGGCGCTGCCCGCAGCATGGTGGTCCCAGGGTGGCTGGACCCACCAGCCTGGGACAGCCCTCATACAGGCAGGCCAGGGATGCAGGGATGGCCTTGCCCCGCAGGATATGCCTCCCTTTTTCCACAGCTACCAGGAGAGGAGCCCTCTGCTAAAACTGAGTATGCATGCTGGCTTTTGCTGCCCCTTGGCGTGCCCTGAAAACAGCTCCAGTTCTTGAAAAGACAAGGCTAAAGCATAAGAAAGAAAGAAAACCCACGTCCTTTCTTCAATATCATGCTCCCCCCATGCCCTAGACACTTAATTTCCCTCCTTCTCCCCCCCAGCTTCCCCCTCCATTCTGAGTAAATTCAATTTGACAACCCTGCTAATTGGATAAACGCTGCTCCCTACGCTCCTTTAAGGCTGCCCGCTTTTCTCTCCTTGTTTTTGGAGGGCGATTGTGGCTGTTCTTTAACATGAATTCCATCTGCTTTATTTCTCCTCTGCCCATTCAAGACCCCTCCTGAATATGTATGAGGGGCTGCGCCCCCCCACTCCCTTTCTCCTCCATCCCACCTCCCTCCCTCATCACCCCCCCCATCCTTCTCCCTGCCCTCTCCCATTGCCCGGGACAATAACCCCCCAAATGCCCCCTTCTCCCACCCCAGCCCTTTTTGCTTTAGATAAACACAGGCAGTGTCAAGTGTGAGGAGGGGGGGGGAAGGATGGGGTTCAACTGCCAGTCAAGCCTCAGGCCCTCAATGAAGCCCGGAGGCCTACCCTAATCTGCTGCATGCTTGCCATATGGGAGCTGTGTTGCCCTGGGAAACACTAACAGGCAGAACGGAGCTTAATAGAGTCCATATTCATTGTAATGCAGTGAAATGGCTCGAGGGACTATTGCCCCTTGGGTCTGTTTTCATTCTTCTGTTCCCCCTCTTTCTTTTCTCTCTCTCTCTCTTTTTTTTTTTTAATAAATTTTTTTCCTCCCCTCCTTCTCCCCCTCCCTTTTTTTTTTTTTTTTTTTTTTTTTTTTCTTTCTTCCTTTCAAAACGACCAAGTCCCTGGAGAGCTCTAATCTGGAGAGGCTGGGGGCTCCCCGAAGGGCTGGCCAGCCGATGGGGCAGGAGCGGGAAGGGGGAAGGGAGAGGGTGGAGGTGGTTAGGGAGGCGAAGGAGAAGTGGAGGGCAAGAGGAAAGTAGTAACTAATAAGCATGCAGCCGGCCAGCTGTCAAGATGCTGACAATGCTGCTTCGGGTGCAAAGAGCCCGGCAGCCAGCACTGGCACAGAGGCTGGTGCAGGGTCCTCCCGGGAAGCGCTTGCCTCTCCTAAGAGCCTCCATCCTTGCCTGCCGAACACGGCACAAGCAAAAAAAAAAGAAAAGAAAAGAGAAGGGCGCAGATGGAGCGTGCTGCACAGCCTCTTCAGAAACAAAGTGCACCTAGGAAACAGATGTTGTTGCTGCAACAAGCTCAGAACTGCTGGCTGCTCTCTGTCTCCTTCTCCCAAGCACGCGAGGGGAGAAAGCAGTCCCGCAGCAGTTGCCGGGGCTGCCCCCGTAGCTGGGACAGGATGCCTCTCTGGTCAAAACCTTTCAGTCCAACTTCACTCCCAACCTGGGAGAGCTGCCATAGTTTTAGACCAACTTTTTCTCTGCACTCCTCATCCTTGATCCACCTGTAGGCTCTCCAGCCTCCCAGCTAAGGTCCTGATTTAAAGAGCTACGGAATCCCAAAGAGGGTGTACATCTGCAGCACTTACCAAGGGGTGCAGGCTGTGTATTCAGGGCCTTGGTCATCAAACGTCATAGAATTAGCAGAATCACTGGTATCAAGGTCCTGCAAGATCCTGACCCCACAGGGGTGCAGCTCAACCTACTCTCCTGCCAAGGCTGGTGTCAGACGAAAAGGGTCAGGATCCCCTCGAAAACCACATCAATGTAGTCACATACTTGTGGCAAATTACCTACTCTGGAGTGTTTTCAGTTTGCCCACACCTGCTACAAACTCAGCTCACAGTGCAGCAACAAAGTCTCACTTATCTGAGGCTTTGCAATGGGACAACATTGTATCTTCACAGTGAGAAACACTTCAAGGAGACAGCAGGAAAGGAGTTCCCCACTGACACAAATGTGATGTGAAAACAGGCCTTCAGTCTTAGAAGTGAGGCATTTACTGTACAGTATTACTTGCCTGAAGCATCCTATCTCTTGCCATATGAAAACAATACCCATTTTATCATTCCCATCACAAGCAAAGCCAGAGATCAGTGTCAATTCAGCCAGAGCTGCAGGCAGATGCTGTACTAAACACAGAGTAAAAACCATTCCATGTCCTGCAGACTTCACACCATTGGGTAAGAAGGGTCACTTTAGGATGTTTGATACAAGTAGTAACAATATTTATCTATATACAACCTTTCCCTGTTTGGGCCAAGAGGCAAAGCACCTAACAAAGAGCTAAGAATGAGGAAGAGTGTGCACCTGGACAAGGAAAGCCCAGAGGACGGCTCTGCTGGGGTCTGATGCTGTGGGACACACAGGATGAGTGAAGAGCATGAGGCCACGCAGCTGGCTCTGGTCTGGGCTCCACTATGCCAAATCCCACATCAACAGGAGCTGGGTGTCAGGTTGTTCCCCTCCCTGTCAACAACTGCAGCGGAGGAGAGCGCTGGGAGGGACAGGGAGTTCCCATCAGGAGCTGTCATCGAACAGGCACAGATGTGCCTGTGGCTAGTTTACATTACTCAGGGCACTGCTTTTGTTTTTTCCCTTCTCATCCTTCTCAAACAAAAAAACCCCAAACCTTGAAGTCCGATGTTGAAGCTCTAATTGCCTCCTGGGTCAGAGAGAGGTCAGAGAGAAGGCAGCCCCAGCAGATGAAGGGATGTTGGGCAAAAGCCCTCTGAGATACTAAAGGTAAATGGGGAATAAAGGTGGCAGAAAGGAAAAGGTAAGAAAATTAAATTGAGATGAGAGGGTCAAGAAAGACGAAGAAATGGGGGAGCTGGGATTTTGGCCAATTTCCTTATATTGCATTTGTCCACATTGCTTCAGAGCTTGGTCAGGTAAGGAGCAGGCAATGCCACAGCTCACCTGCTGCCTGTGCATCCAGGCTCAAGTCCTTGCCCTGCCTTCCTCCAAGCATGGGCTGTCACCTGGGACTATCACCTCTCAAGCAAGTCTCTCTCCCAGCTGCCACTCTTTCACTTTGCTTAAACATGGCTTACTTACAATAGCAGGAAAACCACTCCTGCTCTCATCAGAAACTCCATGCTGCTCTAAGACAAAAGCTTAATTGACAGGTGCACTTCCACAGTGTGCTCTGGTCCCAGGGAAACAGCATTTTTCCACTGGGAAAGCAGGATGCTCTCCTCAAAAGGTGTTTTTGCTCAGCTATGGCCACCTCCAAACTGAGACTTGGAAGCTCTTGTTCACAGAGTAGGTCACAAGCCAGAGAGACAGCAGCTATGGATGCTTTTTGAGAGCAGCCCATGTCTTCATATCCTTAAGCATAAGCCTACCTTTAAGTACCAAATTAAAAAAAAATAAATAATCAAAATCATCTTTGTCTAGAACAATAGAAAAATCTTGTCCATGTCCAACTAGAAACAAAATAGAATTAAACAAATACAGCAACAACCTCTCCCCTACAAACCAAAAATTCCACAGAAACTGCCGGTGACACTGTTAAGCCTTCCTTGGAGAAAGTCACCATGGGGAAATTTTCCTGTTGGAGCAGAGCAAAGACTTGGATAAGCTTTCTCAGCTTTTGAACTTATTTCCAGTGTGTATCTGAAGAGCAGGGGTGCTTTCAACAGCTGTAGTAAAAAACTGACCAAGCTTATCTTAAATACAAGCCAGTGGCACAGCAGAAATACCTGCTAAAACAATGCATCCTCTGGATCATAACAGAGGACTTGATTCTGCTGCCACCAAAATCAGCCTGATCTTTGCCATGACTTCAATGGGAGCAGGCCCAGAAACCGCATTAACAAGTGCAAGGCTAGTTTAACACCGTTGACATCAAAATCCAGAAGAGCACACAAAAGAGACAGGACAAAGTACTTGCCAGTAACGTCAATACAAAGTTTAATCCCCAGATGGCTGGCTTTAGAGACATCCCCATCACCACCATAAAGAGAAACTGCCTTCTAGTTTGCACTCCTTTCAGCAATGACTTGTTGCTGGGATGCAAAAGAGCACAAGCCCATTTTTCTTGTCCTTTGAAGATGGCATTTAAAAATTGGGGTTGTTTTTCTTTTATAAATTTGGGAATAAATGGGAATTTTTACTCTCCATAGCTGTCACTTAACTGCTTTTCACTAACAATAATAATTTTATTTATGGGAGCGGGTCAAAAGCCTCTAGAACTCTCAGATGGGACAAATTTCCCCTGGAAGACATGTACTCAAAAAAACATAGGAGGAAGCTCAAGGCTAGCAAAACAAAGGGACAGAAATGACTGCCCATAGAAAATGCTCTGTCTGGTGCCAAACACCCAGGTGGGGTGTGGGGACTCAGCACTGAGTGCCAGAACCTAGATGGGCTGAGCCACAGCTCTCATTTGTGCCATGACCAGCAGATGCCACGCTGCTCCAAAACCACACAGGGCCCACCCAGAGGTGAAAAATGATGGGGGAGGCACTCACCATAGGGTCTTGGGATGGGTGACAGATTTCCCCTGTCCCAGAGAATAACAGGAGAGGGTAACATCGTTTGGGCTTTTTCAAAGATTCTGTCTGCATGTGATTTGCCTCATTTATCACCCCAACAATAAATATACCTCTCCAAAAATAATCGTCCTGTTGAGGACTGCGAGCCAAACATGGCAGGAGATGGACCAAGACCTCACGTTGCCCTGTAGAGACAGACGGGCAGGGCCCAGCATATGGTTTCTCCCTGTCAACAAGATGATGCTCCATAACAAAAAGGTGGCAAAACGCTGATGCCTCAGGGCCTGGGAAGGGAGACTCACCTGCCCATGCCTCAGCCAGCCGTTAGGACACACTGGCAAGTGCCATGGAGCAGCACCCGTGACGAATGGGCACAGCACAGACTTGCCGCTGGCTCCCCACTTTTCACCCTTGCCCATCCACGCTCGTACTCATGCTAAAAGCAGGAGCACAGAGCCGAAGGCATCTCCCCAGGCCTTTCCCACAACAGGCATCAGCAGCAATTCCAGCTGTAAAGTTTGCTTTCCTTGACGCACAGTTTACTTTCTCCATTCCCCCGCATCCCACCCCTGCCACTTACCCCTCACTCCAAAAAGGCTCTCTCAAACAGGCTTAAGCTTTAAACAAATAAGGGCTTGGCAAGCAGCAGCCTGCTCCTGTTTCCCTCCCTACCACCCCTGCTCTCCCCCCGCCGCCTCCACCTCTGAGCCGTGGCGCAAGCGGAGCTGGCGAGCGCCGCGCAGGCATAGAAAACAAACACGTGGAGCAGAGCCAGCTGTGAAGTTGGATTTGGCATACGCTGTTTGCAAAAGGAATAAAAGCACATGGGAGAAGGGGAGAAAGGGGGGTAGAGTGGGGACTGGGGGTGCCCTGGCCTCAACGGGAGAGCGTGACTCTGTTACAAAGCCCTGGCACATGCCTGAAGGAAGGTCTGTACATATGGGTGCTGATCTTGTGCCCCGCATGGATGTGGAGCGGAGAGACAGCCCTACAGCCACATTATCCCAGCTATTTGGCATCAGTCTTCCCCACCCCCTTTCCTAGTGAGATGGACTGTTTTTGCATGCACTTGTCCTCCCTCTCAGGTAAAATTACTGTGTTCTGATGCAACATGTGAAAAATAAACACACTTCTACCCCCTGGGGCATGCAATTCTCCCCCTTTCTTTCTTAGGGTTTCTTATTTCCAATGCACACTATGCTCCAGGGCCCCACAGCACAGGAAACCCTGACCCAAGTGCCCCATCACCTCGGCTGAGATTACAGATGTTGACGGCACACATTTACACTAATCCCCCTCCCAACTGTCCCTTTCTGGAAGGGTTTCAGGCAAAATATCCCTCCTCTCAAACCCAAGTTCCCAGGAGATGTCAGCTCAGGTATTATTTATTATTCTACCCTCACCAGTCTGGTCCAGCCAAGGGAATCGCACTTGCAGGCTTTAGGAATGGATCACCTATGGCCTTACATCAACGCTGGATCCATGCAGTTTTCCTCACTCTCCCACCTCTCACAGTCATCCCCATACGAAAAGAAACAGAAACCTATGCACTCTGTCTGGTTTGGGGTAGAATCCAGCGATTTGACGTGGTTTACTTGTGGTTTCCACCCAAAACCATAAACCAGACCAGGTTTGCCTGGCAGGTCCTCAGCTGTGTTCGGAGGTTGTAAGAAAAGCAGCAGTGTCCTACCTGGTCTTGGATCTCATCCAAAACAGGCCAGCAGCTGGACAGATTAACAGCCCAGCCTGACCACCCAGCCACCTGCAGACATGTTTTCACCAGTCTCGTTACCACCCCTGAAACACAGTAAGATCTTTACCCTCTCTGGGCCAGCCGTGAACACTTGTCCCTCAGCATCGCTCCAAACCACCAAACTGACAACAAGAGACAATATTTGGATAGTGCTCTTCCTGAGAACAACATTATGGACCCCAATCACAGCCAAGGAAGGTAACTTACCTTGGAGAAATCTTGCAATTGCCTTTTTGTTCTTGGGTGGGATTTACTGAGGTGTCAAAAAAAGCCATGGATTGCTGCAAATAAACCATTGCTCAACCAACCATCCCACTCTCATCCCACTCTGATCTCTTTCCCTTTTGGAGGCAAATTAGGTACTGCAAGACATAGAAGGACAGAAACTCATAGTTTTGGAGCTTATGATGTCACATTTCTGGATTTGCTTCCTCTACTGGACAAAACATACCCCTACCTTGTGCCTCAGCTTTCCAGGTTGAAAAAAACAGGAATAATAAAGCCCAGCTGGTGCAAGCAGTAACCAGATGAACATGAGTCAAACAATTTCAGATTCTCAGATGAAAGGTGCTAGACAGGTATGTAGTGTTATTATCTGTGCTGCTTCCTGGTAGCCCCAGGATTTTTGGATTAGTAAAATACAGACGTCAGCATCCTGAGGATACTGCCTCAGTAACTGAACCAAGCAGGGAGGGGCAGGCTGATTGCAACAAGGGGGAAAATATGAATATGCACCACACACAAAATATTTTGGTTAAGGGAGACAGCAATCAAGATATTATTGACAACAGAGAACTGGATAATTCAGTGGTGTTTGTCAGACTAAACTTTCTGTAATCACAGACTGCAGGGAAAGTGTTTGTCAAGCAAACATTCAAATATGCAGCTGCCAAGAACTAAGTAAACAGAGAAGGAAAAGCAGCAGAGCCAATGTGGCACCATTTGCAAATACCCCATGATCAGCAGTCACAGGCCTACTGAGCCCATCAGCAGGCACTAGTGAAGCCAAAGGGCTGAGCTACTGCAGGAGGACCCACCACCAGGCTGGACAAACAAGGAGCAATTCATGCCTTCAAAATGAACAGGAATTGCAGACCTGGGCAGGTATGGGTACAGTAGTCTGTGTGGGTTCAGGGGACACTTTCCTGCACCACACACAAGCAACCACCTGGGCAAATGAAACGAAGTCAAACTCTAGGCTGAAGAGAGTCCTCCAAGACAACGAGAGATACCCAACAGCTATTGGTATCATGCATTTTAGTCCCACTTTACCTAGAAACCTGTGGTGATAGTTACTGTACTTATGAGGAGCCAGAGACCAGGGCCACAGATCTGAGGGTAAGCCAGTTGATCCCAGCTTGGGGGCACTGAGCAAGTGAAGGGAAACACTGGTCTTCTGCTTCCCACTCAAGTGCCTGTCCATTGGTCAGTGCTTCCTACCCATGGTTCACAAGGCTGCTGAAAAGCGTACCTGGATGACTCACAGGGTCCAAGAAAAGGGATGAAAAATGTGCAAGTTCAGACATGCTGTGCAGTAAGTTGCACACATGAAATTTCCAACCAGGTCGGCTGACTTCCATGGGAAAGCATTCAAGATTGCACATCAAAAACAAAGCTGACACCCATCACAGGCAAACCTGCACATGCATCTTTTATCCACATGCCTTTATTCTTCCGTGCTGCATCCCAACAGGTGACACCAGAATGCCATTATATTCATTTCCTACGGATCACACCTCTCTTGGCTGTCCAGAAAGAAGTGTGCAAGACACAAGACATGTTTCAAGGCCAGCACTGGATGCACCACTTCTTTGTTAGTCACTGGCCATGGATGCACCCACAGTGGTGCTGCTATAACCACCCCTTGGTATGTTTGCAGCCTGCTGCAATCTGCACAAGTGATCAAAAATTCACATGTTGCAGCCAAAGCTGCTGGAAAGAGGAAGTTTGTGGCCTGCAGCCCAAAGTTCCTGACACCTTCTTTGTAGCTGAAGATTGTGTTTATGTTCAGGAGGTTCACGTGGGAATTAGGGAAGCTGTTATCCCCCTAGCCAGAGAAAAAGGACTGTGAGAGATCAAAGGGCCAAAGAGATTGCTGGTCCCCACGAAGAAGAGGCTTGCACGTTTGGTTCTGGTGAACAGTGACTCTGTCTGAGTCTACACAAAGGCACTTGATGCATACAACACTGGTCTGCTCCAGCTCTGAGGGAAGAGGGTAGTCTTTCCCAGGAGAATCCCATCCAGACTGAAGAGGCTGGACCTCCATACCAAGAAACAGTCCAGTACCACAGACAAAAACCCTTGAGTTTTTCTAATCAGGAGATAAATGAACCCCTATGGGGTCCTGACGTGAGTGCTCCAAGTATTTATAACCTGGAAGAGATCTTAATGAAGCAATGAGGTTGTCTTAACTTTTCTTTCTTTGCTCCCTTTCTGTATCCTCACCCTTAGTTTGCTACTGTACAACAGCCCTGGGGCAATTAAATCAGCAGCCTACACACCATGCAGTATTTATGGCCCAAGGCAGACACAAATATAGCAACAGTACATGCCTATAGAGGTTTTCCATCCCCCATACCCTCCAAACCCACAATTTTCTCATGCGAGACACTGGCTCAAACCAGAGAGGAGGAACCAGTGCTGTGACCTCCCAGTGGCCCCCAGCACAACCATGAGCTACCCGGGGCTGGGGCTTGCTGCTGCCCCAGTCCCAGCAGCACAGGGTCAAAGGACAAGGTGTTTTCTGACCATCATGAGACAAAAGTTCCCTACCCTACAATGGGAACAGCTGAGGCAGGGTTCAGCAACATCCCAACTCCCACCAGATGCTTCTGGCAGGACAGGACACAGCACAGCAGTCCTGACCCCCTGTAAAGAACATGCTGATCTTTCTTTTTCAACAGCAACTGCACCAGTGTTGGACCCTCACTCATAAACAAGAGCAGATTGTTCATACTCTCATTAGGGTTTCCAATAAGAACTTTGGACTGTTGCTGGCATTTAGTCACAACAGTAGACTGGCGCCAGAGTCTGGCGTTTCCCTGCATGGCAGAAGCGGGTCGACAAAGGGTTAAACCTGGTATAACCTCAAAAATTGGCCTTTGCTTTCTCCAGCAAGAACATCTTTGGCAGGGCCCCCATCTGGGAAATGACATCCGTCCCCCCTCGCTTCCCCCTCTTCTCCTCCTGAACTCAGAACAAAGCACTGCACTGCCCAACATGCTCCTCCACCGTTTTCATCTTGGTCCAAACGCTTCTTGTGTTTCAACTTCTGCCAAAAAAATGCATGAAAAAATATAAAAAAGGCATGTGTGGGGCAGGGGGAGAGGAAGCAGAGAGAGTAGAGGGAAGTCATTAAAACTGAATCTTGATTAGCTACCAGTGGTAGAAAAAGGAAAGAGAGGAGAGGAGATTTTTTCTGTTCTGATATGTATCTTGAAGCTGAAACCTGTAGGCCCAGAGGAGACAGGACTTCTCCACACAATCCTCCACCAGTGACCAAAACTAACTTGTTTTACCTTTTCCATCCACCATGTGCCACCCCATCATCATCAGAAGAGGCATCTTCTTCCTCAAAACAATTTCTGCCAATCATCACACGCATTTTGCACCGCTCTCACAGCTGTAGCTCTCACAGAGTTCCCCCACCCTGCATTGAGCTCTGTTGGCACGGGGCTAGAGGACACAACACAGCTGGCCTGCCCTTGCTGGCTTTTCTGCCTTCGGTATCAAACACAAAGGCTTAGCCATTGCAAAGCCATAGGGAATCCTAGAGGAAATGAGCCTGGAGAAGATGGCTTGTGCATGCTTTGTGGATAAGCTGGATGGGCCAAATGAAGAGTCCCAGACTGGCTTTGTCTCCCAAAGAGACATCCTCCAGACAAAAAAAAAAATAAATTTAAAAAATCACATTGGCCAAAGAAGCATTTAAAAACCAAACAAAAAAACCCAGTCCAGTTTGTAGTCTGCAATAGCTGAACCCAGGGACACGCAGAGCATGTTTTTTGTTCCCTCAGTACAAAAGCCCTTGGTTTCCCCTCCTCCTCATTCCAGCATTTCCCCATCAGGGGTGTCAGAGACAGTTCAAGGCCTCCCAGTAGTTCAGACAAAACTGGGTCTTGCTGCCCTGAGGACAAGTGGCTGGGGTCTGTAAGAACTGGGGAGATTTGGAGAGTGGAAGAGCTGGGCAGGCTAAACCTGCTGCCCCTGGAGGATGGCCAAATGCTCACCCCTCCAGCACTCCTATGACCTGCCACAGGCCAGTGCTTCCCTCTGAAGTTTGGCTTCCCAAGGTGTGACTTTGGCTCGCAGGCTGCAGGGTTAGGCCACTTTGATTCCCCAGGGCTTGCTTGTGCTACAGCTGGTGCTCTGCAGCACGTCAAAGACAGGGAGAGATTAACTCCTTTTTTAAGTATCTCATTACCGTTATATTTTTAAACACAGCTGGTTGAAAAATTTTCAGCAAAGCCATAAATAAATAAATACTTTGAGGAAATTTCCTGAGATTTGAAAACTTTACCGACTGGTCTAGCCTTTATCAGATTATATTCTCTTGCCAATTTGCACAAGCTCCACTTGCTTCTGCTTTCTCTCCTGTAGGGACCAAATCCACTGAGTCATCAATAAAATGTCAAGATTTCACTGGCTCTACTGTTTGATATTTCAATAAACACCCTTCTGACCAGCACAGCAATCATATATTCATTTTTGTCTGTGGGAGGGGGCTTGGACTAGGGAATTGGATTTTGGGGCTCTCAAACCATGACATTGTCCCACCTGGTGACCTTTCATTTTCTTTGGAATTGGAGGTATCACATCCCAAGACTCAAAAATCAAGACACTAAAACTGTATCCCCTAGCCCTGTCTGCAAAACACTTCTTTTCCTGCTCCTCAGGACAGAGATGACTGAACACAGCCAACTGAGACTGACTGGTTTCCTCTTTCACAGATGGTTCCATGCCTCTTCAGCTATGATGCATCCATCCTAGTCAACTTGGTTTAGGAAGTAATCAGTTTCTACAGCTGTGGACAACAGTCAAAATCACCATCTGTCATGACATCCTACATAAAATAAATAAGAAGGACAACACCACCCACTACCTCCTATTAGCAGATTGTTAAGGAAAGCAAACAATCACCCACTTCTGAAGAAGCCTTAATACATGAGGAGCATTTCTCTCTCTTCTAGTCCGTCCCTGCCTGCCTGTGGCAGACAAAGCCTGTTTAGTAGCGTCTGTACAAGACTCTGCTATTACATAAATAGCAAATAAAGTCCTGAGTTCAGCTGAAAAAAGGTGCACCGAGCATGAGGCTCTGCACATGGAGCAGTGGAAATACTTGCCCAGGAAAGGCTGCCTCTTGACAGTACTTCTCATTTTACCAGGATGATTCCCATTTAAACCCCCTTCAACCTTGAAAGAGATGGCTTGGAGCTCCCAGCCTCCTTACCCAATGCTAACCCACTCCTTGTAGCCCAAAAAAGGAAACAAATTCATGAACAAATCACTTCCAGTACTTTTTTTCCAGGCTATTGTTATGTGACTGCATTTGGAAGTAAGGAAGAAAAAACAACTACATGACTGTGGTCAAAGTCTGGCCTAGAATTTGGGAAGGAAAAAAAAGAAACCTTAAACCCCAAACCTTTTTTTATATGTTTAGTCATTTTTGGAGAAAACTGTAAGCACTAAAGAGACCAAGAATAAACAGTGACACCAGCTCCTAGGCTTTGGGGGTGACAATAGGAGATTCTAATCTGTTCTCCATCTCTCAAACTATTCTGTTCAGCCCAAGATATTCTTAAAAGCCTAAATCTAAGAGACTAATAGTCTAATCCAAGAAGTCTACCTCTCCTGTTGCAAAGGACTAAGACATTTTTATGTTGAGAATTGCTTTATCAATGTAGAAAGCCTTTTTAATGCAAAAATCACCTTTGCTCGAGAGGTGTTAGTATGCATTTCACAGGAAAGATCAGATCACACTCTCCAAAGACTCAACCAGTAGTGGTCTGGGAGAACATGGCAAACCCCTAATATATGCTTGTCTACCAGGAAAAAAGAATCTAAAACTACATCTGGATCCAAAGATTCCAAAGATCCTGACATTACTGTACAGTAAAGGAACATAAGGACTGTCTCATTTTACAGAGAGTCCTTTAAGACCTCGGTGTTAGGTGCTTTAGGAAAGCCATCCTCTGCCTCAAGGACATTTATCTCTAACTGCTTACAGGGACTGTCAAACCGTTTTCTTTGAGAAGGGAAGTCTGTGACTGTCCCATAGCACTAAATACCCCCCAAAAAACCTTTAACTGTTCAGTGTAAAGTTATCTGTAGACCAGCTCAGGCAGTACCTACCTTCCACAGTTAAATGTTACATTAAATACTGCCACTTATTACAGATATTAGAAGTGGAAAGGAACAAGGTCTTCCCCCCTCCCTTTAGCAACTGGGAAAACTCAGCTATCTAAGGGAAACACAATTTTAGAATGACCATTAGGGAAATGATTGACCATTTCTTAATTTGGGAAATACCGTAAACTCTTTTAAGAAAAAAACCACTCAGTTGTAAGAAAATGCTGCTCCATGATTTTAGATCCAGTTGTGCAGCTGGCACACTCTGCCCCGGGATGGGTAAAACAAGCTGTTTTCATATAGTCACATCCACAATATGCTGCAGGATTTAACAGTCCCTCATGAAAAAGATAAGCTATACAAACATAAAATGTTACAATGGGACAAAAAGCAGCTTCAAGAATTCCCTCTGCAAGCCCAACAGGGAAACAATGACAATTTCCCTCTGCGTTTCTGGCCAACTGAAGTTTTTCTGTTTCTCTGCTTTGCTCTTCTGATAACAAACATCTGTTGGGAGCGTCCTTTCCCCTGCAAGAGCGGAATGCAACCATCACAGCCTTCAGGGCTTTGTACCCCAGCAGAGTCTCTGGAGACCCTTCTCTGTAGAAGCCACAGATAAACCTCTGCTGGTCTTACACATCAACTACAAAATTCTTACATGGAAAATTACTCTTTTTTTTGCAGCCCACGAGTAGTTAAGGAGACCTTCAGCAAAAACACAGTGAGCCTTTAGCAGAGGTGATCTCTTGAGGTCCCCCTGATATGCCTTTGGAAGGATCTTTATTTTAGGGTCTTCCTTCCCAACCCTTACCTACCACCAGCTTTTACTCATGTATTTCTTCTGCAGAAAGCTCTAGAAGCCCAAGTCGGCAGGCTCCCAGATAAAGCTGACCATCTGTGGCTCATTAACAGCTCACTGAGCTTTCCTGGCCTGGTGCCTAGATGCCCCTTGCAGATGCTGGCACCTCAGCGCATGCCACGTCCACCAGCCTCACTGAGCTGCTTCTCTTGACTGCCCGTGAGGAGACAGGTCAGCATAAAACCCTCCCAGCCTGCAAAACCCTGTGAGATCACAAACGGTGGCGGAGACTGGAAAATGCTGCCTTTGAACCCTTAAGCCCCAACCCACCAGCTGGGAGGAAAGAAGGGCAGGAGAGACACGGCTCTCGTTTCAAGGATGGTGTTTCTCCAGAATAACCTCTGGGGAGGCAGCAGCCCTGCCTGCATCTGCAGGCAGCCACTCTGCCCAGGCAAGGGCTCTCCAGACCCGCTCTGACATGCCAGCGCTCGGCACTCGCCTCGGGTTGGCGAGGGCTGGGAGCACCTCTCCGGCAGTGGGATGGCGCCTGGGGAGGCACCTCTAGTTGTTCCTTATCAGCCTTCCCCAAAACAAGTAAGGGCAGGGGCATCCAGGATATGGCCCAACAAGCCTTTCTCAGCCCCGGCAACTGCTGCTGGCAGCACAGGGAGACCTCAGGCAGCGGAGGGGAAAATAAAGACGGAAAAGGGGGAGAAAGGAGGGTGCGAGGACCTGGCAGCAGCACCCGCATCATTTGGGAGGCAGCACACATGCAGGGAACAGGGGCACTCCAGAAGCCTTAGTTGCAATCCCGTTCTCTCCAGGGTCTGAGGCAAAACTGAAAGGGGGGTGTGTGCTGGGAGAGAGGAAGAGATTATTTGTTGAAAGCATGAGGAGGCATGGGTGGCACAAACCCATTTTTTGACACCTTCTCCATCCCACACCCTGTCTAGTTCAGCTGGACAGAAGTGAAGGCAACAGCCTCTTCATAGTCTTTCATTCACAGGGAATGACCTGGGATCAACAGAGAAAGAAAAAGCCATAACCTTGCAGCTGTCTGACATCTTCCACCACTCTTCCAATCCTCACGCACTGACTGAGCCTTGTAATGGCACAAATACCTCATCTAAGATCTCTTCTATAATTCAATTATTTAGCTTGCAAAGGGCAGATCAAACCCACTCGCAAAACGGAGGAGTCCTGCTTCAGATGGGCTCCTGTCCCTGCACAGTAGAGCATGGAGTCATCTCTTCACCCAGACACAAAGAGCCCTTGACAACACAGTGCCATTAAAAACAGTATGTTTCAAAGTATTCCTCTGAGCAAAAAGCCTCCAGCTGCAGTTCAGGCTGTTACTCAGACAGTAGCAGGGCATGGCCATGCGCAGCCCCTCAGGAGAGTTTGCCCACAGCTTTCTGCAAACAAACAGGTACTGGAAGAGGATGCATACGCATCTCCACCTGCTCCCCCAAAAAGTCCTCTAGGTCAGACGAGAAAGGAGTGGTGAAGGAACCTGCCCAGGTTTCACTGAAGCACTCCTACCCTTCTTGAGCGATAGATCCCAGTTAACCCATCATGCCAGGTTTTGCTCGTGTCCTGCCATTGGTGTCTCCATAGCTGTTCTGTCCTGGGCTAGCTGTGCCTGCAAGGGTCAGATGAGCATTCAGGTACCCCTGTGTGTCCCCAGACATATTCTCAGTATGGCTGGCAGCTCTCAGGAAGAGCAGCTCTTGGTAACCCAACTGTCCCTCATCCTTGTTCCTTCCAGTGTAAGGTACCTCTGTGCTGACCATAGAGATGTGAACGTCTCCTCTTGCACCTGGGTACAGTGCAAGCCACGGACTTGGCCTCAGCAGCATCTGTTGGAGTTCATCCTTGGCTTGTACACTGAAAGGCAATGCCTCCAGAGCAGGAAGAGCACAATCCCAGACCCCCTGGCAAGAAGGCACACAATGTTTATGTAATGATATTGTTTTAGGTGAGATTGCATGCTGCAAGCAAAACACTTTTATTACACTGGTTCTCTGCTCTTCCAGCTATCTTTCAAAGCACAATGCCGCAACTGAAAACTAGCTGACTGGAGAGAATTAAAGACATAACTGGCCCCTTTCCTTCCCCTTTAGCCACACACTCTTACTTTCCACCTGCCACCCCCCAGCTCCACAAGACCAGCTGCCCACCCCAATGTAAGGCTTGTTACAGAGGCAAGATGTCACCAGCAACACCTGCAGTGCCACGTGCTCCATGTGGGAAACCACTCACTGGAGCACATGTAGCCATGTCACTCTCTACTGACTGCTGTGAGCTGAGGGCTTAGGAAGATGAGGTTCTTCTATGGGTAACTCTCAGCTTGAAGGCAGACAACCTTCAGTCAAGCCCTAGTGATGCTCAACTTTGACCTCCCCTTCTGACAAGCCAGGTAAGGTAAAGGAAGGAGCACAAGACTAAATATCAGCCAACATGGGGTCTGTACTAAACTCCAGTCCTGACCTTCTGAGTCACTCCAAGGCACAAGTGTCATTTTCATGCTCTGTTTTCATCTTCTTTTCTGCAAAGAGCCTTGCTGTTTTGAACAGGGATGCAGGAACCATCTCCCACTACAAGTTAACATAGTATCTATCACAGCTGGGTTCCAGCCTTGGTTAAAGCTTGTAGACACAACCGTAATACAAATAATAATTTAGGTTTTGGAATATGGTGATGGCAGAAGATGGCATAGCAGGCCTTTCTCAGGCCTTCATCCAGAGAATCAAGAAACCTCTACTTATCTTCAGTGCTGAAGCTATGTAAAAACTAGGTTTTGCTCACATTTTTGTGGTCGATGAAATGTGTGCTTGTTTGCTTGGTCACTAGTTTGGGAAATTTTTTAAAAGGTGGTTCTTTCAAGTGGCTCAGAGGTTGGGGATGTCCAAAGCTATCCCCAGGGAGACAGATTATAGGGTCAGGCATCAACGATAAACACAGCTTGCCACTTGCTCTTGATGTTGTTCTCTTTGTGCTCCTATTGCCTCCTCCACAAATCTGCAGTCCAGGCAATTGTGAAGAAAACTGGACAACTGTATATTTAGCAAGTATGTTTCTGCCTAAATTGCTACATGGTGTAAGTAGCTGACCCTTGCTCCCACAAAAGACCACAGGCTTCCTGATGCCATCAGCAGGATCCCACAGCTTGTACTGCATATTTGCATACCAGGCAAGTACAGCCCTGGTGAGAATATAAGTAGACAAGTGCCTGTCCTATGAGACACAGGGCTGGCTTATCTTGCTGTAGCCATGTAAACCATCCCTCTTCCCTAATGCTTCCTGAAACTGGCTACACACCTCCCTGCCAAGAGGGGCGTAGGGTCAGCAAACACACACCCAGGCTCCAGCAGCTCCAGCTCTATACCTTAGTACTGACCTCTCTTTCCCAGATACTGGGAGCTAATGGCCTGCATGGTCATTGAGCATAGTTGACCATGATCCCAAGACCTTCTCCCTCTTTGCTGGCTGGGCAGCCATCTCTGGCAGGGTCTGGAGCTGGGGTGACAACATGCTAAACTACTCTTGCAACCTTCACAGCAGCTCAGGCACCCAGAAGAGCAAGGTCCTCAAAGGCATCTAAGCCCTTGTGCGGCCCTGGACTCTTTATAGCATTAGAGAGGTGTTCAGGCACAAGCTGCACATGCAAACAGGAGCTCTGTTCCTCCCCACCTGGAAAGCAAACACCTTTTCTCTTTAGGCCATTCCCAGACACCCCAAAAGTGATGAAACAGTGATAATGGACACATCCAGAGCAGCTGGCATGACTCTCTGAGGAGCTTACCATGGGTCCCCTTCTCACAGCCCTGTCTCACCCTACAAGCCCCCACTCCAGAAGTGGCTGACAGGTACAAGTCAGATATCCTGCTTGGCCAGCCGAGGGGTAGGGAAGTCTCCACAGGGACTCAAGAGCTAGTAGATAACAAGCACTCCTCCTGCAAGGGTCCCACAGCTCTGCTGTGGTCTGGCTGGCCACGTCACAAGGCCCCCGAAGAAGTTACTAATGGGGTGCTCCTCACTGGATTCAAACCCCATTACAGTTGGATAATTAGGGCATCTTGCCCTCCTTCTGCCCCAGATGACTCTGGCTTAGAAACTGCACTTCAACTGCTTGCCAGCCAAGATGTGTCTGATAGCCACTCCTGAAACAGAGAGTCCACTTCCATGCAGCAGTAGGTGGTCAGGACTAATCTGGGCAGCTGTAACACTGGTGACAGTGGGACCATCCCACAAACCCACCAAGTGTGACCCTGTACTTAAAACTGAGGAGGAGAGCTGTCTGACCTCTGAATGCACAAATCTCATTGACTCCCCATCACAACATTAAAGCCAGCCCAGGTATTTTTTAAATATTCCACCCACTACATTTTTGAAAACACCTCTTGACACTACGACTCAAATCCACCCCTTCAATCTGACAGGGCTTGGGTTTGTTAAACAAGCAACTTTCCTATGGGGAAACAAAAAATAAAAATCATTCCCATCACCATTCTGGGGGCCCAAAGGAACCTCTCACTGACAGCAGCAGGCTCTAAAGAAGCAGGACCAGCTAGTCCTTTTACCACCCATGGTCAAGGAATAGCAGGAACTTTCCTGCCCCAGAGGGGACTGCCATCCTGCAGAGTGCTGGAGCGATGAGAATGCTCTTCAAGTCAGCTACAGCTCAGGGAGCAACTTGGGACAGAAGGCACTAGATTAAGTTTCTTCAGCATCCAGAATACTATTGGCTTCCAAATAATTGTCTATTTGTGTGCGTGCATGCACAAGAATCCTCGTTCCATGGCCTGTCTTTGTGCCAACATATTCCCAGCGTTGCGACTCTCTGGGGACAAGGCCCATACTTGTATTCAATCTCGGCTTTGGCTCTCAAACACTAAGGTTTCAGATTATGTTTTAAAAAACATTTTCTCTGGCAACTGGGCTGCTAATGGATTTGATGTTTTTGCTCTCGCCTCCTCCCTACCTTTAAAAGCTTGGCACTAAAGGGTTTCTTTGAAGATAAGGCCAAATTTGCAATTTAAGGGAAGGAACTTCATAAAGTAGATTTGAAGGGATGGAGAGGAGGAGGGCGGGGGGAAAAAAAACCAACCCAGGAGCTACTTTGCCTGTTGAGATGTACACTGTACAGTACATAGGATTACAATGGCCTCTCTGTACCACCACTGGCTGGAGCCAGAAACTCGCTGCAGCTGCAGTGCTACTACCTACGCTGGACTCCCCGAGGGTCACACTCAGAGAGGGGTTTCTCTATAGCCCCACACCCAGCCTACCCTCCAAACCAAAAGCATCCCACAGCCCTTACAGAGCCCATATCGACACAACAAGCAGGGGCAGACGTCCCCAGAGGCAGCCACAGGAGTCCCCCACTGGGCTGTCAATGCCACAGGAGGCTCTCTGCTGAAAACATTGTGGTCCTTATCCAAGGGATTTTTCGAGGGCCAGCAAATGTATGGTCTCTCTTGATCTCCAGCAGACCTACTCTCAACACCACAAGGAGGTAGGGAAGTGCCACTTACAGGTTTTGCAGGTGGAGGGATGAGGCAAAGAGCAACCTGCCCCAACTTGGGGGGAAATCTGTGGTGTAGTGGAGACTGACATGAGACCCTCCTCACATTGCAGGTTTGAGCCCTAAAACACCGGCAATCACTAAATAAGGTGGCTGCTCCCCCTAAAAGTACAAGGATAAATTACAGTGACATTATCAGACAAAGTTGCATTTTGCATACAAATCCTGCGTTCCAGGCCAGTAACATTTGAGGTTTGTTTCTCAAAGACTACCTTAGCAGGTTTATATCACCACAGGCTTTCTAAACCACACTAAACTCAACACATTAGTTCACAGGTCTCTGCCTAACCTGTCCTTTTGTCAGCTAGAAGAAAAATAAAAAGCAACCTCATTTTGGTATTTGAAAGCTGACAACACAGTTCTGACAGGGATATTTACACCCTTTCCCTCTCCACTCATGATTTAAAGAACAGCAGAATGGCCTGATGCACAGTCTTTAAGACACACAAGCTTGTTCAGACTTGCTGACATTGCAACCAGTGAACGTATCCCTTGCATTTGGCAGAGCCCCGGGTCTATGGCTGTGCATAAGAGTATGACCTGCTGGCTAATCTCCTTGCCAGAGTGGACCTTAGAGAGCCAAAATGGCATTGCCACCGCAGGACTCAGGGTGAAAGACTTACTGCCTATGCTGAGCACAGAAATTAATGAAAAATGAGCTGTTTCCAAAACACCATCTGGCTCTTGCATACATATATAGAGACGCCACAGCCCAAAACCTCTGTGAACTTGACAACAGTGGGTTTTCATGGGGGCAACATGCTGTGGTGTGGTTTGGACTTTGCCCAGAAAGCCTCCAACATGCTGCACAGGCACAAGGTGCAGTCACCATCCTCACATCTAAGGGGAGCTCAGGGAAGGGTTTTGCACACAGGGCAGCAGCCTCTCAAGAGCAGCTGAGCAGAAAGCAAGAATAAAGTTTGGCTCTCACCTCTGTGCTGGCACAGTGCCCACAAGGAGGGAGAAGAAGCTCGAGCACGTCCCACACGCTCCCTGAAGCACATTTCCCTCCGTCGATGCCACCAGAGCCAAAATAAATTGGCACTGCCTCTTACTGAAGAGCTCCTACAACACACAATGGCAGCCCTGAGAGCCCCTCTCAGGCACCCTGTCTGTGCTGTGCCAGGTGCTCTGCTAACAACCCCAACAGGCAGAACTGAGCCTCCCATCCCATTTGTCCTTTTGCAGGGAAGAGAGGCCATTTTAATAAAAGGAGCATGCAACATCCTCAGGGCAGGGATCTGTTGTTCCCTGTTTAAGCAGAAAGCCCTGCAGTGCCTGCAGGAGCTTTGGGACTGTGTAAGCATCAAGAAGGTGTTTTCCTTACAACAAATATCTCTCTGAGCTTTTCAGCCAACTTGCTTCCACTGTATCCATACTCCTTATGTCTTAGCTTTTAAAAGACTCTTGTGCACAAATATGCATACGAAGCAAATTTTGAAAGCTTCCCATCCTGCAAGCATTCCCTCCAGAAAACTGGCTGCAAGCACTACGTTCAGCCAATGAATCAGAAGATATGATGTCGTATGATTCGGGGCCAAGAGGAACTAAAGCAAATACAGGAAATACAAAAAGATGCTTGTGATACCTTTCGTTGAACAGTTACCCAAAGTACTCTTAGAAAACTGGAAGATGGCATTCACCCCCGTTCCACCTAAGGACCTGCAAATCGTTTAGTCATTATTTGCCTTAAATTGTTCTTGTGGCCTAGGAACCAGAATACATAACAACCTCTTAAACTGTGACTGACCACAGGAGCACCAAAATACATGGCAGCAGGTTTTTCCCTCAGGATGTTTTCAGTCTAATCAGAAACAGGAACTCTCCAAAGATTTTGCAAGAGAACCTTTTCCTTGTGGGATATCCCATCCTAACTGTAGACTTCTCACTGCAAAGTTTTTAGCCCAGGAGGTAACGGTTTAAACCAAGAGATTTGCAAGCCTTGGTCCGTAACATGTCAGCAGTAACATATCAAGCCATCTTTGTCCACTAAAGAAGTCCAAGGAAATTGTGCCTCATACCTCTGGGGTACTCAGCACCCAATATTAAAACCCACAACCTACCACCATTTACTGACAAAGAAACTTTCGTTAACCTGGAGTTACATTGGCCTACTGCTGTTGTAACATCTTGCAGGCTGAGTGACTAAACTGAGCCCAGCTGAGCCCAAAGTCTCTGAAAACCCACCTGCAGGCCAACCTAGGCTAAAACAACCAGTGTGGTCCCCAACATACTCTTCGCTGTCATTGCTCCCTCACTTCATGAGGCACAAAAGGTGGGGTACTGGGAAACAGCTTGGGAAGAGAATGATTTCGGAGGCACAGAGGTGCCTCTCCAGGCCTGTGGCGGTCCTGAGGAGGCTCAGTATGACAGAGAGGGTCCTTCCTGGTACACCTGAGCTCTGCTCTGAGAGGCATGAGAGTGGGTACCAGTTGGCTGGCAGGAGTCAACATGGAAAGCAGTATCTAACCTGCTGCAGTGCTCAACCCACCAGCACAGAGTTTAGTCCCATCTTCTGCATGGGAACAAGAAGGCACAGGGCAGCAGAGGGAATCATTTAAGCTCACACTGGGCATGCACATTGGCTGAGGATAGTCCAAACACCTCCACCTCAAACACATGCTTCCAATTTAAGTCTCTTTCCTGTCCTATCACCCATCTTCCCTCCCACAGCCCAGGTAGGAGAGGTAATAGTTCTTTTTTCATGTTGTGCTTCTTATCAGACCACAAGATTTGTGTGCTCCTAAGTGCATATGGCTCAGGGAGAGGCCAGGAAACACTGGTGAGTAGATTTGGTGGTGTTTCAGTCAAGTGTGGTCATTCAGTAACAATGACAAGAAAGTACAAAAATTCAGAACTGCCCTAAATGGATCAATCTTCTTAACTCAGGAAAGGAAGTTTCTCCTCTGCATCACTGGGGAGGATGGGGACAAAGCAGGTTGCTTGCTTCATAGCCCCTTCTGCTATGCTCCTTGCTTGGCAGGAGGCTCCAGCTGGCTCCTGAAGGGGCAACTCTGCTGGCCCCAGTCAAATGAAGGAGTTGTACCAGCATCCTGATAGTATCGTGGGACTGCCAGTTTGGTACTGAAGGCTTGGAGGGATCTGTCTGCTACTAGTTTTGAGGGCAGAGTAGAATTTCAAAGAGTGAGGTAAACTGGGCAATGATTCACCTGTCCTTCAACAGGGCAAAACTCCAAGCCAAGAGTCCTACACTCAGAGGGCTGGAAAGACCTTTGCAAACACCAAATACTGTGTTTCACTTTGCAATCTCAGAACCTCTTGCTCTGTGCTTGTGTACCATGCCAGTACAAGGTACAGAAAACTTGCATTTTCCAGACTGCAGGGATGGAAAGACTTACATGCCATTTTCTAGCACATACAGATAGAATCATGCACCTCTAATATTTCTTCTTGGTTCCAAGCAGAGAAGAAATGTGTGTGGATTCAGCTACTTGTACTGAGATATCTCTCAAATAAGAGTTCTGTGGGTGTGCATGTGTATGAGAGGGACAAAACTGGACCTGCCTTTCAAACCTGCAGAGGACCATTGTGCACCCTTCAGATGAACCTGGCTCATACTCCCCAGCAGGAAGCAGGGAGACCTGCACTGTATCTGACTTCAACCCTCACAGCAAACACCTACTGGGACCTCTTCTGCATGGTATATGCAGGATGAGTCCCTCTAATTTTATCTGAAGGGGAGGATTAAGAAAAGGACGTGAAACAGAACTCCATTTATTTCTTGTAAAAGAATATCATGCACCCAGCAGAGAGCTCACAGCTCTCTCTAATTGTCCTATTTACTTCAGAAGATCTCCAGATGACTCCTATTAGCATGGAAGTTATTTCACCTTCATTTCTTTAGGTCACTTAAATAAACAGAACAAATCTTCGCTGCAAACCAATGATGTGTTTCTGCTGAAATCCTTCTCTGAACCATGAACCTCAACATCCAACCCATTAAATCAAAGTGTCTGCCATATATGTATATAGGCATAAATATGGAAGAACTCTCCCCTAATCATGTGCACACTGAGTCAGTTAGTTTCAAAAGAAAAGAAAGCTAAGATAAAATTCTACTTACAAAACACCCACATTCTTCTAATATTTTCCATGGTAGTTTTTTAGCCCATGGGAAAAGAAACTTAAATGGCAGATTGCAAATGAACATATCAAAAAGGCACTATGGTAGCAGTGTAGAAATTAAAGAGAATTGGGCACCAAGAAAAACATTTACGACATGCTGAGAATTACGCGCGGGTGCTGAGTGTGTGTATGGATTCCTGTTATCCTACTCACATAATGCTGCAGAGAGGTCAAGAGAGTTTCTTTAAAACAAACAAGGGGGAAAAAAAAAACTTTAATGGACCTGACCTGCCTTTCACACAATGCCAGTGAAATAACACTTGGGATACCAGAATTAGTTGGGGAAGTGCCCAAAGGTATGGGATTTGTATTAAATACCTTTTGCCATCCAGGGATATTAGTTAAAGTCTATTATTATTTTTCAAAGTAAACATTAGTATCTTCAGAGTAGTTTAAAAAGTCTCCTTTGGACATGGCTACAAATTCAGCATCCCACTTTCTCCCCAACACATTTTCTATTTACAGCCACCATCCAGAGGACCTGCCAAAGTTGCAGTCCAAGCAGGGAGGCACGCGTGCACAATTCCTACAACATCCCACTGCTGGGTAGAAAATTACTTTCCCTGACCCAAATCACTCCTCATCCTTGCACCAGGGTTAAAAACTTTACAGTAGCGGAAAAAAAAGATAAAAATTTTACTAACGGACTACCCATTCCCCTCTTTTCTTTGCAGCAGCAGCAGCCCCTTCACAGAGCACAAACCGAAATGCCTTTGCATCTGCCAGAGCCAGCTCTTGCCTCCAAACTCCTATCAGTTTTTGACAAGAGTTAGAGCAATGGAGGATGAATGGTTTACTTTGCACAGTTTTTCCCTTTCCCTCCCTCCGCTGCTCACCGTCCCTCCCGGACTGCCGGCAGCGAGGACGGGGCAAGGTCGTGGACCAAGCTTTTGGAAGAGTTTCAGGCAAGCACTGGAGCACGGCAGCGAGTGTGCGTGCACTGGGCCCTCCATTAGTGCTGCCGACCCGCCGAGGAGGAAGAGTTGGAGGGAGACATCCGAGCCCCTCACATCTCACCTGCCTGAGCCAAAACAAGCCCCGGACTGGTGGGGACCAGCAGGTCTCCACTACTCCCTTGTCACGTCTCCCGCATCCCTACGCAGACCCCCTTCCTCATATCCCCACACCAACTTCCCCAACTCTGCCGCTGCCTGAAGATGGATGGGGGGAAAACCCTGCGCCCCATCACCCGCCACCGCCGTCCGTTCTCCCGGTCCCTAGCCAGAGCCACCAGGCCCAGGCCCCCTTCTCTTCACTCACCGCGGTCTCCAGTGGAGCAGGCGGGGGGAAACACAAAGATGCCCCAAACGAAGGGAAGCAACAAAGAGGCTTAACTCCAGGAGCTGTGAACTTCCAGGCCGGATCTGCGGGGAATTCACTACACACACACACACAGAGAAAAAAAAAAAAAAAAAAAGAAAAAAAAAAGAGAGAAAAAGAGTGGGGGAAAGCCTGTTTTTGGGGGAAGGGGAAAGTGCTGGGTCCTTGGTTTGGGGGTGGTGGTTGTGCTTTTTCTGCGGGTTGGCGCTGGGGATGGGGGGCCGCGCTGAGCTCAGGCGCGGCGGGAGGAGTAGGAGGAGGAGAGGGAGGAGGAGGGAAGAGACGCCGGGATGCGGGAAGCCAGACCCTCCATACGGGAGACGGCTTTTGGATGACTGAACTCCCAAACAATTCCCTGCTCCGGCTACTCCTGCCCCAGAGCCTCCCTCCTCCCCTCCCCCTGAGGAGGAGGGAAGAAGAGGAGGAGTCAGAGGAGGGAGAAGACGCGAAAGAAAACCCCTTCCCTAAAGCCAGGCAGCGGCCGACCCCCGTCCCCTGTTCCCAGCATCCCCGTCCCCCCAGTAACACTAACTGGGAGACGCTGTCCCCTCTCCCGCCCTTCCTCTGCGCCGCCGCCACGCTCTCCCGGGCAGGCGGAAGCGGGAAAGTTGGGATGAAGTTCGGGCTGGGCGGAGGGAGGGAGGCGGCCCTGCCGGCCCGGGTTGTAGGATGCGGGGCGAGGGGGCTGCGAGGCCGGGGCGCCCCGGGCTCTGGGGGGTCGGGGGGTCACCGCTGACTGAAGCCGCTCCAGCGGCTCACGGAGCCCCCGGGTGCCCCTCCCGGGCGGCCATCCCGCCTCATCCCGGCTGTGGCGGGGCCCTGGGTAGCCATCAGTTGCAGTAAATACCACGAGAAAGAAAAGGTCTTTTCCTCCAACCATCCCTTTCCGGCAGGTGCTAGCACTCACGGAAAGTGTCTCGGGCACAAATTTTTCGGGAAAAGCAGCGGCACCACTCCCTGAGGTTAAACCAAACCAGCTGCTGCTCACTGGGTCTCCCCACGCCAAAGGATGAATTCATGACCCCGAAACTTAAATTTACCCAGAGGTGCTGGGAAATCTTCCACCTTTCAAGGCCCTTCAATAAAGACTATCTTGAAACAAATCTGATGTCACTGAAAGGTCAGGATAGATTTCTCACATCTTTGCCATGTACATATCACAAACAGAATCTATAGTTTCTTTCTGAATCTGAAGTCCTTCAGTCTTCAAAGAAGAAGGTGAAAGAGTTGCAGTTTTTCATCATGTCATCATTAGGTTTCAGAGTTATTCCTGCTTATTGGCACTGTAGGAGGGGTCTGATCTGGATTACTGCCTTCTCACACATGAGGATGATGCAAAGGATTTTGTGTTTTTTCTATTTGGATTTTGGTTTCTTACTTACTTGGTTTATGACATGGGTACTGAAAAGATCAAAACTGATTTTTCTGAAGGATTTCTTGAGTTCCAAGGGAATGTGTTTTGATGGCTTCTTCAACTTGCATTTGAATGGGTAGGCTTACCAGGTTGAACACAAAGGTTTATCAGGTTGAACACGAACTTCCTTCCTCTGAAATGTTAACTTTGCTAATTATCTTTTAAAGAATTGTTTCCAAGATTCCAAGTTTTTCCTTATTTTGCTCAGTAACACACTCCTCAGGTGCTAAATCCGTACGTAGACACCTCACTAAGTGGCCTAATTTTTACAAGTGCTAAGACCTCTAGCACCTGGTTTGTCTGAAAAGCGGTGGTTTCCTAATTTAGAGCAGTCGTAAACTCTCCTAAATTAAAGCAGGAATTGAATTAGCCCTGACTAGTTTTAGGGTTACAGAGGTAGGAAGAAAGAGGTGAGGGAGAAGAATCAGGTACCTTTTGCAAAGAAGTGCCCCAGGGCTTGTTTAATGCTGGGGAAAAAACAGATTGTAGTCCTGCAGGATTACATTCCCTGTTTATCCCCGGGGCTAAGGGAAACGGTGGGTGCAATGGTGCCCTTCATACACTGCACTTCCCACCTTCCTCCCGAAAGAAGTGCCTTGGGAGGAAGCAGGGTTCTGGTTTGTGCAGCCATATCCTCTTGGCACCCCTGGACATGCCAGTGGCAGTCCTGCTTTCAGGAAATTCTCTTACTGCTGTACTGGGAATGCCTGCTCTAGGCTGGCACCCATTTATATCAAACTCCCCACCAGAACTGACTTCTGGATGCCACTGGCCTGTCTGAAGCTTTAAGTGTGAAAGCCCAAACCCTTTCATTTAGCCTCAGTTCCTCAGGCATAAGGAAACTTTTACTCTGGGCATTGACCAGGCATAGCCTGTGGCTGGGCAGCGGGGGGGAAATCTGTCTCCTTCTGGAGGTGCCAGAGCCCCCTGATTCTCAGCTATGAGCTTGTGCAGATCAACCCCGTCCCATTCTGATCCCAGATAAAATTCCCACTGCTGCTGCCGTTGGATGCAAAGGCTCCTCCTTGGGGCCGCCGAAACTCCAGCTGTTTGATATTGTGAGGAGCAAGGCGGGGGGCACAGAGGGACTCCGCATGAAAGGGCGAAATCAAAGGAAACCGGACCCTGGCATGTCGGTATGATACTCAGTGGGTAACAGGCTCAGTTAAATTTGCTCATTCAGCCAGCTAAGAGGGAGAGTTTTCTCATCTGTCCTGCTATGTTTAATTCATCCACACATGCCTCCCAATTATGGCAGGAGTAATAAACAGAAGAGGATGTTGGGGGCGGGGGGAGCTGGCCAGGCTCAAGCCACCAAACCTAAGCACCCCAAAAGAAATGTGAGCTACACACTGCTGGGGTCTGTCACCTTGGGAGGAGCAAATCAGCACCCCTGGCTCCAAGTCCTTATGAATTTTAGCCCATATTCAGGCTTGAGTTTTGTTGTTTTGTCTATTTTTCTCCAGAAATGTATATTGCAGGAGGTATGTTGCAGAGTGATGCTCTCAGGTGTCCATGTCTGCCACCTGAGTTAGGCAAAATTCCCAGCAAAAATCAATACAGCATCCCTACCTCTGTGGAGGCTCTCAAACTCATGCCCAAGTTTCTCTAGCTCTGCATCTTTGCAAAAATGAAAAACTGATCCCGGGAATTGGGCTATGAAGGAAAAGACTAAATGGATAAAATGCTCCTTCTCAGAGTGAGTTCAAAGCTCTCTGGCCGTGTTGTGAGAAATTCATGGTGAGTTTGGCGAAAGGAAGGATGGCGAGGTGATAACTAGCTCAGTCCCAGCAGTGGCCTGATCTGAGGGTAGCAGTCAAGGTCCAAAGCAACCAGAAATTCATCCCACGTATGGTGTAGAGGAGTGGGGAAAGACTCACATCGGAAAGGGATGGGAATGGGAAGCCCCTGGTTCAAAGGAGTTTCAGCATGAGTTTTACTTTGTTTACCCTCTTGTAAAGCTATTTGTAACTTCGATAATCCATAGGAAATGGGATCATTTCTCTCTCAGCATGTCAAATTAAATAAACAAATAAAACCTTGTTTGGCTGGTGAGAAGCTTAGAAAGGAAAGTGTATTTGTATAGGGATTCAAGAACTAAGCATCTTTCAGGAGCAGGAGATTAGGAAAGAAATCAGAGAAACAAAGGGGGAAGTGATTCAGTCATCAAAACTCAGAGAGCCAAATTAAAGAGGGGGGTGGGATGGGAGGACAAGAGATAGGGCCTGTCTATATTAGGAAATCTCTGATGGTGTAAACTAAACCAACTCAATGTCAGTTTAGTTTTACCACTAGAGCCCAAGTCAGGGACATAGACTTGGTTGTGACAAGCTCACCCTGATGTCAGACAGAAATATTGTATGTTCATTGGCATTTCTTTTATTTCAGAATATATATGTTACCCCTCATGTGCGAAACAAGCACACAAGAGGAGTATTCTGCAATAAAATAAAATAAATCTCAGTGAACTGGTGCTAGCTTTGCCCTGTGTCAGAGAGGAGTTGGCACTGGGGTAGTTTTATTAGTAGAGTTCCTATTTCAGACATGGTAAAAACAATATAAAAGAAACAGCCCCACAAAGGTGTCATTCTCCTTTTGTGCAGTGATAGGTATATTGGAATAAAATGTGTTATATACGGGTACAGCTGTTACTTTGCTCTGTGTCACTTACCTACAGGGGATGTTGTAAAGAACTACCATTCTGTTTGTAATCAGGTCATTAAAAGGAAATATTTGGAGAGTCAGTGGGCTCCCAAGTCTATGAGAAGACTCAGTTCAGGTCTATTTGTTTCCTTGTCTTAAAATGTTCAGGGATAAGCAACCAGAGAGACCCTCTTGTGTTTGACAAGTGTTTTACAACATCACTGAACATTTTGGGTGGAGGATAGGGTCTTTAAGAAAAGGTTTTGTTAATTGGAAATTATCAAATGCAATAGATAAAACTTTTTCTTGAGTAAGAAGATCAGAGAAATGTTCTAAATAAGTAGTTCCCCCCTCCCTCCCCCAAATCCTTTTTTCCTTCCTCAGAACTTAGCAACAACCATCCTACAGTTTAAAACTTCTAATGCAGTGAAAACAAATGCAACCCCATCTGTGATCATGACCACACACCTCACTGCCAGTGCTGGACATGGGAAGTCCTAAGACTGGATACAAAAGCGCCATGAACCTGCTGCATGCAGAAAGAGGTAGTGCATGTCCTCCTGCCTTTGGGTTCATTGCCAAGATCCATCTCAGAGTAATACTAACAAATGCTTCCCTGATGGAGAGGATATAAGAATAGGACCATGCTTGTCATCTTTTGCAGTGACAGCATTGCTCTGTGCTATTGAATATATGTTGTGTTTTACCCCAGAGAAGGTGACATTTCAGCAACAGGCATGCTTATTCAAGTCATTGAGTGGAAAATTGTTTGGAAACTTTAGGATGCATGTACAGTGGATAGTCAGGGCAGGATGTTATAAAGTAACACCCTTCCAAGTGGAGATGGGAATTTGGGCAGTAGGTGGTGAAAATACAGCTTTCACGGGTAAAATGTGTTAGATAGAATGATTTCAAATGAACATTGTGAATCTCAAATTGGAGGAGATATCTACATATATATATATATGCAATGTAGTTAATGTTTTAGTGCATACATTCACATTATATGTATGCACATAAAACTGCAGCATTCCCAGCTCCTCGAAAATCAGGGGATTCTTTTGGTGCATGCACACCTTCAGTTGGAAATCATGGCAGAGTGCAAGATGTTTTAGTGGTTGGGTGGCTTTTACTGATCCTCTTCCCCTGCGATTTATTTTTAGCTTGGCAGAGGTTTGTTGGAAAAAACAGTTTGTTTCTTCTCATGTGAGATTTCTCTGTGGAGATTCTGCATGGAAATCTAGTGCTACAGTAGTCAATGAGAGTCTTATTCCCATCAGTATGGACTTGACTGGGTTTAGGATTTCACACTTTTTATGATTCCCTTAATCTGAGGTAGGTTGTTGCAGGTTAACAGACAACAGTGAAGATGACGAGGCATCCTAAAGGCATTTCAGGTTAATGCTGAAGACTGAAAAGATCCCTTTAGCTGGAGTGCAGTCCCTGGGTAATTACACCTATGGGAAATAGCTACCTGTCATGTCTATCAACAAGGGAGCTCACATTTTTAAGGCACACAGATCTCCCTTTACATCACATTCTGTCTTTGTTGTAGTTCATTTATTCACCTATTATTTACCTGTAATCTCTCCTCCTTTACCGCTTTCCCACACACCTGTTGCCTTTCCATCTTTCTGTTTCGTTGCTTATGGCTTGTTCTTCCCCTGTCCTCTGCAACAGCCCTCGAGCAAATCCTTAACTTCAGCAAGTGAAAAGGCTGGGGATCCTCAGTCTCCTGGGCCCCCACTAGCCCTGCATCTGTCCCCATGCCCCCCAACACCCCCCCTCCCATCCGTCGCCCACATCCTGAGCATGAAAGCCAGCCGGATTAATCCGGCACAGAGCACATTGTGTGTGAGTCATGACAGGCTCACTAAGGCGTGCAGTGCTGATAAAAGGCAGCTCTGATGGGCTCTGTCAGGGATCCCAGAGAAACAGCGTGGAAAAAATCTGCTAACCCACATCCCAGCCTGGCAGCCAGGACCTGGAGACAGCCAGGCACCGAAGGGCGCAATGGGGAAGCCCCTGTGGCACTGGCAGGTCCCACTCTGGACTCAGCCTGTGGGGAAATCCCCAGTCCCAGGCATGAGCTGGTGCTTCATGGGGTCCTGGGGTCATCTGAGAGCTCATGGAGCCAGAGGAGGGCTATTGCAAGCCCCCAGGTCCTGAAGATGCACCCTAGGATAACCTCCCTCTCCCCAGAGAGACCAGCTGGCCAAAGGACATTTCCTGACATCCCAAGCAATGTCAGAGGTTTCACCCTCCCTAAAGCTACCTTCTCCTGCTATGCCCCAGCAGCTAGCCCAGCTGGGGGAGCCTGTAGGAGACTGCTCTTGTCCAACTTGGAGGACACATCTCTCAAAACTGCATTATTTTACCTACCTGCACTTTCCTATTATTTGTTCATTATTCTTCATATAACCCTTTTATTCATCTTCATCAATATCTCCAACTCTCTGGTGTTAAGCCTTGCAGGCACTGATGCTTGAGCCTTTCTAAGTTCCTCTCCTTTTGGTCAGCCAGGTTATGGATTGCCTATCTACAGTATCCTCTTAATACTCTTATCTTTTTATGTTGTCCACTGAATCCTGTCACCCTACTGCAGTCTGGAGACTCAGTAAAAGGCAAAAAAAGAAAGAGCTGCTCTTCCAGATTTGTGCCTCTGGGCATATGTGACTTGCTTTGTCTTTTCATTAGGCTGTGCACACATACACTTCTATTGCATTTTAAAGAGCAGGATAGCAAAGCACCTACTAGTTGTTTCTTCAAAACTTTAGGAACCAGGTTGTCTTTTAGAAAAAAGAATCATGGCCAATACCAAGGCCATGGTGCTCAGGAATTTACAGTCTCTGAGAACAAGGGTTAGATGAACTTTAAAAGGTTATATAACTTAGTGTTTCCAATCCTTTTTCAATCCAAAGAGCAAAGTAACCTTTCAAGGAATAAAAAAGAAAGCCACGCATTCTTTCATGGTGTGATACGACACAGCAGCCAGCGGTTATAGGCAAATAAAAATCAGGCAAAGCTTTGAAATTCTGCATTTTTCATCTCTGCCAGCTGCTCTTACTTGTTGCCATTTCATTTGACTGCGTGTGTTAAATATTGCATGAGGCATGAGTGTATGGGTGGGAATTTGGAGAAGGGTGCTGTAATCCACTTGCAGACTGCCTTCTGAAGTCTTGCAAACCATCAGTGCTCAAAATACTCACAATCTAGTCTGCCTGCTGCATGCCAGACTGTGCTAAACCCAAAACTCATTTAATCCCCTTTTCTGATTGATGTAAACCATACCTAGAAGCTTCTTGTGGAAGGCAGAACACCGGCTTAGGGAATAGATGTCAGCTGTAATCTTTTCTCTACAACTTATATTTTACTCTGATATAGTTCATCCCATTACTTCTGATTCTAATATTTTTGGACCACCCCTGTTTAGCATTTACAGGTCTTTGATCTTCTCTGTTGGTCAGACAAATATACTAGGTCTGGGCCCAATTCTCCTTCAGTTAGCTGGGTGAATTCACACCAGCTAAAATGCAATGTAACATGAGAAGTGTGTGAGGCCCTTTATTCTTTCAGCCTCCCCTTTTAAATCAGCTCCCGCAGCAGCACCTGAAGTCATTTTCTCAAGACCAAAGCATGCATGGAGAAAATTTTGTCAAGAGTCTAGGGAGATCAAATGGTCTCAGAAGGTTTGCTGTTCCCTGCAGCACTGCAGGCAGCTCAGCCAGGGTTGCTGAGTGTGAGGATAATGCCTAGTATGGCTCAGTGCCAGGAGGACTCCTGGAAGGAGGACGTTAAGCCACCAGATAAATTGTAGTTGTGTCTGCCTGTTGCACGGACTGAGCAGTATGGTCCCAGCCAAAGGATCAAGCATAATCATATTTCTGTTTCATCTCAGCTGAATATAAAGCCAGTTTATCTGCCCAAGAGGTTTGAAGTTATACTAACTTTCTGGTAGTGAAACTTTCCCATGAGACTGAACTGCTAAGCAGCTTGTTTTGGTGGCCTTTTCTACAGTGTCTCTTGTGTGAGCTGGAACAAGAGTGAAATCCCCTCCCATGAATGATTTGTGCAGCTCCTCGCCTGTCTCTCATGATGGAGACAAAGCCAGTAGATCCCTGGCAGCTCTTACAGTGTCTGTTTGAGGGATGAACCAAATACTGAGAAGTGAAGGGGGCAGACCCAGATTAGAGGAACCTATATACCAGGAAGATAGAGCAAATGGCAGCCCTGAGGCCTCCAGTATCACCTTATGCTGCTGTTCCTTGCAGGTGTGTTTCTTGTGGGGTACTTCACATTTTTTAATCTGGTCTCAGATTCTTCCGCCTAGAGTGCCTCCAACGATTTTTACCAACTAAGAGCCAGGCCTCAGCCCCCTGCCTCCTGCTGAAGACCTGCTAACTGCTGCTCAGAAGACAACAACCTTCCCATGGGCGAGTGGCTGGGCTCCCCAAAGGGGAAGAACAACGTTGGCATAAAACACTGCACAGCTTCGCAGTTTAGCTCTTGATACCACCATTACAATCACTGCAAAAAATAAATACATCTCTACTCAAGAGATATTTGTGTTGAAGAATATTTTTGAATCATATATTTGGGGAAAATCAGAAGCTACCTTGCTTTCTGAAAGACAAGTCTGGCTGGTGTCCTGTGACCTTCCAGAGCTGTGATTTTCTAAGGATCCTAAGGAGATGAATTTCCTTATTGAACCTCAGTGAGATTTGGGGTGTGTGTTTCTTCTCTCCCTTGAATACTCAAACAAGTACTCCTCAGACATCTCTCTTCTGCTTGTCACTCTTTGCCCTGTTTGTTTATTTTTTGCACTTCTCACAGCCCGGACAAGGCAAACAGGCTAGTCTATTGTTGGTGTGCATCTCTTTCACTGCAAGATTTGTTTATGTCTTAGCACAGTGATGCAATATTTGGGTTGAACGCTTCAAGGGAAAATGTTTATAGAACTAAAAAAATATTTCCATTTGATTTGTTTATAGGAAGTTTTTTCTTGTGGTCTTGGGTTTTGAAAAGGCCTTTGCATGTTTTCTTTTCCGCCTCCCCCACTCCCCCTCTACGGATTTGGAGTTTGGTGCCAAATTCAGGCATGATAATACCATGACTGACTCTTTAGGTATTTCTACCATGCTCAGCACTACACCACTGGAGTATCTATATTCTTGACTCCTAGATCTTCTCAACAATGCCATCCTGCCTATGTATTGAGGTTCCCAAAGCTTCTCTGTGGGGCTGAGGGTTTTCCAGCCCTGCAGTCCAACAACTCCCATTTGTTCCTGAATTATCTCTGACCTGGGCCAGCCCTCAGGCAGGGCAGGCTACACTAACAGGGGAGAGTTGGAAGAGTTAAATGGGAACGTTGCTTAGAAGAAAAAACAAAAGAGTAATAGGAAAGGCATCTTCGTGTGACCGAGGCTTAACCGAAACCAGGCCTTCTCCCTCTGCCTCAGCCAGGAAAACAAGAGAGTACGTGCAGGCAGCCACCGGCAGAGCGTGCACGGGTGTCCTCCTCTGCATCCAAGCATGTAGGCAAGGCACAGCCACTCACAACCAGAGGGAGGACAGACAATCGCTCATGGGGCACCGCCAGGGCATGTGACCTCCCTTGTCCCCTGCTCCTGCACAGCAGCTACTGGCATGAGGTACACTTCCCACCACCGTGGCACTCATACCCTTCATTGCACATCTGCTCCTGCCTTTCTGCCTCTCTACTGTCTACTTGGTGTTTCTCACCCAGAGGAGGCTCTCAGATGCTGTTTTACACTATCCTTCTCCAAGCATTGCACATCTGCCCTTTTGAAAACACTGAGTACCATGGGGCTGCCTCCTTGTCACATTAGGCTCATGAACAAGGATGCTGAAAGGATGAAAGTCAGAGTTTCTGCCATCCCTGAGGCTTTGACCACAGCTTGCTAGCAAGAGGCATGGATGGGGCAAGAGGAGTTGCAGGTTTTCTGTCATGCCTTGCAATTTTACCTCCTTGTACCAAAACTAGAAAGAACAGTCAGAGGGTCCCTCCAGCCACTGTCCTGCTAAACTAACCCAACATCATCCACTAGCCAGTCTTGTTTCTCTTGACAGGATAAACCATCAGCGCCTTCACTGTGTACCTACCAGGGGGTAACCAACAGAGAAGAGAGAAAATAACAACATGTCCCAAACTCTTTGAACCAACAAATATCATTAGCCCTCAACACTTCTCCAAGGCACTCCCACACCTATGTCACCACTGTTTCAGGACTGGAAATCTTCAGAATATGGCTGGCCCCTCAGCCCAGGTGCAGGTCACTTTCCATGAGCTCATTAACCAGCAGGGCTTCAGAGACCATCGTCTGAGAACAGCCGTGTAGGAAAAATTACTGTTAGAGAAGTTTCCAGCTACTTGCAGCTGCTGCCTGCACA
This sequence comes from Corapipo altera, assembly GCF_003945725.1. Lineage (NCBI taxonomy): Eukaryota > Metazoa > Chordata > Aves > Passeriformes > Pipridae > Corapipo > Corapipo altera. The sequence goes on along the minus strand of NW_020884910.1, from coordinate 1,698,681 downwards.
GAAAAAACATGAGATCACTGGCTGAGAGAAAGCCTTGGCTTCCCTAGCCCCTGCCCATCAGCAGGTGGCCTCTGGGAAGTGGAATGACCTGTGCATGCTGTGGTGCAGGGGACCTGGCGTGTGGGTACAGGGATCATACACAGATGAACAAATAAAAGCCAGCCCCCTTTGTTTTACTGGCTGGTGAGCTCTCCTGCAAGAGAAGACTGTGATCGGTGTTTGTGTTTTCCCCTGAATGTTCCTGGCTGGACACGGGCCATTTCAGAGGCATGCCAGCCACCTGCTGCCAGCAGCCCTCCGTAGCCCTCGGGGTCCTGCTTCCCAGCACACTGCTCTGTCACTGTAAGGGGCCCAGGACAGCCCCCAGCTCCCCCACTCCCACCCTGTCTTCTCCCCAAAGCTGAGATCCAGCAAAAAGGAAAAGCAAAGGTAATGAACAGGCTGGCTCTGGTCCCTTTTATAAGGTAGGGACTGGAGGACAAATGAAAGTTAAATGCACAGCCTGTTTTTCTGCAGAGATGACAGGGAACAAGTGTATGGGTTGCCTGCTTTGTTCTGGAGCATAAGAGTGCTTTCAAACTCGCCCTGACAGTCACCTTTTCTAATGGTCAGTAATCTCATAGTCCCTGAGAGGCATGTTCCATGACAGCATCGTTGGGCCTATGAAAGAGCAGAACACATGTTTTGAGTACATTTGCTCTGTCCTGTTAGCTTGGGACTGAGACTGCTCAAGAGTCAAAGCCTCATGTGCATTCCTGCGCTCTGGCTGTAGCCTGGAGCAAGGTGGCAAGAGAGCAGGGGATGGCTTGTGTCTCTGCTGAGAGCAATACCAACATTTTCCTCAAAGGTATCTACAAGGCTGGGTGAAGAAAATTTAGGCAAATATATTTTGTACAGAATTCTGGCTTGATAGGAACTATTTTATCTGGGTCTTGTGTCTGTAACACATACAGGCCATAGTCTGTCTTGGCTCTTCATGTGTAAGACAGACACCACATCATCGTGTTATTAGGGATTTTAGTGCACTGGGAGCCAGATGGAAGGCAAGGTAGATGGGGTCCACTTACAAACACCATAACCACAAGCCTTGGTTTGTGAGAGAGAATCAGGAGGGATATCACCCACAATCTGTGCCTAACTGTACACCTTCATGCCATCTTGGTACCTTCTTGGACACGATAAACCACCTCCTTCTAGGAGGGCAGGTCTGTGGGGTCACACCGACTTGATACAGCAACTGTGTCCCTCACAGATGGTTACTGCACATCTGTTTGTATGTTGCTGTTGGATACATGATGGCGGTTCCTAGGAGTGGTAGAAATAGCTTATTTATTCTGTTTGGCATCTATATCCATTCCCTCTTCTCCTCCCAACCCATAACCCCCTCCCCCAAAAGCTGAGCTAATGCCTTCCAGATGAGGTGCTAGAAGCTGCTAATTGCACCCGGATCAGTCCTGATTTGTGCTTCAGTCAGCAAGGCACCTCACTAATGGATCTGAGACTTGGCAGTGGGCCTGGGACCAGTGTCAAAGGAAATAGATGAGAGGGAAGGAGAGAGCAGAGGGTTAGAGGGAGAGCAGAGAGACCTAGAAAGGAAAACGATCCCTCCTCCTCACAGCAAGGGGCTGAATCCTGATAAGGGCTTGTGGTTGTCCCCCAAGGCGAGGGGGTCGTGTGTGAGACGGCAGGCAGCAGAGGCATGTTGCCTTCTGTTTGAGAACCCACGTCTGTGCTGGGGGGCTGCTCCCTGCTCTTGAGGGAGGCTTGCACAGGGGCAGCAAGGCAGAGCTGGGGCACACCTGGGCTTTACCAGTTCCCAGACTGGTCAGGTCTTGAGCGTTCCTAATGTGAAGCTGGGACACAAGAGCTGGGAGCCAGCTGGGAGCTGAGATTGAGCTGCTTCTCTCTGTTGATCTGGGGCATCTGTCACACATCCCTGGTGGCTTCCAGGAGAAGAGGAGCCAGCTGGGGTGTTTGGACGTGGATCAGAGGTGGAGAGGAGAGAAAATAAGAGAGAAGGGGGCTGGGGAGGTGAGAGCAGGCAGGATAAGAAAAGAAAGAGGCTTCGAGAGGAAATAGAATAGGAGGTACAGCAAGAAATAAGGGGCAAAAGGGGAAAGGCAAGGAGAAGAAGTGAAGGCTGGAGAATAAGGAGATGGTGTATGGTATGTGAATCTTGCTCCTGTACAGCCTGCAAGAACCACACTGTGGCCTGGGAAGGCTGTGTTAGCAGCCAGACAGGGCTGCAGCCTCTCCCAGAGCCCCAGGGAGCAATGCATGCTGTCCTGCCTGGGAACCCTGAGACCTCACTGCAGAGTCTCAGGAATGAAGAGCTCCCTATCAACATGTGAATGTCTAGAGGCTACTCCTCAATGTTTCACCAGGCTTAACTGCCCAAGGGGCAGGTCTGTTTCTGGACATGTGGACAACATCAACTCAAAGAGACTTGAACAAAGTGCACAGGTGGCCAGGGATCTGCTTGGGCCTCTTCTGCAGGGCCATGATGTCACTCCATAGCATGGTCCTGGTGGCAATGGAGACGAAATGCTAAGGCTGGTAGCACGGGGACTTTTTTCTCTCAGTAACTCCTCTGAATGATCTGACACTCCAGCTTGGTCTGGACTGAGAACCTGAAGACCTCCAGTGCTACATCCCCATGACCTTTGTTTCACCATCTCAGCCTGGGGCTGAAGAAAAGATTGTTACTGAGTCCTTGGGGGTTAGCTTGAGGGTAGCATGAAGCAATCTCCTTTTTTATGTCCTGGAGACTCCCAGGAGACTGCACAATGGTTCCTCTCCATCTTGAGATACCCTTCCAGCACTAAATCCAGTGTCTGATGCAGAAAATGAGGGTCAGAGAAGCAAAGTAACAATGCCTAAGGCTCCACAAAGAATCCAGGTCCCATCTGGGAGAGACAGGAAGTAAGGTTCGAGAGGAGAACTGCACCAGATAACTGGGAACAGAGATGTTTAAACCCACACCAGCGATCTGGATAAATGGGCACTTGGTCTCAAGGAGTCCTTTTCATCTCAAAGAAAAAGCAAACAGGGAACACTTCGGTGGAAGGAAGCGATCAAACAACCTGTGACTGCCAGGAGGTGTGTTGCAGCATCTAGTAATTAGCATGGTAATCCTGGGAAAGATGCTCCAGGTAGAGGAGAGGTGCCAGGCTGAAAGCGGAAACGGGACAACCAGAAGCAACCAACTGCAATGGGAATCCAGTTGGCTGGAACTGGTAAGGCACCGTGCTAAACACCCTTTGGCTTCAAGTCCCATTTTCATCAACTTTGCAATTCTTGGCAAAGATCGGAGGGAGTTTCCACTAGACTGTGATTCATTTAGTGAAACCTGATCGTGGCCAGCAGGGGAGGGAAGTAGACAGACAGATAGACTGACAGAGACAGTGCACTTTGAGTGGAGGCAAGACTGTCAGGCCTCTGCAGAAGGGGCAGAAAGAGACCTGTTCTGTCTGATAGGAATCTCAGTGGGCAATCTGCTGGTGAAAGAGGTAAGGAAGTAGAAGAGCAAACTAATTACAGACACTGTGTGTGCTTGTATGTGCCTACAGACTGATTAGCTCATGTCTCTGAAGCACTTGGAGATGGAAACCAGTTAATTATCCTTATTAATTTTTCCCCTTTTGTGGTCCTAGTTATTTTTGGAGACCATTTGAAACACAATGCACCACCCAGGTGTTGGCTGCCCCAAAACCCATTGGAATTCCCTATTTGTCTTTCCCTTCCTTACACAAAGGACAAAACGGTCCCAGTGAGAGTGATTCCTTCTTCCTGAAACAAGGACAAATAAAGAAAAGAAGAAAAAAAAAAAGAAAAATAACATATCCCATGCTGACATGCCCAAATTGCATCACACTTGCCTGCTTCTGTGCCTGTTGGGGGCCAAAGGCAGGGTAGATGCCTGTCTCTGCACTCATCGGGACCCTGGGATACTTGCAGGTCAATACCCAGGTGCACAGGAAACAAAAGCATAATTGCTATGCAGCTTCTTGCAGTACAGGTAAAACCTAGATTTAGCTTCTTTCCAATCTTGTTGCTGTGGGTATCCACCAAAGGACATTGAGGAAATGCTAGTGAATGTCCTGAGGCCATTTATGACAACAGCAGCATTTCGGGCTTCTGCAGTGCAGTAGAAGTCAATTTCTGAGGCAAAACACAGAAAAATCTGGCCTTCATCTGCCACCTACTTCTCTTGTTCCCAGATAGAGGGCATGGACTCTGGGTGACATGTGAGCTGTTATCTTCTGTAATTTTTGACCTTTTGGTTGCTTGGACTACTACAGAAGGAGCTGCGAAACCCTTGGATATGAATGAGGATGCTTAGGGTTTGAGGATTTTGGGACAGACCATGATTTTGCAGATGTGGTCAGTGTGCAGGCAGAGTGGCAGCAGCACCCAGCAGCCTCTGCCCCAGGGGATGGGTGCACAGCTTGATGTGCCTCTGGACTCCACAGCCCCACAGCCCCCAGCCCTTCCTCACTGGCTCTGTCCTATGTGCCCAAATGTTTGCCTCAGCCCTTGGCCGCTCACTTCAGGGCATGGAGGGTCATACAGTGGTTTTCTGGACTTCAGGTGCTGAAGTCCTGGGGCTTCCTTGCAACTTTGCAAGAAGTCCCCTAAGAAAAATTTTGGAAGGGTCTGGCTGTGGAGAAATGCCTGGCCCTTTCCATCCTCTCCTTCCAATTTCTTTCTTCCTGGGACCAGGGCACACCCTTGACAACCAGGTGGGAAACCACAGTCCAAGAACTGGAGAATTAACAGGTTTTCAGCACTATGCCAAAGTGTTAAGTGCTGGGAAACCAGACCATGCACACCATGTTAAAATAAAGGGATAGCTGAAGACTTCTAGACCATGACAGGTTTGATCTGGCTTGTTTACTTTTTGGCAGGAGGGACTGAATGAGGCCGAGGCAGGGACAGAGCATATTGTTATATGTGCCAGAGAGAGCACATCTCCTCCAAGTCAGCTGTGTTCTGTCTCCTTTCACACGTGGCCCGTCAGTCCCATTATGGTGTTGTGCTTTGCCTGGTGGGCTGAATGCAGGAACATCTGTACCAGGTCCATTGCAACGTGATTTATGAATTCTCTCTGAGGTCCCATCTTTTTCCTCCTCCTCCTCCGTTCAGGGACCTGGGGATTTAGTTGGTTTGGGGGTTGTTTTTTTTTTAAAATAAAGAGCACTGCAAGTTCATTTAAGGCAGAACCCCTTGATTTACTGTGCTTTGGTTTCAGAAACAAAAGACTTCAGGGGGGAAAAAAGAAGCCATTTAGGTTTTTGAATATTTTTTCCTGTTATACCTCAGCCTCCCTATGTGGACAGAAAGCATGCTGTGGTACAATACCAGCACTTGCCTGGCACCAAAAAGGACCTAAACCAGTTTGGGCCACAAGTGCTCTGGCAGAGTCCTATTTTCTCAAGCAGGGGGTCAGTCTATCAAACAGCAGATCACTCTGTTGTGCTGCTTCTATACAAGTGGCGTCTGCTGAGATCTTGGGTCCAAGCAAAGTCAGAGCAGGATTTGAACCAAGATCCAAGAACTGGTGTTACACACCTACAGAACAGAATTGAATGAAACTGAAGGACAGCTGTCAGTAAGAGAAAATTTCTCTAACTCATAACTTTTCAGGTGGCAGAAAAGATCCAGTAAGAAGGATGTCTTTCAACACCTCTCTCTCAGGATCATACATCATTGTTTGTGAAACTTGAACAGTGTGGCAGTACATCTGCATAAATTTGCAGACCTGCAGACATATACCCAGAAAGGTCCACTGCAGGCCAAAATAAGGTATGTTGGGAAAAAGATTAGGACTTCTTTATATCATCCTTGTAAAAGTGAGAAGAACAATTCAAGACTGCAAGTAAGAGCTGGTTTGAGGCATCCAGAGGAAGACTCCACCCCCAAGGATTGCAGCCCATGCGTCTCTCCCTTTTAGTTAGTCACTTCTTCTGACACCAGCTCCTAAAGTAATATCGCACTGTACTTCCACAGCTGCTTGCCTTTCCTAAATCTATAGGGCATGGTACTAATAGAACATCCTGTATAGAAGGGTTGAGTCACAAAATTAAAAATTAGGAGCATGGCTGAATTCATACACTTTGAGGAGCCGAAACTGGCTTGTTTTTTTTCAGAAGCCCAGGTCTGGCTTAACTAAAAAATAAACCTATTTGTTTCTTTCTGCTGTAGCATATCCCAGCCTAAAAATCTGTCATCTGCACTTCGCACACCTTTCATAATTGAAAAATGAAGTGGTCAGATGCATACTAAACTAGGTAAAAAGCATGCTCACACTTAGATAATTTTGTTTGGGCCTCTCAATATCCTATTGGCAAGAATTCAGAGTGTCCAGGAAAGCATCACAGGAAAAACCTACATGGACCTCTTGCTCTGTAAGAAAACTACCAGATACACAAAACTTTCTACTAAACCCATCCAGTGATACAGCTCAGGGTGCCTTGCTGCACTGGGAAATCAGAGAGCCAACTTCAACAGCTAGTGCCACCACATGAGTCAAAACCTCAGGAGTAACTTCATACCTACAGTTCTGCAAGCAAGTCTTGCAAGGTTTACCAACAGCCAAGCAGTGATAGCTTCAGAGCAGAGTGGGGCTGCTGGCTCCTTAAAAACTGCCTCGAGATGAGGCACTACTCTACACGTCACTCAAGGGTCAAAACCAGAATCCATTGGGAAAAGCAGTTTGTACCTATAAAAATCCCCACACTCTGACCTTCCTTGGCCACTAGGGCACCAGCAAACACCGGAGCGCTGCTCAGGAGCCTGCTCAGGGCACAGGTGACGGATTACCATCTCCACTTCTCCCCATTTGCACTGGAAGGAGAAAAATTGAGAAGAGAGGGAATACAGACAAAGGCTAGCAGTATGGTCAAGGGAAAGAGAGTGCCTATCTTGAGGCAGGAGACTGTTGATTTGTTTTGCCCAGTGAAATGCAGGCTGAGAATGGATATGATTGTTCTTGGTAAACACATCAGAGGGATAAGCACCAGGGAGGGAGCAGAGCTATTTAAGCCTTGGAACAATGTTGGCGTAAGAACAAGTGGGCATGCTCCAGCCAGGAATAAATTGAGACTGGAAATAAGAAGAATGGTTTAAGCCTCAGAGCTGTCAAGTTCTGGAAGAGCCTACTAATTGGGGTAGTGGGAGAATCTTAAAACTTGTTAGGATTGTTTGGATCTTCACATTTGTGCGAAAGATTGCATGTTGTGATTGCTGACAATAGCAAGGGACAAGACATGGTAAAATAGGAGATCCCTTCCAGCGCTACATCCCTCCTGCGAAGCACTTGGGATTGATTTGTTTCTCATGTGTCCATGTTAAGGCAGGAGAGTTGCAGGATCCTTTGCCATCCAGCCCTGCGGGTAAACTGTTTGCAAGCCAGTTGCAAGCAAGGAGACAAGGATACTTTCTCAGATTGCTGAAGATGATATGATGGTTGCTACTAATGAGCTATGAGGAGAAACGTGTCTTTTGTCCCAGGAGGAATATTGCAGGCATCGCACCAGACCACAGCCAGGCATCAGGGCAGAAACAAACAGCAGAGGCAAAGAGCTGAAATTCCAGAGGAGAGAACCAAGTGCGGGCATTTTCTCGTTAGAGAGCAGGGAACTTCATGTCTTCTTTGTCTTTTCAAAAGCAATAGAGGTTTAACAGTTACCAAAGAAAATTTACATAACCCTTTCTGTCATCTGGGGCCTCAGCAGCTTTGCAATAAGCCTTAGGATCAGCTAAGCCTCTCAGGCAATGAGTCAGTCTCAGCAAAATAGTGGGTTTATTCAGTCATATACCTTCATCTCTTCTTGAGGAGAACTGGCTACAAACCACCAAAAGCCTTGTTAGAGCCCACTGCTCATTTCAGCATCTCCCAATGCAAACAGTGCTGGCAGCCTGTGGCAAGCTTTGACAATATCACATTGTCTACCCTGGCAGAGGCTGAGGTATGAAGCAAGGTTCTTTACTGACCTGTTGGAAGTCCTGCGGTGAGGGAGCTCCACAGCAAGAAGGGAGCTAGAGATGAGGAGGAGTCACTTAGCAAGCAGATGCCTCAGGCTTGAAATCACCTGTCTGTGCTCAATGTGAAGGCAAAAGCTTGCTGGCCAAAAGGATTCCCACACAAGGCAAGGGGGGTAAGACTGGGATGCCCCAGGCAAAGACTGAGGCATCTGTCTTCCCTTGCACCTGGGATGCTTCGTCTCTCAGCCCTGCTGTGCTTCCCCAGGGCTGTGTCTCCAAGCCATCAGCGGGCTTCCATGTGTTAAACCCAGTGTTAGAAGCAGCCATACAGCAAGGGATGGTCAGTCCCTCTGCCTCAGGGGAGCCAACCAGCAGAGCCTCTGCCAGGGTTTGTAAGCCAGGAGGCAGATTAGCACAGCTCAGGGGGGCTACACACAGTGCCTGACCTCCATGTTCAGCTTCCCTGGGTGACTTTCACTGGAGAAGCACACACTGGAACCAGTTCCCACCTGGCTGGGCTGACCTGTCCTCACTAGATTTAGGCAGAGCCTAGACACTGTTCTTACATGTGTCACCAGACAGTGGCCTTATATGTATCAGTTCAGGAGAGAGGGTACTGACAAACTGTCCAGCCAAGTTATTCCTCTTGTCTTCCAAAACCAGTGGCATCTGGGCAAAAACAGAATGCTACAGTTCTCGACCACTCCTGTGAGTCCTCTCAGCCTCCTGCTGTGGGTAACCCAGCCCAGTTTAAATCTTGGCCTCACTTAGTTGCAGACAAGCAGATGGAGTGGTCCATGCTCAAAAAACAGCGGCCTTTCTCATCCTTGGGAACTCTACCTGAGGCAATGGGGGCAATAATTCAGTGTGTGTAAGAAAGAATAAATGTTACAGCAGCTGGTTAATGCATAGGCACACATGGGCACGATAAGATTGAGCTCTAAATTCCCTTTCTTTAGTTCACTGTGCACACACACGCAAACTCCCTCCCTTCTCCTTAGGAAACTGAAAGAAAGGAAAAGCAATAATAAAATATTTCAGATGAGAGAGAAAGAATTCTCCATGATTGAGAACATTTAATGGGAACCAGCTGCCTGAGTAAGACCAAAGGCTGATCCTGCTGGGGTTTTGTTGACAGTGTCACTTTCCATAGGTACCTGCTGAGGAAAAGGGAGGGATACTCAAGAGACAGCACAGAGAAGGAGAAGGAAGGTGAAGGAATGCGTTGCACAGTGTTTTACCTCCATGCAAACCCGTCTCCCCCGTTCCCTTTTTAAGAGGCTCTCCAGGCTCTTGGAGAAGAGCCATGACAGGACAAAACGAGAAAGCATGAGCAAGCGTGGTGCGAGCATGTGGGTGGCTCTATCTGAGCAAAAAGGGGTGGATGGAAGAAAGGAAAGAGGAGCCCAAAAGTTCAGCACATGAAACAAAAGCCAAGGCTGCCTCTCTTCTCTCTTTCCTGTTCTTCCTTGCAACCAGACAGCTGCAATTAAGATGTAAGTGATACACTGAGAGCTGGTCCCTTATGCTAGTGCTCCCTCACCTCTGCCTCGCCTGTCTGCCCACAGTGGCAACAACTGCCCAGGCATGAACCCAGCAGAGCTACTGCATGGCTACCAAATCCAGCCAGAGCAGCCAAACTCTGCCAGAGCAGAGCAACTCCCAGGACAGGGAATGTGGACTGCTTTCAATTTTCCCTTTCTCCTGTGGGTAATAATGGCTGCATGGACCTGCCCATGCTGCCATCTATGTGTTCAGGAGATCATGGGACCTGACTCGTGTCCTGCTGCCCCTGTGGCCCCAGCTCCTCTGGAAAGAGCCGTTACTCTTGCAGGATCTGATGCGCTACTTGGTCCTATGCTCATCTGGCCCAGGGCCATAATCTTGACCCAAGCCTATCATTCAGGGTCCTGTGTTTTGAGGGATGCACTTATCCTTATCCTTATACCCAGGGATATTCACGCCCAGTTCAAAGCTTTGGAGATCAGCATCAGGAAAGTTGTCAGCTGCCTGCCTCTGAACAGTGAGGCTTGTGTAGGTCAGGGCTTCAGGTGTACAGAAGGATGATGCACACATTTACACACTGAAAAACATGAAAGTTTTTCAAAATGCTCCAAAAGTTACTCTGAATTGGGTAATGTACTCTGAGGTAAATACTAGTCTGGAAACATAGTGCTTCATTGGGCCAGCTAGCAATTCTTCTCTATCTAGGGATAGAGATGTCACCATTCAACTAGAAATGGTAGGTGATGTTGGCAGTGTTTTTGCTCAGCTTTTCCTAGATTTTGTACTCTGTTCTCCATGATTTCTGTTCATAGCCTTTAACAGAATTGTATCTGTAAACAGTTTCCTCAAAAAACAGAAGCTAGAATCCCCAGTTCCCCTGAATCAGGAGTTAAGCCTAACCATCATGATGCACTGTGCACTCCCCCTCTATATACTTCAATCAAGTGGGATTATGGCACCAACTTTTGAGCTCTAAGGATTTATACTTTCCCACCACAGGAGAAAGTCCCAGTCCTGGCAATTTTACTGCTTCAAACAGGCAAGCACAGCCAGGAGAAACACCAATGGAGTCACTGGGAAGAGAGGTGGCATCTCCGCCTGTCCTGTACCTTCTGCTTGCTGAGCACCTGAGATGCCCACAGATCCTGCTCCCCTCCAAGAGGGCTCCAGCACCTTTGTGACATTTTAGCAGTGCTAATGAGATGGTAGGGGAGGTAATGCAAACCTTGTCATGCTTCAACACAGACTATAAGGTCTCAGCAGCTGCAAGCTGGTGACAACACTACCTGTCGCAGAGCTCTGGGGAAGACACACCTTAAGAGTCTGGGGCTGAGAAGAGGTAATACATTAGCAAGCTGTGGCACAGATCTGATTTTCCATTCAATAACCCCTCAGTAACTTAAGGAGATGGTAAATTGCAACTGCAACAGCTCACTAACAGCCTAACATTTCCTCATGGTGCTCCCGAGGTGCGGAAAGATCTCTGCAGAGTGAGGCCCATGAAGGGGGAAGCATGCAGCAAAAGTTTTGGAAAATTGCCCTGCAGCCTCCTTCGCCATTACCCTTCCCCTTAGCAGTGTGTGAGCCCTTTCTTTTTGATTCAGCACACTCGTGCGTGTGGGGGCCCACAGCCACAGGGGCAGGAGCTGCCCCTTTTTCACCTATAACTTCATCTGCTGCCTTTATTTCCAAAGGAAGCTGCAAATAGACCCCAAGCTCCAGTGGAAGGACAGTTTCCGAGCTTGGCTGTCCCTCCCCAGGGGCAATCCAGCCTGAGCCCCAGGCTCTTGCCACTGAGTCCCTAGAACTGAGCGGGACCGCTGCCAGTTTACATTAGCAGCCAAGTGACCATCTGTTACAAAGGCAAAATATGATTATTATGCTTAGGTGCACGCAGTCTTTGATGTAGTGCCCAAAGGTAACAATAAAGTATTATTAAGTTTTTTCAATTATGTGGATCGTGACAATACTATGACAAGACTGTTGGAAACAACCTTCAAAACGAGGTGCGGGAGTTTAGCAACACCCAGCCACATGTTGCTTCTTGATGTTCATGAAACTTCAGCTGGTGTAAGGGATATGTGCCACAGCTGCTGACGGTGCGGGATCCGACCCCAGGGCAGCCTCAGCAAGAGGGTTTGAGCAGAAGTTGGGAGACCAGGACCCTGACCTCAGCAAGCCCATGCTTCTGCCCCACACACTGGCCTCGAGCAAGTCTTGCCTCCTCCTCACACCTCAGTTTCCCACTCCCAAAGGCAGACACGAATTTGTTCCTCTTGCACACTGCTGAGCATCCTCCCTCTCTCTGCTTTCTCCCTAACCTCCCTTCCTTTTTAATCGGGATTTGTATGTGGGTTTCCAGGCTTCCTGACTGTCCCGTCTCCTCTTTCTCCTGCATTGCTTTGATGTTAATTGTCTCCAGGGCTGGAGCGCTCCTTGGCTGATTAAGTCCAAGAGTTCTCCCTGGTTTTGTTGACCCATGAATGGGGGCCTCTTCAGTGCTCAGTGGAGTGCGGGCTCATTGCCCCTCCTCCTTCCCCCCATTCGGTTTGATGGATTAATCGTGCTGTGTAAAGGAAAGTGGGGTGGGAGGGGAAACTGAAGCAGCAGGAAAGGGGGGGGAAGGAGGATGGGAGAAAAGGAGTAAGAAAGAGAAGGACCTTCAGCAAATGCTCGACTGCCCTTGCTTAAAATAACACCGTTTTTTAAGCAGGTCAGGCACACAATGGCTTGAGAGGGGCTGCTACTCAGATCATGGGACCCCGTGTATGCTGAGTAAGAGGCTGGAGAGGGTGTTAGCCAAACTCTGAAAGCTGGTCTCTTCTTATCCGATGTCTCCATCTCCCCCAACACACACGCGCGCGCGCACACTTGCACCTCCTCTTTTCCTTCCCCCTCCCCTTCATACACTGGAGTCCCTTGCCTTTTTGGCAGTGGTATGGCTCAGAGCCAGGAATGGTGGGGCTCTGAGAGAAAAATGGGGGCTCCAGCCACTGCCCTGGACCTGCCATCCTGGTATCTGCAAAGCTTTTGGTAGAAAAACATGCCTCCTGCTCCTTTTTTAAAAAAACAATTGGTTTCATTCAGAGGTGAGATTCAAGTAGCTGGGGCAAAAATAGGAATATCAGTGTCAGATGGCTGAATGGGCTGCTGACTATATTAGACTCGCTCTTTGCTCCATCAAGGATAGAGCACACCCCTCCATTATCGAGGTGCTGGGCTGCCCCCAACCCAGCCTTGTTCATGGTCTACACCATCCCTTGGTATTCCAGTTCTTTGCTTCTTCATTCTGACCCATCGAGGGGTGTCTTGGTCCCTTCTCACCAGGGATGGCCAAACCAGGAATCAGGAGGCCAGGGGGAGCCCTACAACTGTCCTGGCCCAGGCCAACTGCATTGTCAGTTGCAAGTTGCTCTGGTGTCCAAGTCTGGCCAATGCCAGCAGCCTCCTTCCCCTGAGCAAGTCTCAAACACATGTACAAAAAATCCATAGGGACTGCAGTGCATGCCTCTCCCTTCCCCACCTCCTGCTCCAACCTCCGTGCTGTCGGAGCTATGGGGTGCTGCACCCCTCCACAGTTGCATCCATAACAAATGTCGAGTCAGGCTCAGGAAATGAAAAGGCTGTCCCTGAGGGGGACCTGTGCAATTTTCCAGCCTCTCCCTCCACTGCTGCTTCCCCTTCTCCATCTCCCTGGCCCGACTTTCCCTGGCTGATGGCAGCAAGGAGCCATTGGTGTTGGCAGGGTGCTGCCGGTTGCCTGGCAGGCTCTCCCAGTCAGCTTGCCAGGCTTTTCAGGGCTCACTCTCACTTTCCAGAGGCTGGAAGTGCAGAGCAGGAGACGGGCTGACTTGGCAGCCTCACTGTTTCCAAACATTGAAAGGCAGAGAGAGAAAAGTCTACTTCTCCCGGCTCACCAAAGCCACCACCACTGTGGACGCTGGCCAAGTCTGCCTAAAAATAACCGCAGTGCTACCGGACACATGTGCTTCCCAGGGACTAAGTGGGACAATACACCCCAGGGCAGCAAGGATGGAGCAGAGCAGGGCGGAAGAAGAACTTGGGGCCTTTTTTTCTATCCCCCCTCTCACCAAATAAAGCTGCCTGTGTTGTCCCAGCAGTGCTAGTCAATAGCGACCAGGGACGTCTCTCTGTTTGCACAAGTGGGTTCCAACCAGTACATCTCGGAATAGCTGCAAACTGCCTTTTCCCAGCTGGGAATGCCTCCCTTCCCATTGTGCTTACCTATTAAAGAGAGTGTGGTGGGCATTGTGATGCTGTAGTTGCCTGAAGGCAAGAACTCTCCCACCTCCACCTCCACCTCCATCTCCACCTCCACCTCCACCTCCACTTCCATGAGATGTGAGATCTGCTAGGCTGTGGCTGTCTGTTGCTCTGGCAGCTGTGATCCCAACCGGCCCACTCAAATGTGACTGCAGCATACAATTAATGAGTGGACTAAGGAGAAAAAAGCGTGTGACTGGCACAAGAGTGATTCTGGCTGTGAGGAAACAGCACTAGCTGTGCTGCCCAGCTTCAACACAAGGGTCCCAGGGTAGATGCAAATACACTGTGCTTTTAATCTGCCAGCCCCTGGGCAACCACACTGATGCCTCCAGATTAGCATGGGGCATACCAGGTCCTTCCCACACTCCCATGTCCACTGTTTTCAGTATAGGCAGCAAGTCTGACTTCGGAAGCAACTTCTGGGCTCCCCTCCAAGTGCAATGCAGATGCACTTGGTATAATGCAGATATCCCCTGCTTGTAAAGATACCTGCCACGTGTTTCTGCTTGAAACAGGAGAAGTGAGAGGAGATGTAAAACCATATGTGTGATCTGGGGCACTCTCTTCCTTCCTTCTGTGGCCAAGACATCTCCTGGCCCCAGATGGAGGATCAGCACAGAAAACATATTGGCTCTTGGCAGGAGGGCAAGGGTAACTGGAAAAGCAAAAGCCATATTTTACCAGCAGGAAAAGGCAAAGTCTCGAACATACTGAATGTTTCCATAGGTTGGAAGAGGCTCCACCAGCCCAGGCTGTCCATGAAGCTGTAACACACCTTCTCACAAGCCTACACCCTCACCAAGTGTTTCTTGGTGGGAGAAAGCCGATCACAACCAGAGGTCAAACAACTCTTCCTAAGTCTGCTGGATCTGCTGGGACACCTTACTTTCAGAAAAATGGTGAAGATCTAAGTAGAAAGTTGGGTGTTTCTTATCACTGCAGACAAGGGTTTCTTTTCTTTAAGTCAAAATAATTCAGCAAAATTGATGTGAATTTGCTAAATGTTTTGGGTGACCTAAACTTTTGGGTCTTTGGCACAAAGAAACCTACCACAAGAAAACTATGTTACAGCTGAAGCAATTTACCTTGCTCGAAATCTAGGGGGCTTTGGGTCTTTTGGGATTTGAACTTTTTTTTTTTTGTGGGAGGAAGAGAAGAGAGTTTACAAAGGGTTTGGCACAGTGAATCGCAGTCCCAGCAGATACATACTTGTTTGTCTATTTAAAATCAGGACAATCCAAACCCATTAGCAGATGTAACTGAGTTAAAGCATGAACATGAATTTAGAAAACAATATGAACAATCATTTGTAAGAAAGGCTCGGAGGCAAAATCCAAGTAATTGATATCATAAATCCCTCAGGACATTGTTGTGAGATATTTGTCGCCTCAGAAAAATTCAGGATCCCTTGCTTACATGCCTGCACCTACTTTTGAGGCATAACTTTGGACATCTGTGCTTTCAAGTGTCAATGTGTAAGTTAAGGCAGACACTATTTGGCATTTGTTCTGCTCCCGAGGTATTTCAAAGAGTATTTGCCAGATCTGTGAGAAACTGCTAAGTGCGGAAGCTCTAGTGAATGATGTTTTAATTTGGACTGAGGGCTTGAAAGAACATCTTGAAAGACTTAGACAAGTCTTAAAGAGAGTATGAGAAAGAGACTTAAAACTGAACTATAAAAAAACCTCTATATCTGATGTAATAAGTTATTTAAATGAGGCATAAATTGAGCAAAGATGGTTCAAATGGTAATGTGCATAAAATGTTGAAATGTTTAGCTCTGCAAAATGGACTGGATTTGTGGCAATTTATGGAGATGATAAGCTGATTTTGACAAAATTCATTCCAAATGCTCAGAGAGCATCTGATTTTGCAAGGTAGTGAGCATTTATTTATTTTCCCCTCATCTAGAACAACACTTAAACACATGCTTGGTCGTGCTGACTTGGCTTGCTCACTTCTGGGGTGGGATGCTATGCAATGTGACTCTTAGAGGAAAGATCATCTCTTGATCCTGTACTGGGGACCCAGAGGAGTCTGTCAGAGAGCCCTCATTTCACTAGCCCTCTACCTTTGCTCTGTGGGTATAAAATAGGCATAGGTTTCTTTGTCTGTTTTTTTTTTCACAGCAGCTTTGTGAATCAAACATCCACTGGTGAGGAGGTTTGCCGGGGTGCCATGAAAGAGGGGACCATCAGCCAGGGCCACGTGGGATGCAGAGTGGAGATGGCAGAGTTGCACAGGGGCTGTGGCCATCGCAGCGGGGAGAATGTCCTGGCTGGGAGGGGGACACCTCGCGTGCTTGGGGCACTGCTGGGCCCGCTGGCTGGGTGACTGCGCACAGCATCTGCATTTGAGAGGAAAAGTGAATTTGGAAACTCAGGCTGAGACCAGGCTTGCTGCTGCTGCCCTCCCCGAGGCAAGCCATCCCAGCCTCCCTCTCGCTGCTGAGTGCCTAATAAAGACCACATCAACGCACTGAGCGTCCCACTGCCACCACCTCCTCCTCCCCAGTTCAGGGCTGGGATGGCTCCTGTCTTGTCCCTAAAGGTTACTTTTCACATAAAATCAAGTGCACATACATATGATCGCTACAAAGAAAAACAACTTTCAAGAATGAGCCTACAAAAAAGGTGGAAAAAACCCCCAAATCCCCATTCCTTATAGTGTTACTTCTAGTGCAGGCAAGAGGGTGTTAAAAAGCACACAAGGTCTTGCTAGCAGGAGGGACTCCTCCCTCAACCCAGGTTTTTCTAAACTGGTTTTCCTCCAAGCAGCACATCACAAAGCCATCTTCTCCTTCTCCCCCTCCTCCCCAGCCCAGGTTGTAAAATAACGAGTTTCTTGTTATTCTTGTTATTGCTGAATGGCAGAGGTCTGGAGCCCTGTGAAGGGAAGGGGGCAGCCTAATTAGGGAAACGAGAGCCATCCTTAATGAGCACTCCTGACTAGGTGGGGATTTAAAGAAAAAGGAGGGGGCAAGGGGGGATGGAGGTCAATTCGTACAGCTTTCTCTTCCCTACCCCCACCTCCCACCCCTCCCCTACTCTCTGTAAACCTACCGCAGTTTGGTGTCTGAGCATGGGGGCTTCTCTATATCATTATCAATTATTAAACTATATTTTCCTCTTCTACCTGACTTTGTAGGGGATTAATTTAATTTCACTTCCTTTGCTAATTTTATTCTGTGAGGATATGTCAAGTGTTTGAATTGTTCCTGTCCCTGGACCTTACTATGTCCTTGGATGTGCTCTGGTGTCTTTTCTGGTTGATATCAGCAGGATGGTGCTTGGGCAGAAGTGACAGCCAGTTGTACCAAAACCTTTCAGCAATCCCCAGAATGGTCTCGTGGGTGTTCAAAACATGCTACATCCGTGCGTTGAATTGCTCCACATTCATGCTCCACAGGTGTGATTCCTCTGGACAGTGCAGACCATATTGATGCCTGCACCTATACAGGCGAAAACTGGGCTCTGCTTGCATGGATGGGTGGATCTATGGGCACGGCAGATGCATCTTTGCAGACAGATCTGTCAGAACCTGTACCTACTGTGGTTGGACATCTTTATCACTAGGAACCATGCTGTCAAGGCAGAGAGCACAGCGTGACCATCAACATTTAAGATGCCTCAGATGTAGTTCTGGCATCCCGTAAGTCAAGATTAGTTGCTTGCTACATTCTCCCTTAGTAGGAATAAGTCTCTTGAGTTTCCCTGAGTTCATCCCTTCCTATATGTACGTTGGCAGGAGCTGAAAGATCCGTGTGTGGAAATTCGATTTCAAAAACTTTCTCATTCCCCACCCAACCTCTTGAATTTCTCTCCTGTTCTACTTTCCTTCGCTCCGCCTGAACTGTAACCAAACGCCCCCGCTCTTCACGAGGCTCCAGCTCTCGAGCCCTCTCTGCTGTAGACTGGCCTTGCCTCCATCTCCTCGAGGGAGACAAGCAGAAGGGGCAGGTTGTGAGGTGCTCCTCATCCCAGCGGATGGCAAGGGGTGTCTCCCGGGGGCCTGGTACTCAGAGGTGCCCTGGAAGAGGCTGTGAGCATGTAGGGATGGCTGGGTTTCTGTCTGCCAGCCTTGTCCTCCCGAACGTGCCCCGGGTCGGCATTAGGCAGTCACCTCCAGCAACTCCTGTGATGTTATTTGCAAAGATCTGTCAGAATCCATGCCCAGTTAAATCATCACATGCTGAAATGCTTAAACAGGCTTCCAAGGAGTGAGCTTGCAGCCAGAAGCGTGGGAGGAACGTAGTCTGACAGAAAGGAAATAAGCAGGGAACATTTTACCCATAAAAGCACTTTGCTTTCCCTTTGCTTCATAAATCAGCTTTCTCTGATCTCATCCAAAAAAAGGCAGTTAATTCCCCACTTCTCCCTGCCTGGGAGAAGTATTCTTTTCTGTATTTGGATCTTGCCTCAGAGAAATTAAGAGACCTAATTGTTTCCACTGCTCCTTCCAAAATCAGGGAACAAAATAACATCAGAACCAAGGCCCTGGGCCACACCTCCCAAGGTGCCAAGCTCTTTCCTTTGGGAAGCAGCAGGAGCCCAGTGCTCTCCTTACCTACAAGAGCCAGGTCCCTGAACCTGGGGACTTCCCTACCAGCAATGGCGATGAAACGTTTGGCTTGAGCATCATTGTAGAGCCAGATGAGGAATGAGCACCCTACTTTTTGGGGAGAAGTCACTAATGGGGTGTTCCTGCTGCCTGTGGTGGAACAGGTCAGGTGGATAATTATTCACCAGCAGGAGTAAAAGATTTAATCAGCCAGTAGTGCATGGCCCCAGAGTAAAGACCTGTGCCCAGCCATGCAGATTCTAGCTCCTGTGTACAAAGCACGCAGCTTTCCTCCAAGCCTACCAGAAATGCAGCTTTTTATCAGATCCATTTCTCTTCTCTGTTTATGGCTTGAGGATGCCAGGGCCCCTCTGGACTATAGTTTGAACTTATTTAGCATTTTTTGTGGGTGAATTTCTTGGATTACCAAGAAAGTCTTGGCAAAAGAACCAGTTCCTTCCTATTACTGCCCTGATGTGTAGGCTTGCTGGTACTCTCTCATAGCAGAAATGACTACATACCTCCACAGCAGACCGCCTTACTTTACATCTGCCTCTAATGACCAAACAAGAACAGGGCCTGAACAGTAAAAATAAAGTAAATTTGACTTCTATTGCTGGGTTCAGAGGGTGTGCTCAGCTTGTACTCCTGTTGTTCTCCTGATTCATGCTATCTCCACCTTGACACTGGCACTGTACTCTATACATTTCTTTGTTATTCTACAGGAAAGCAAAAAAAATTCAAAGAAAATGTGGGGAGAAAGGGGACAGGAGTATTTCTGAAGTAGTGGTTTTCACAGGGAGACTGTAAAAGTGGCATTAGATGAGTCCTCCCCCAAACAGGTGAAAGGCTGAATTACAAGCTGAAGAAAATGTACATCTGGAAGGTCTTGAAATAAAAACCTCACTTCCCCAAGCTATTCCCCAACAGCCGTCTAACTGGAGGTCTGTCTCTCTACATCTCATTCATCTCAAGTCAAAGGGACTCAACTGGTGCCAAATTATGGCAGGGGACAGCATGTCCCTAGGCATCCAAAAACATGCAGCTGTGCTATAGGAGGTCTGACATTAACACTGACACAGAGAGGATGCCTGCCTGGCATCCTCATGACTCTGCTATGGTACTCAAATGTCAGGACACGCTCCTGCAATGGTGGCATGCACAAGTCTACCTCCTCTGGTGGTTTGCTGAGTCCTCCAGCACAAAGCTGTGGTTACCATCAGTATGAGAAAGACCCATTAACAATGTAGCGCCCAGGGCCTTTGTACAGCATTTTTGTAATAGGAGAAAGTTTGCACAGCTTGTGGGAAGGGATTTTAATAGAATATTAAACCACTGTTGCTTCTTCATCCCAATATATGGTTGCCCGGTCTCTTGCCCTTTGGTTCCCTACAGTTTCTGCGCTCTGGCCATACCTATAAAAGTCTAGGAAATCTCTGCTACAACTCACTTTGTGTTCATTATAATGAGAGACAAGCATGTTGAGTGCAATGTTCACTTCAAGGGAATTATATCATTGTTGCTGATACTCTGGGAGAATAAGTTGGCATATTGTGCTTTAGAAATGCAGTGATGGGCAGTGGATGTTGGCAGTAGCTCTACATCCGCTCTGTCCTGAGAGCCCCAGGTTTGCTGTGGCTCTGCTCGCAGGAGGCTCACCACTGTGTGGGAATGCCGGGCAAACACTCCCCCCATCTGCAAACCAAACAGATGCAGTGCCCAGAAATCACCCCACTACATCCAGAGATACGCCACCACATTGATTTTGCCAGATTTAGGATGAAGAATGTGAAACTGACTCTCTTATACCCTGATAGCACTGTAACTCCTAGGCTGGGGATCTTGTGCAGAGCCTTATAGGTCTATAAATGAGCAGGCTGTAACCAACTACTGCCATTGTCATTAAATCTGCATTTACAGACCACCAGATCATAAAAACCATTTCTTAAATGTATGTCTGTGTTTCATGTTCTGGGGTGGAGCACTTGCTGGCTTCACTTTTTTGTTGGATTTTTTCCCCTCATGAAAAAAGAAAAAAAGAACAACCAACATCTTAAAGGCTCATTTTCTCCCCAGCATGGAATGAACCCGAACAGCCAAACCTCAGCATTTTTCATGAAGTGTAAGCCTTGTTTTGCAGCCAGCCGAAGAGGGAGTGGAGCTCGAGCTGGGTCTGTGGGTGGCTGTGGAGGCAGGTGAAGGCACGCGAAGAGCCCGCATGTGCACAGCAGGTGCACAGTAGTGTGAAGAGAGGGAAAGCATGGATGTCATATGGTTGGATGTACGGAATGCTTGCACATACATGTAGGGGTGCATACACATATGTGCGCACATGTATATATAGATGCATATTGATTTTTGTGAGTATCTGCCCAAGAAGAGCCTGGGTGTGCAGGTCTGTGCAGAATCGGATATGTAGAAATGCTCCCTGGCTCCTCTGTCAGTTTAAAGACTTGGCAGGAGAATGGGGACAGTTGCTGAAAAGCCTCATTTTCTGTGCTGAGTTTGTCTGGGGTACTGGGCTGTAAGCTGCTTCTGAGCCTCCCTCTTGTACCTGCTCTCAGATCCTGTTTTGCTCTCTAACTTTCTCGTATTTGCTATTTCTTCCTTTCCCTCTGTCTGTCTCCTTTTCTGTTATTCCTTTTTCTCATGTTTCCTCCCTCTGCCACTTTTAAAATGCTTTTCTCCCCCCCTTTCATTTCTTCCTCCTGTTCCTCCTCTCTGGGTCTCTCCTCTCATTCCTCCCACGCTGGCATCCTCTCCTTTCTCTACCTCCCTCTGCTCCCCCACCCTGGCTCTCCATCCTGCCTACTTCCCTTGCTCTCCCATCTCACATGCTTTTGTTTTCCCTTCCCTCTCCCCCTCCACTCGGCCTCTCTCCCCTCTTTTCTCCCTCCCGCTTCCTCACTCCCTTCTCTCTCTGAAATAAACTTCCCCATGTGAAGCCCCTGGCCACCTTCCAGCCTCTGGTGAGATGAAGGGGTCCCTGGCATACGCTCAGCTCTGTGCTCCATAGGGCATTGTAACCACTGGTACCAAGGCTATAAAATCTTTAGTGTCTCTAGGAAAGATGACTGTAAATTCTTCAGAAGTCCCACCATGGGTGTAAAGATTCTCCCCCCAAACACCTCTCCCCTCCTTCCCTGGGCCTCTGTGAAAGGAGCTATGTAGTAAAGCAAGGGGCTCACTCCTCCCCTTTGCTAAAGCCCCAGCTCTGATCAGGATTTCAACAGAGCATGGCTCTCCCCATTGACTTCAAGAGGAGATTTCAGTACCCTGCAGAGCAGAGAAGCAGTTCTTGCCGCTCTTTTGGTCACTTAGGTATTTGACTTTATAAACATGATTAAAAAATGCTAAGAAAGCGCTGAAGAGAGGGAGGCCTCCCCTCTAAACGTTGAGCAAACAGAAACACACGAAGCATTGTTCAGCTCTGAAAGATGAACCAGCCTCGGGCCAGCAAGGGAGTGTGGGGAAAGCAGGCAGTGCATTAAAAATAGGTTAATTCTCTCATATTACAGATTTGCTTGAAGATCCCAAAGGGTGTTTGTTTTTTTGAAAACTGCTTTCCAACCTGATGAACACAAGCAGACCTTCCCAGGGGTATTCAGCAGGGAATTTAGCCGAGGCTTAGTAGACGCAGCACAGATTCCAGCTTTTGGCCCCAGGTATGTGTGTTTAGCAAGAGTTAGACCTGGTTACTGTCAGGCCGGTGGGTAGATGGGACTCAGATGTGCACAAAGAGCAGAGCAGGCCATCATGACACTTTTTTATCAAATTCATAGATTTCCTGGTGCTTGGCACAGGGAGAGGGAGCACATGGCTCCCACATGAAGAGCCATATGGCTAAAGCTTTTTGGTACCACCACAAGCCTGACACACCACACACAAAACATACCAGGTGCTCCCATCCCAGTCACTGCTGGCCCCAGAGCAGGACATCCCACTTGGGCTGCCATCAGGAGCAGCAGAGACAACATGCCAGCCATGGAGAGCCCACTGGGCTGTTGCCTAGCAGAAGAGAGTCTGAAGTGTCTGTGTGATTCTCATTCTCAGTGTGAAAGACTTGACAGGCTTGCAAATACTGAGCCCTTCTTCCTACTTTGGCGTGTGGCAGGAGTGGTAAATTCCCTGAGGCTTCCAAGTTGGTGCTGGAGCTAACGAACCCATCTTTGCCTTCTCTAGACTGTGGCACAAGTTCATTCTGAAGAATGCAGGACAAGGAATTTGGGGCATTTGTGTTCTCATCAATTACTGTCCATAGTAATTCATTCATTCCCCTTCACGAAGGGGAAGCACTGAGGGGAAATGGAGGGACAGGACAGTGTGTGTAGGAGTGCCCATGACTGCAGTGGAGCCAGAGGGAACATGGGCTGAGAGGAGGGGCTTTTGCAAAATTGCATCTGTGAAAACTAGTGGAAAATTCTGCAGATATGGGGTGCTGTGAAGTTGGCAAAGCCTTGCAGAGGGCCATCCAAAGCACCTGGCTCTTTGGTTGCTATTCGAATAGCAGATTTGCCCAAAATGGAGGAAACCATTGAGTGGAAGTTGCATGGGTCTTTTGTTCTGCTTCTCCCTTTCGCTTCCCTTTGCCAAGACCTGCTCCCCACGCTTCCTGCTGAAGAACTGTAAAGCCATTTCCCACCTCCCCACTTAACTGCAGACAGTTACAGAGAGCTTCTTTCATCTTCCTTTGCAGCCTCCTCCTCCCAGGGTGCTTTAAGCATAGCCAAGCTTCCTCTCCAGTTATTGCTACCTCCACAGCCTCCTCAGAGCTTTTAGTTTCTAACCTATTGTTTCCATGGCATTGTGGGGATCAGCTCCACTGGGTCATCTCCAGCACTCCACTAATATGCCAGTTCCTCCAGCCCTGCTGAAACCTCATATGTTTAACCCATTGTACAGCAGCTGGCATGGATATGCCCTGTGTGGTCTGGTGGTCTGCTGTCTGGGTCCTGGTGGGTACAATAATGAGAGTGGAGACAACAGGACCTAGGCTTTATTCCCAGCTATGCCACTCTTTTAGAGGGGGATGCTTTAGATTGAGCTACATCTTCATCTGTGCCTCAGTTTCCCCAGACAGAAAACAGGGTTACATACTGGGATCGTTTTTGGCAATTGATCTTGTAGCTAAGTATTTATTGATGCATATCTGATGGCCTCCTGCTCTCGATGAGCTCCTGCAGTTTGAGGCTGAGATGTCCTGGTCTGAAAAGGCCTAGGTGTGACAAGCCAAAACAAAGAGGGAAAGGCACGTACCTAGGTCTTAATACCAATTATCCCTCCCACAGGGTTTCATGGAGTGGTGTTCCCCACCCATTCATGCTGCCTTCCATAGAGAGTGTCACTGTGATGTCTGAAGCCTTGGCTGGTTGCTGAGACCATGCAAAAACCTGGGACGACTGTCCCTCAGGTGAGGGAACTCACAGCTGGGATCACAGCATCATCTAAGCAGTGAGACAAAGGGAGATGGCCATGGAAGAGGGACAGGAGAGGAGTGGAGTGACAGCCCAGGAGTACCATGTAGTGTGACTGGATGCAGTCCCACAAAGGGATTGAAGTGTGTGGTGGGAAATTGAGAGAGCTCCCTCTGTGAACCAGTGCCATCTCTGTCCTGCTGTTTAGCCCAGGATGTGTGGTGAACTGGGTAGTGCTAATGGCAGAGGAAAAGAGGGGCTGCAGGTTACACCCTTTTTCACCCTCCAGCAAATCCATCCTTTGGGTTTTCTCCATACAGCCCTGCCTTGCCAGATACTTTGGCCATGCAGGCCTTGGGGAGAAGGTGCAGGAGGAGGAAGGGGGGGCATTCAGGTGGCAGCATTTGTTCTGCGTCCTCCCGGTGGCCCTGAAACCCTCCAAACCTCATTTTTCAATAGGCCACCAAAACAACCACTAGATGTTTAATGACTTTCGATCTCTCCTGCCCCAGACTGGCTTTGAAACAGTGACTCAGATGCCAAAGTCCCAGTAGCGAAGTGGCTTTTTAATGACACGACTTGAGCTCGAATTCCAGGCACAGGGGGAGGCTTTGACACTGCTGTTTGTTTTCTTATTGGAGAAGTTCAAGAGAAGCTCAAGGCTTAAAAGCAAACCCTTGAAAGCAAAGCATTCCTAATCACATAAAAGTGTCTGCGCAGGCCAGGGCTGAAGAGGGGGCTTGTGACTTTAATCTTTGCATATCCCTTTCTTTCTTCAAGCATCTCTCCCTCTCACAGACGGGGACACACACACGCACACACAAAACTCCTCAACGCCAATAGTATAATGCTCCAGGAGAGGAAAGCAGAGGAAGAGGAGGAGGAGGAAGCCGGCCCGCCTGCCTGCCCCCATGCTGAGCCTGAGCAGACTTTGTGAGAAAGCTTCTCTCCATCTGCAGCCCAGCCCGGTGGGAGTCAATTAATTCTGAATAACCTAAACCGACAGAGGTATTTGCATTCACAACCTGACTGATGACCGTATAAAATTGATTTATGAATTGAAGTACTTTCCCTCCCCTTATCCCCGATTCAAGCCATAATTGATTATACGTGCTGCAGCGAAATTAAAGAAAGGAAAATTAAAAAAAAGAAAAGAAAAAAGGGAGGCTCCACAGACGCTGCTCTATATTCTCAAGGTTTCCCGGGATTAGCCGATCTATTCATCACTTATTTTTTTTTTATTTAAAAAGTTGCTTCCTTTACCCTCTTCACCAACTTCTTCCCCCCACCCCTCCCCTCCATCCCTACCCCTCTCCACCACCTCTCAGCCCAGGCAGCAACACAGTGGGTTGTATCTCGGGAGAGATGATGAGAGGCACAGCACCCCCTCAGTAACATTCCCACAGTGTGATGGCAAAAGGACTTCAAGCCTGACACCCTTCCAGGGCAGAACAGACCCCTCCTAAAGGAGATGGAACCTGAACTGGAAGTCCTCAAATCAACACTGTCCGAAGCTCAGGCATAACTTGCTGCCTTGTAGACCTTTACAGCATAGGGACTTCCCTTGTCCCTTCCAACCACTCATCTCTAGTAAGAGATGCTTTCTCATACTCATACAATGCTCATACAATGCCCTAGAGAGAAGTGCTGTGAGAAAGCAGGTGCTGTTGGGCCAGATCCACTTGCCCAATGTCAATGGGAAGCGCAAAAAATCTTGCTGGAAGTAGCTGAATGATGCAATTCCCCAGATTTCCTCATGTCATTTAACATATTGAGATGAATCCTGAAGCATGAGAACTGATGACCCTTTTAATCTTTTTTTCCCTCATTATCCTCCTACTCATCCCTATCTGTGATTCTATTTTCCTTATCTACTCATTGTTTTTCTTCCCATACGTATGGGAACCCAGAGGAGTAGACCAGTGGTGGAAACATAGGTCACCTATTGGTCCTGCTCTTTTTTTTCTCTGCTTCTTTCTAAATCCCTAATTTTTTTATTTTATTTTATTTTTAAGAAATGGGTATGTCCTCTTATTTCCTTTCTATTGAGTGGGAAGAGGCAAATAAAAACCCAGATGTAGCTCAACTCACATATGATTTCACTAAACCCCATTTGCCCAGAGTGCTCTGTAAAGCTCCCAAACCTCTTGAGCATGTAAGTCCAACTTCATATCATTTTGTGCAGTTGCCATGTTCACGGTTCCTTTTTGCTTAGGAAGGTATTTAGACCAAGTGTTTCAAGCATCTGGACACAGGTTGGCAATACCATCTGCATGCTATCTCCAATGAAGGAACAAAGATTGATCTAAGTGAGGCAAGGCAGGGATTTCTAGCTTGCCCATTCCTAGTGTCTACAGGTCCGATGGGGAGACCTCATTTATTTCAACCTCCACAAAAAGCTGTCTCTCTATATTTGGATAACGCTGAGCAGAGGAAAAGGACTCAGTGAATAAATATCAAACAAGACCACTTCCCTTGACTGTTCAGAGATGCTTTCAGCAAGGAGCTTGTCCAGGGACTTTAGCATGGCAACACTGGTGATGCTGTGGGATTCAAGCAGAAACTACTTTGCTTGCTGCTAACAGGCTCTAAAAGGATGAGGAAGGGGCAGGCAGGGAGACAGCAGTGTGCAGGGATCCAGCTGTGCCTCCTCTGCTGCAGCTGCTTGACTGCCCCTCATGTCCTCCCCCGCTGCCTAATGCCTTTGTCCTGCACTGGGGTGACTTCACTAAAAGTTCAGTTTTGCAGGTGTCTGAACTCATTGTGCTGGGGATAAGGGGAAGGCTGGGGGAAGGGGGATCCGTCTGTGTAATTAAAGCCAAAAGCCCTGCACAATGCTGGAAAGCTGAACCTTAACTGGCGTCTCCCATCGCTGGTAGAGGCTCTGGGCAGAGCTCACAGGTATGCAGAAAGCTTCAGAGCAGGATTCAGGAGATACTACCAAAAATCACAGAAATCATAGTGGACCCTGGAGGCATAGCTCCATGTTCTAGGAGTCAAACTCTGTGCAGAATAAAACCTGCTTCAGAGCAAATAATGGTTTCATTCTATAGCCTGGGACATCATTTTGGGAAAGAGCGGTGTATCTGCTTCAGAAGTTTATAGGGCCCTTCTTCTGCAAAATGGTGCTGTGGCCACCCCACCTGTCAGCTCTGAGGTGCACAGTTGGGCTCTGCAATGGTCTCTGGCCCCCTCACAGCTGCAAAGCTTGTCAGAGATTTGGTGTGCTGTGAGTACCTCTTGCACCTTGAGGCAGCATTAGGAGCAAATGCATTGTGCTGGCTCTGGAGGTGTCCTCCAAACAAGCCTCCCATTTCAAACAGCAGCAGCTCCAGCACTCAGCAAAGGGCATTATATGTGGGCTGGGACCATATGCAAGTTTGTGTTTTCTCGTAAAGAATGCCTGTCCAAATTAAACTAATAGTAAAGATTGTCTGTGTCTTGAGGAGGTGATACCCAGCAATCCCACCATCAGCTCAGAAACTCCTGATCCAGCAGATATCAGAGGGTGAAGGCTACGCCTACACTCGTGTCCCACCTGGTAGCTGCAGACCAAAATCCATGATTTTTTCATTCTAGGCTAAGGCACTGAGCTTTGGGATAGGGAGCCAATGACACAACGTGGAGGTGGGCAGCAGCCCTGGCAGAAGACGGCACTGCCCAGAACCCACATTCACCCAGCTCCCTCCCACCTCTGCCACAAGGAGTCTCGCAGATGTCAGCCCCCAACAAAAGCACGCAAGTGGGAGGGACGTCAGCACAGATTTACATCCAAAGGTCGCCATGTCCTGAGTGGTAAACGGGTGGACAAAGAAGTTAATCAAGGAGTCAAAAAGGGCAAGCTGAAGAGGAGCGGCAGCTGGGAGTGTGGAAGCAGAAATCAAGGCAATTAGCGGGAAAAAAAGAGGGAGAGTTTTGCATGCCTTTCCAATTTTTCCACATGGAAAGAACAACGCTGTATTATCTGAAACTGAATTATTTTTACTGTCAACTGAGAGAGAGCAAACAGGAGGCTTGAACTGATGCCTCCACCAGCAGCCACAGCCTGTCTTTCTTCCCACACAAGCCAGCAACCCCTCTGCAGACAAAAAGGCCACCTGAGATTCCAGAGCTCACAGGGGGAAAGTGGTGCCATCCCTGCTCACACCTGCACAGACAGGCTCTGCTATCACATATCTGCTACAACAATATGTAAAAGCACTCATCAGAAAATTGATATTGATTCTCCACTGGGTGCTCTGCAAACACGGAGCTTAAAGATGGTTGGTGCTGCCCAGAGCTCGCAGTGCAACTATCACAAGTGGCAACAGGTCACTGAAGCTTGCAGCCAGGCAGGCATTTCTGAACTATTGTTCAAGGTACAGACTAGGGTCATGTTCCCTTTTAAGCTGAGTCAATCTTTTTACTGAGTTCATTGGGAACTCAGGCTGAAGCCAGTGGCTGCTAGGTGGACCAAGCATTGTGGTTTGGACATAGAGAAAGCAATGCCATCATCCATATGACTAAAATCAAACCAGAAAAACAAAAAAGTTTCAAAAATATTGATAAATGAGTATATTTTATCATGCCTTTCTCTACCAGTTAGATAAGGCATTCTCCTCATTTAGCAGCACAAATTGATGAGCCACCTTTTAATACCATTAACTCACACCAGCAGAGGCACTAGTCAGCTACTGGATGGGCATCAGAGGGGCTGGGTGCTCTGAGCCAAGTCCCTGCCTGCCCAGGGTTTGCCCTACTCCCTGCATTTAACATGCCCACTCTGGCTTAATGGAAAAACCTTACCAGATGCTCACTGCACAGCACCTGGATTGCCACAGTGAGCTATTGCCAAGCAAAAACTGTTTAACATCACCAGAAAAACAGCTCCCCTTTTGCTGTAATGTATAGTTTCCAAGCAACAGAAAGGGTGAGGACTCACTGCTTTGCCCACAGCTTGAAGAACATTGTGGATGGGATTACTTCCAAGGGCCTCTGGACTTGACCTGGGAGATAGCTTGGCACCTCTCTTTTAGCCTAGAAGGACAGTAAGCCTTGCTCAACGAGCAAACCTGTGAGAATCTGGACTTCTATGCTTTGTCTCCACACATAGGATGTAGCAAAAGTACAACATCTACTTAAGTGAGGAAAATGCAGAATGAAAAATACATTTTGTCAAATGCCCAGGGTCTACTTGAAATACAGAGATTAAAGATTGTGACAAATAAACCCCAACAACTGGTCAGATACAAGTAATTTAGCTCAATATACGGGTAATTGGTTGTCATCCGGGGGTCTTTATAACACAAAAGATCAGACTAGCTGGTCTAATGATACCTTTTGGCCTTCAAACCTATGAACTGATGCCCCATCTTTCAAACGCTCATTTTCTCCCTCAAGAGCTGGGTGCAGATTAGGTCTAAAATATAAGTGTCCCATGTTGCCACTACAATTGTGCTGGGCTTGTTTGGTAGTCTTACCCTTGCCCTGCTGCCTTGGGAGCTGTTTCTTCTACACTTGTCCCTGTTTGGTTGCTTCTGTTATTAAATTCCACAGTGACAGACCCCGGAGAAATGCAAGCAGTTTATTTATTTCTTTCCAGTTGTAAATGTGTGAATGCTTTTATCACAGATTGTCTCTGAAAATGTCACAGACAATGGGGCATTTTTGCATGAGTCAAGCCAGAAGCATAAAAATGTCTCCCGGACAGTATTTTGTCTGCAATGTGGGTACATGTTTGTGCAACTGGCTTCAGGACAATGACAAAAATCCAGGCCGTTCTCTGGTGGGTATCTAAGCATCCTCAGGAAGGAGTAAGATGACCACAGGGACAAAGCCAGGTTACACCTGGGAGGGCAGATTTCTTTGCCCGTTTCCCAAGCCCAGAAAAAAAAAAAAACAAAAAAAAACACAGTGGGGGTTTTGTTTCTCGAAGCTGCAGCTTGGCGGCCGTGCCGGCAGGTCATATTTTACAGTCTGGGCCAGGACAGGATGAAAAACAGAGATCTAGTTTCTCGATGGCCCTGGGTTTAGACCGAAATCCCAGCCTGCTCCCTCCTCGCAGTGCTGACGGCCTCTGAGAGCGCGGGGACCTCGCGCCGTTTGGGGCTTTTTCTTCCCCCTGCGTCCCCCTTTCTCTGGGAGAAACTTACTTCTCCACGGCGGCTTCTCCCTCCGCCTCTCCCCCCGCCGCCCTGCTCAGCATCCCCTCACCTCCGCCACAAAACCGCCACACACACGCACGCACGCACTTGCGGACAGGCACAAAGGCTTTAAAAGCCGCCCTTTATATCCCCCCACAGCTGCCCGCGCAGCCCCTGCTCCAGCGCTCGCCCAGCAAGGATGCGTATTCTTCGGCTCCCAAAGGCCCCCATTGCTGTCAATTAGTTACGGGACGCCACCGGGATTCAAGGCTGACAGCTCCGGCAAAGCAGGAGAAATGGACTCAGTGGGGAGCGAGGGGGCCTGCCCTCTATCCCACCCCCCCCGTGTCTTTCTCCCCACAAGAAATACCTTTCTCAGCGAGGCTTTTTAAGCCGCCCCCCCCAGTCCCACCGCCCGCGCACATGCAGGGACATGCACGTACGGGGATGCACGGCGCCGGGAGATGCGAAACGTGCTGTGAGAGGGGCACCGGGCACCGCCGACCTGCCGAGATAGGGGGTCATCAATATCTCTGCGTGTTTCTTTCTCCCCCGCCTTCATCCCGGTCTCCAGTTACAAATCCCCCGTCTCTCGGCTCCCCGGGATGAACGTAACATCTTATTTCTCCTCGACTTTCCCACCCAGGCTGGCTTCTTGGAAGGGGAGGGGTGGGACAAGGTTAAAACACGACTCTGAAACAAGTGTGGGTTTCACATGGCGGCATTTTATCTGCCGTTGCCGGGCATTCTCAGCTCATCTCTCTGTGTGTAACCTGGAGTGTAACGCAGCAAGC
This sequence comes from Corapipo altera, assembly GCF_003945725.1. Lineage (NCBI taxonomy): Eukaryota > Metazoa > Chordata > Aves > Passeriformes > Pipridae > Corapipo > Corapipo altera. Next base: position 1,668,012 of record NW_020884910.1, on the reverse strand, counting down.
TCACAGAGAATGGGGGAGTAAAGCCAGGAGGGGGATGCTGACCCAGTGATTTCACGGCAAACGTCGGTGCTATGAGATTTAGGAAAGAAACAAAGGCTGTAATGGTTTGGGAGTGAGGGACCTCTTTAGCAAGACCGTGGAAATAAGATATATTTCAAGAGAAGGCATTCCCACGCTTTCAGCCTTGATATTTGGTATAGAAGAAAATCCAACCCAGGCTTTGGCTTCAGGGATGTGAAAAGGGATGTGTTTCATGCGAACCCCAGCTTTGGCTCCTGTCGTAAATTCCAGTTGGAAATGGGGCTCACTCAATCCTAACTTGATCTCTATGTTTGTATCTTTCCTAGACATTTGGATAATATGAAGGCTCTTACGCCAGCTGTGGATTTGGCCCAGCCAAAGTAGTCTCTGTGGATCAAAGAGGGATAACAAAACAGTACTTAGATAATTTTTTCCTTGTCTCTGCTATAGGCTGTTTGTGTGTCTCTTGTCAAGTCACTTCATCAAGCGCCCACCATAAGCCATAAGCAGCTTCTCTTACTGTCCTACCACGTCTTCTGCCTGGAGGCACAACTAAGTTAGGGTGACTGCATTTCTCACGCCTTCTTGGACTCAAACAATCCTTTCATCTGAAACACTTGAAGATAAGAGCAGCTCAGATTCAATTTCTTGGACCAAAATCCTCCCCTGAAGTTTGGATCCTGACTGGACCCAACCCAGAAAAAAAGCAGTCTTTTGGTTTGGCTTCATCTGAAGCCTCCAGCTCAAGCCCACACGGCAGAGTTTTGCACGAACAGCTCATCTCGAGAGACTTCTGCTTCCTGGAGAGATGAAATCTTTCAGAAACACCATAAGAAGAGATTTCAAATCCCTAGGAAAAAAATCCTTCCCTCTGCTCCCACCCACAGTTTGGCATTGACATGGAATCATGGACCCTTGCCTAATTCAAAATCAGATTTAGACAACAAGCTCTGGGCTATTACAGTGGGAATGAGAAACCTGCACTCAGAGTGGAAAAATCCATGGACGTCCATGAAGGCTGATGGAAGATGTTGGGGGAGTTGTGCGTGGCTTAAATTGGGTGTGCACTGTTATTTTCATGCTGTGGGTGGTGGAGAGGGAACAAGGCAGCAAAAAAACTTGGTGTTACAAAGGGCAGATGTGGTAAATAGTTCACAGGAGAAGCTGACAGCCTTCTCAGGCCACTGGAGGAATAAGCTGTCCAAGGAACAACTTCTAAATGAAACAGCCTCCGTGCAGTTTCTGCATCAGGACAAAGGATAGGTTTATTTTGGATGTGCTAGTAAAACTGCTGTCTGTGAGCCATAAGGTCATACAGCTAAGGTCTGGCTGATGTCTGGTGAGGAAGCATTCGTCTGGGCCTCCTCTGTCAGCGAGCAAATGCAGGCCTTGTAAAAAGGCCCATTTCCCTACAGAGCAGTACTGCAATGAGTGAACTCACCACAGTGAGTTCAAACCTACTTTTCCTGCAGCTTAAAGTGTTATTCGTATAATGAGAACTCGGTAACAAAATGCTGTGTACCCCTGAGCAGAGGATTGGTGATGGTAAGGATTTGTCAGATGAGGGCACATGGAAATGCACTGATGGCGTCTCATATTTTTTCCCTGTGCAAGGCAAAAGAAACCTGTTGTCATGATAAGTACCATCTGGCTGCTGCATTGGTAAACTCAAAATAAGAGAGTGTTGCATCTGAAAAGATTAATTCTCTTTTCCCTCTTTTGACGGGATTCTGGTCCATGTTACTGCTGCTGGTACGTTATATATTTTTACAACCAACCTGAGAAGACACTGGTTTCCACTGCTGTTAATCCAGAGACTTTTTATTTGTACATACAACCATGTGCAATGATCACATATTGCTCCTTTAAAACAAACCTTGCTAGAAAGGAAAAGTTCAAGAGATCTGTGTTTGGTAGCTGAGTATTGAACCATATTGACTTCTGGACCATGGACTTCAACATGCCAAGTAAAGAGCAGTAAGAGAGCGAATTTGAAAGCCTGAACTGGAAACCCCAAGGCATGTCTCATAAATAATGGAAATGCATTAGCAGCACTGAGGTGGGTGGGAGACAATGATGAACGGGAGATGGTGAAGAGTGGATCTCACAGAGTGCTTGCTGGGAGGCCACTTGGGTCACATGTGCTCTCATCACACTGACAAAGAATGTTAGGGCATGAAAAAGTCAAAATAGCTACTTTAATTAACACCTCTTAACCAGGTGAGACAAGAAGCTACCTCCCCCCTCCATGCCTCCTTTGTCATCCACCCTTAGAGCACCGCGTATCTGAGCTGCCGAAAACAGCCTCTGGTGAGAGGTGCTTGTCACCATGTCTAAGGGCATCGCTGACAGTCAAGAGATCCAGTTCACCACCTTGAGGGGTGAGTAGGTAACAAACAGCCTGGAGAAGAGGAGGCTCAGGGGAGACCTCATCACTCTCTACAACTACCTGAAAGGAGGTTGTAGCCAGGTGGGGGTTGGTCTCTTCTCCCAGGCAGCTCTCAGTAAGACAAGAGGGCATGGTCTTAAACTCTGCCTGGGGACGTTTAGGTTAGATATTAGAAAGAATTTCTTTCCAGAGAGGGTAATCAGACATTGGAATGGGCTGCCCAGGGAAGTGGTGGATTCTCCATCCCTGGAGGTTTTTAAGATGAGACTGGATGTGGCACTTAGAGCCATGGTCTAGTAACCGTGGTGCTGTTGGATCAAGGGTCGGACTTGATGATTTCAGATGTCCCTTCCAACCCGGCTGATTCTGTGATTCTATAAAACTGACGAGATTTCCTGCTGCAGTCAACATTGGGGAAAAAGTGAAGTAAGAAAAAAGTAGAAGTGAACTCTGGGATGAAATGCTTCCAGAGTAGCCCCAGAGAAATGCTGGCTTTCTTCCATCTTACATGCTAATGCTGAAACATGAGTTTCTCAGGCAGGGATGAAAGGCAAACAGGTCTCATATCACACAGGACCCTTGGGACTACGACAAGGGGTAGGAGGATTTGAGGCAATAAAGAAGATCTTTCTTCTCCTTTCCATTCCCATTATTGCTGAGCAACACACAGGAAGAAAGAGGTTTGATGTCTGAAAAGCCAAGCACTCTCCCCAGTTTTCCTGATGGAGATACAGGCCTAAGGGAAATATCCTACCAGTCAGCACCCCAGCAGGATAGAGTACTTCACTGGTTCTACTCAGCCAGGTGAAAGAGACTTTTGCCATTTGCTTTAGTTTGCAGAATTGGAGCCTGCACTGAGTCCATAAAGAAATTAAATCTTTCTGAAAGGTGAATTTTAATCCAGGTTTTGATTAAAAGTTTTGTGGTCTGCATTGGACTAGTTTGTTGTGGTGCTCCCTCCTGAGATACCCCATGGATTTACTTCTTAGACTCAGCAGGTGAGGAGTAGGTGCTTTACCCTCACCTTAAGACTTGTAGCTATGCACAATTGTGAGAGATCAATAAATTTTTTAGAGATGTAGTTTAGTGGGAAAGGCTGCACAGACAGCTTTGCCTGATTTAAAGCCCTTGAGGAGTGGCCCCACCTGGGAGATGGTTCTGTGATTAGGAGGCAGAGTTAAAAGAATCAGGGTACAGGTCCTGCCCTGCCACAGATGCTCTGGGTGACCTTTTGCAAGTTATTTTGCCAAGGACAGTGTTTCATGTTCCCCAGCTGTTTTAACCAGGGCTGGTTGTACCTAACTGGCTGTTATCTCACCTGGTTATAACCCCAGAGAGTTTTAAGTATGATAGAGTAGCAATGCCTCAGCATCTTAGACTATGTATGTTACAGACTATGCCACTCCAGCAAGCAAGCAGAGCTGCATGGAAATGCCATTCTGCATGAGCTTTGGGCTTGATGAACACAGCAGTGATACTGGGCTGCAGAGCTTACAAACAAACAAACAAAAGCTATAAAATGTAATAGCACAGAGATACAACATGGCTCTCCTTTCCATTTCATACAAGATGAATTTCTGCAGGGTCCTCTCTCTAATACAAACATCTTTTTATTGCAAAGCTGGGCAGGAAGCTATTTTTTGCACTTTGTGAGCTTGAGGCTTCACTAAAAACCTTTTCCCCTTTTATGCCATACTACCACAAAAATTTTAAATCTGAAAAATAAATGTTGCAAGCCAACAATTTTTTTCCCCATATATAAACTATTGTGGCTAAACATCCTTTGATCCAAGAGATGAATCTGTTTCTCCAAGTCTTCTGGTACACAATGTGCTGGCCAGTTTACTGTCTCCCTCCCACCCTCGCACTAGTGATGAGCCTCAGTTGCTCTGACCCATTCAGCATGCCATGACTTCCTCAGCAGCAGAAAAAGCAGCAAATTTATTTTCATCTGTGTTCTTACACTTGAGGAGCAGCCCCTCCATGGCCAAATGCATCTGTCAGGTCTCTCCCGAAGTCTCTGCTCTCCGCCGCTCCACACGTGGCTGTGTCTCCCATCTTGAAGGCATCAAGCATCCTGGGCTGGCAGCAGCCCTTCCTGGTGCCGGTGAGGGATGCAGGAACAGGTGTGGATGCCAAAGGATATTTAATGCCACATGGCTTAATCTGGAAAGATTTGAAGTCGGACAACTCACCCTATGGTGTGCAATTTAAAAAGGCATGATCACTCTGGTTCTTCCAAGGAGTGATTTGATCTACAGGCATTTCAAGAAAGAGAGAGATTCCTGATATCAAAGGGCTCTTTAATCGGGCAGAAAAGGGCATTTATGAGAACCAGCTGCCAGCAGTTGAGGCCAGACAAATTCAGACTGAAAATCAAGGTGCACGTTTTCAACTGTGAAAGTAATTAATCTGTAGGGCACATTGCCTAGAAAGCCAGCGGTGCCTCAGTCACCAGCAGGCCTGAAATCAGGACCAGATGTTTCCCTGGAAGAGATGATATCACCTAGCCAGGGATGGCAGGCGCAGGGAAGGAACCATGAGGGCCTAGGCTGGAAAGTTACAGTCACTGCCAGTGCCACTGGTCTTACAGCCCACGTTCCATGCAGGGATGTGTGTATATATGTATATATATATATGCACACACATATGTGTATGTGTAGCCCCAGTACACGTACAGCCCCAGTTGGCATAGACCATCACCTCCCCAGCCAAAGGTCTGCTGTGTACACTCTATTTACCCATTTCAGTCTTAAAGTGCTGCACAACTGACTGGCCCGAGCTCAGGGGCCAAAATCTCCACAGCATCCCCAGTGCTTAACTGGGCAATGGGACTGAGGTGGTGGGAGACCGGCTGGACTCCCGCTCACCTGGTAGGGAGGGATGCCTCCTATTGCTTGCTTTCCCACCACAGCCCACGAAGGTTCCTTTCTTCGGGACAGTGCTGCCTCACAGCGCCTTGAGTGTTGCCTGGAGCCTCCATTGAGAGTCAGTGGATTGGGCAAAATCCTGTATTCACCCCTCCTTCCCCGCCCCCAGCCTTCCTTGGCTGAGCTGCAGCCCAGACCTCACAAAAAAAAAAAAAAAAAAAAGAAGAAAAAAAGAAGAAAGAAAAAAAGCAAACCCCAACTCTCCGTGCTGCCAACAACGGCAACAAACAGGCCCCAGGCCCTATAATTGATGGCCTCAGCAGAGAGACTCTACTTGTCTGGCTGCCTCCCTTGCCCCCAGCCCCCTTTCCGACCAAGCCCTTGCTGTTGCTACATCCATCCTTCTCCTCCTCCTCCTCCTTCTCCTCCTCCTCCCTACCCCTTTTTTCTCCTGGTTAACAAGTGTGCACTGTTACAGCTGTGCTCCCTCCCTCCATCGTGCTTTTTGCCCTTCTTATGGCAGCAAAGGCTATTTCTTTTGGTGGTGGTGGGGCGAACACTTGTGCACAGGTTGCTGCCTCTCTGTGTTGGCAGTGGAACGCGAGGAATGGCCGCGGCTTGTGCTCCAGGGCTGAGCAACACAATGTTGATGGGCTGGGGAGAGGAGGAGGGAAGGGGGGTGAGTCAAAAGGGCCTCCTGAATCGATGGGGAATAATATGAAAGGGAAACTCTGGCGTGCATGGGACGACCCAGATGGACAAAGTGCAGTGAGGCAGCTTAGTTAATGGGCTGCATTAAAATTAAACAGAGACGGTGTTCATTTTCCAAGCAGCACGGTGACCGCAGAAGGGCCTCGCGGCCCCCGTGGGAAGACGGTGGTGTGGTGTGAAACAAAACCAGGGTAAACCTTTCCCTCCCTTGCTGCCCCCATCCTCAGCAGGTGTAAACTGGGGCAGCCCTGCTGTCTTCCCCCTGCCTGAGTTAACACAAGCCAGCTCCCAACATCCCTGCCACCAGCTTGCATTTCCATAAAAGGGACGATGATCGTGTCATTGTTGCTGTAAATCCGAATTTTTCATACATGGTCACAGCTCTCACAGAGGTGACAGCCACTTACCAGCTGGTTACCAGCCCAAGGAAGGACCCGGGCAGTCTGCAAGACGAAGTCAAGCTTTAAAGAGGAGGATGATAATAAAACGTATCCATCCCCACTCCCACCCCTGTCAGGAGGAGGATTTATACTCCTTTTTACAAAGGACTTAAGTAGTCATTTAGGATCTGCTTCAGCAAAGCACCTGCTTAATTGCTTGCTTTACTTCACTGCAACTGGAGTGCATGCTTAGAGGTGCTGCCGGGAAGGAATAAACTAAATCATATGTTTAAACTTAAAGAGATGTTTAAACACCTTGCTAAATCAAGGCCTTACACCTGAGGAAAGCAAAAGGAAAAAGCTGCCAAAGTAGAATAGAAGAGCAGCTTTTGAACAATGAACCACTTCAGGTTCTCCATCCTGCATTTAATGAAGATGAATGAAAATCCTCATTACTTGGTGACTAAAGATGGAACAATCAACCAATGAGAAAGAGCTATGTGGTGATGTATTACACAACTGAATACCTTTAACTGGCAAGAAATATGTAAACTTTCCTGCATTTTCCTGTTTTTTCTTTATATTGCATACGATGTGAAACATGTCTTTTTTCAGAAAGACATGGTAATGTTTGATTTCCATTCTGCATACCTCAAAACCATTAACCAAACTGTCAGTGCAGGTCAGGGCCCTCTGAGCAAATTTATAGCTCTTTAAATAAAAAGCAACCAGGCTATTTAACCAGGTGCTGGACCAATAGCTCCAAACCCCTATGTGATGCACTGTAGGAAGACTTCCAAAATAGCCTGAACACCCTGTTTAGCTCTGCAGCGTGTAATTGCCCAGCTTTTTTCAGCATTCCCACTAGGTAGGTGCCAACAGTAAAGGCAGCAGCAGTGTCCATAATGCTGTCCTACAAGGTGCATTAGCACCAAGAAGACAGGTCAAGCTCCCTCCTCTGTGCCTCTGAGCTGTTGTGGCACTGTTCAGGTTGCAGCTCATGTCATGGGGATACTTGCTCCAAAGAAAGTCTGGAAGACAAAAATATGACTTCTTTACACTCCTCTTGAATCAACACACTTTGGACATGATTTAGGAGACATGCTAAACAGACTCACAGAAAATTGTACTCACAGAAATTAACTATGGAGGGAACATAATTTACTGGATATTTTCTACCTATAGTATACGTAACTCTTTCTCATAGCTCAGCTTCACAGGTCTTTATTTCAGGGGCAAACACTTTCCACAAATGAGCAGAAAGAGATTCCATATTTGGGTGGCATGCAGTTAACTTTGGAATGAAAGCGGGCAGCTTTCCTCAAGCTTGCCTCATATTTCAGGGATGACTTTCATGGCAACCCTTTCTGAAGACATCCATTTCATAACCAATACATTTTTGAGAAATTTTAATTACTTCAGAATTGCAGTCCAGAAAAGATAAAAGATGAAAGATGAGCTATAAACACTGTCCTCCCTCAGTTCATGGACCAAGGCTTCAGACATATCTGTCTCAGTAAGCCCCCCAAGTGATCTGTTTCAACTGATGTGTTTATGTATCAAAGAAATGTCAAACCTAAATCAAAAGTATTAGCAACATCAAAGAATGTTTTTACACCTGAATTTGCAAATATCTGTCTCTCCCTCTCTCTTAGGGTGGAATAGAGCTATGTAACAGAGGTGAACACCTAATTATAATCTCATGGACCTGCAGCAACATACTGGCGTGATCCCAACTGGACTGACAACAAGTTGAGTTTCTGGAGCAGAAGAGCTCCATGAAATCTTGCAAACCACACTTAGTACTGTGCGACTCCAAAAGTTGGGGATAAATTACTGCTGGCTGAGTGGATGATTGATGTGCCAGGAGCTGGAGAGACTCAAGAGGTGGCAGGAGACAATCACGTGGCAAGGGCTGCCTCCCACCCTTGGCTCCATCAGACCCAAACACTGACACTGCTGGGAAGGGGGAATTAGAGCTAAGGGAGTGAAGCTAGGGGTGCAACAGTGCAAACAAACTCACTGATGGGGATGAACACCTCTGCACAACTTCCAGCATGGAGCCTGTTAAAAATTCAGGGCAACTAATACCTGCAGCTGGAAGGCAGCATGCACACCTGTTGCCTTCCTTTCTTTTTTGTGCCCTGGGCTTGTTCTCTCTTTGCCCCTTCAGACCATCCTGAAACGAAGTCCTTCTCCTCAGTACTCACGGTCCTCATGTCTGCCCATCTCCCAGGCCCCCACTAGCCCTGCATCTGTCCCCATGCCCCCCCCCCCCACCTTGCCCATCGCCCACATCCTGAGCATGAAAGCCAGCCGGATTAATCTGGCACAGAGCACATTGTGTGTGAGTCATGACAGGCTCACTAAGGCGTGCAGTGCTGATAAAAGGCAGCTCTGATGGGCTCTGTCAGGGATCCCAGAGAAACAGCGTGGAAAAAATCTGCTAACCCACATCCCAGCCTGGCAGCCAGGACCTGGAGACAGCCAGGCACCGAAGGGAGCAATGGGGAAGGGGTCCTGCTCCAGGCTCAGTCTGTGGGGAGGCCCCTGGTTCCAGGCATGAGGTGGTGCTTCGTGGGGCCCTGTGGCCATCCAAGAGCTCATGGGGCCGAAGGAGGGCTGGTGTGAGCCCCCAAGTCCTGAGGATGCATTCCCTCTCCCCAGCTGGCCAGGGTATTTTGGGTATTTATGAAACTAAAGAAAGGGAAGTAACCCTTCCATGCATCCTTCTGCCTAAAACTTCCCTTTGGATATCTTTCACAGCTCAGTTCTTCACAGCTGTCGACCACAAGGAAGCTTTTTTCCCCCAAACCTTTGCACTTACCAGTGCTGCCACCAGAAGACCATCAAGAGTGGTCTTCAGCAATAACCCCTCTGGTGTCCTGGAATACTGCCTCATAGACCACCAGGAACCTGTGGTGGGTGAAATCATCCTACAAGCAGGTGTGCAGCTCACTGTAACACTGTCCCAAAAGGTTAACAACTGTGTTTGTTGTAAACAGCTTTCTGTCCCAGGCAGTTCAGCAGCTTGCCTGACCACAGAACTGGAGATAATAGGGACCACAATGTCAGCGATATTGCAGAGAAATCAGGATAACATTCATGTGCACCACTGAGCTGGGAGGAGTTGCAGCCATGGGGTCTGCATGGAGGGGAAGGCAGCCTCAGCAGATTTCAAAACAATCTGAATAAATTGGAGAATTGGTCTCAAATCAGCAGGATGGAAATCACACAAGAGTGAGTGCAAAATACCACAGCGAGGTGTTGGAACTCAAACGCAAAATGGGGACTAATTGGATAAAGAGCACTGCTGCAGGAAAGGCTCCCACGACTGCAGACAAAAACTTTGTCAACACTGTCATGCTATTTCAAAAGAGGCAAGTCTCTTGATTGGGACCCTTTAATGAGAGATTCATAGGACAGGCATGGGAGAAAATGACTGTGCGGCAGTTGGCCCTGAGGACGCCTCAGCTGGGGATGCTGGGCACAGCGCTCTCCAAAATGGGTAAACAAACTGGGGAGCGCTCTGAGGTGCAGGAGCAAGCACGATAAAAGCTTTGGAAAACATAATCTATGAGGGAAGATTGAAAGAATTGGGTTTGTTTAGTCTGGAGAAGAAAAAACTAAGAGAGAGAGCATTAACAGCCTTTCGATACATAAGGGCTTGTCCTAAAGACTTCAGAGTCCAAGAGAGAAGCATGAGAAAAACTGCGGTCGATTTGCAGCAAAGATTTAGGCCAACAGAGCAGTTATAGGGAGGCTTTGGAGCTGATAAGGGATACCACAGACTCTTCTTCATGAGCACAATTTAGGTGGAGACTGGAGATACGCTTGTCAGTGATGGCTCAGGTGTAACAAATCTTGCTTCAGAAGATGAAGACACCCACTAGACCATAACCAAACACTCATTGGTGTACTCCTTCCTTGTCCTGGTCTCCAAGTGAGCCTGCAGCTTTACTCACAGCCCCTTTCTGACCTCCAGCAAGGCAAAGGAACAGGATTACTTCAAGGAGAAAGTTTTCCATCTGTGCCCCTTGCCTCTTCAATCAATCTGCCATGCATTTGTCAAATAACAATACCCATCCCAAAGACCTGACTGTCTAAATAGATGGGACAGAGGAAAATTACTGCCCAGCAAGAGATGTGGGGGCTACAGAGGAGCATATCAGGAAAAGCTAGGGGAAACAGGCCTGTTTAGCCTGGAACAAGGGGATAACACCTAGCTAAGGGGGAATCTACCTGCAGTCTTCAGTTAGCTAAAGGAGGTTAGAGAGAAGACAGACTGCACCTGGAAGAGTCACAGGGAAAAAAAAATGTTGTCCGGGAGGATGTTTCAGCATTGGTACAAGTTTCACAAAGACACTGTGAAACTCCTATCCTTGGAGATTTTCAGAAGTGAACTGGACAGAGCCCTGGACAACACGACCTAACTTTGAAAATAGCCTTGGTCTGAGTGGGGGCCAAGGCTGGAGCTCTGCCAAGGTCTCATCTGAAGTATTCTGTGACAGGTATGCTGTATCACAGAAGCTACCTATGCAATTGAACCTTGCCACTGATGCTTCATACAGTATTCTCTCTGCCATATTGATTGTCTTCATGCAGGCTTTTCTGCCCCTTTGCTCTGTGAGCCTTTCTTTGCTCTTTATGTTGTACAAAGCTGGATCCCCACTGTTTGCATCAGGCATCAACCCAACGTAAAGCACTATGTAATAACAACATTTCTTGATCATGATTCACAGTAACAGCTACCACCCAAGTTCTTGGCTCGCTGTGTAGTCCAGTATCTAATGGTGTTCGGTTCAGTGCAGTATTATCTGCATCCCCATCCCCTCCGACTCCAGTTTCATGGCCTGGCCAGCATTGAGCCCATGCTGTTCCTATTCCCAAACCTTAAGCACCCTGGCTGCTGCTTAGAATGAAGAGGGAGCACTTGGAGATGAACTTTTAGTACTGCAAGCTGTAGGGAAGGCTGAAGTCCTTCCTTGTCTGTCACTGATTTATTGATGCTTCCCTAATTGTGGAATGCCAACCATACATGGAGATCTGCAGAAAGAAAGGACTTGGCTTGAAGGAAAGAGAGGTCATTGCAGGCAAATCAGACACAGGCACCAAGAAATAGTTTAGTTTTGTTTTGTTTTGTTTTGCTTTTTATTTTACTGCTTCAGTGAATGTAATAAATGTGCATCTGCTGAGCTGTTTCTACTGACAGAGTTTTCTCTTGTTCCAGATTTGGCCTTAGCTCTTCTTAGTTAACCTGATTTGCAGTAATCTGCCTAGCAAGAGCATGTGTGCATATGTATGAGAGAGGAGTGTTCATTTCCAAATGAGTGAGTGTTCATTTTCAAAGCAGACATTTTTTTCGTCCTCTGCCATCCATGTTTAGGATGGAGGTACTTTTTTCCTTCATTCTTTTAGGTCATAATGTAAGCATGAATTTCAAAATGATCTGTAGAAGTAAGATTTAATAAGCCTGTTGACATAGTAATACACCAAAAAGAAAAAAAAAAATCAGAGATTTTCTCTAAACCTTCTTTACAAGTGTGGGTACTTTTGAAAGTTAATCTACAGCTAACACTAGAGAACAACATTTGTTCATTTCAGACAGCGCAATCTGTAATAGTTCTTTGTGTACCTCTCTAACACACATCTTTTGTGCCTCCTTCGTCACTTCCCTCTCTTGAGATGAAGCAGAGCTCTGGCTCAGCAGCCGGCATCTGTCACCGATTACAGCAGCTTAAGATTCTACCTCTGAGGAGCAGAGGGGGAGCAGATTGGGGTCCCTGTGTGCAACTGCACACAACTCTTCTCTGGCACTTCACTCCACATGCTCACTCCTCCCTTCTAGGTTTGCTCTTCCAGACTTTCCTTAAATCACCATTCTGCCCTGTTAGCCCTCTTCATACACCACATCTATGGAATGGATCCTGCAGATCCATCCCATTCCAGTACCGGAGCTGAACAGCATTGATTTGATGGTACAGCAGAGAAAATGTGCAGTCTGCTTTATACTTTGGGTTAATCATACTAATTGAGAATTTTGAATCTAGCCTGCTGTGGCATGGCTAAATGTAGCATCCATATTAGGCTCTACAGCAGACAAGCTGTCGTTGGGTTGAGGTTTCTGAGTCACGCTATTGAAGCCACACTCATGGTGAAGCATTTTATTAATAACTTTTGTTGCAGAACTGTATCCCAACAGTCTAAAAATGGCACTACTCATAATTGCACTTAGGTCTCACAACCACGGGTAATTTTGTTGTTTATATATGTCAAATGGCATTTTTTCTTTTTTTCTCTCTTAAGCCTTCTTTACCGTAACCTGAAGGCTTGATCCTGCCCTTTCATTGCTGTAATACAGCTTTCTTTAGCAAAGCAGGTTTTTCCCCAGTGCACAGACCTGAGGGTTCAAGCTTTGGTGCTAGTTCAGGGATAGGGCAAGTCGTCTGACAGAAGCCAGATAAGGTGGAGAGAGCAGGTCACAGACACGGCTGACCAAAGCAGAGACTCCACACAACTTCAGACATGTTGGCTGGAGTATGGCTGGTGCTGAGGAGGCTCTAAGGAGGAAACAGCCTCTTGCAGTGCAGGAATGAAGAGCAGCAGCAGCAGGCTGTGTGTGGCAAAGTCTTTGTAGCACCTTCCTGCACTAAAGTTGGACCCAGTCTCTGGAAATCTCTCACATTCCCCTGGCAACAGATTCACTTTCCAAAACAAAATGAACTAAAACAGAATCATTTCCTATGAATGAAGTCGGGATGGAACATAAAACCCAGGCAGGGAAATATATATGTGTGACATACTTGAAGCAGAGAGAATGATTTCATCCAGCATCCAGCTGACTAGTAAAGAGAGTCAGCTGCCCCCAAGGAGAAAGCCATTAACACACAAACACATTTTATGCTGGCCAAGGTGAGAAAGGAAGGGTTGTAGGTACTGAGGTGACAGCTCCTTTAGGATCAAAGGAGAAGGTTGAGAGGAAACTATAAAACTAACTTCAGATCTGGGTGGGGGAGGCTGTGTGAACAGAGGGGAAAACTTAATTAAATGTGGCAAACAATGACTATTTTTTCTGGGAAAGGAGCAGCGATGATTTCACTTTCCAAGATACTACACCTGAGCAAACATTATCCAAAGCTGGCTTGAACTAAGATTTCACTGCCATTATGATAATGCAGATCTAACCTTGACTTCGAAGGCTAAGAAAAGTAACAGAGTGGGGAGGCTTTAGCTTGCCAGTGGTGCTCAGTATTCCTTCCCTCTCCTGCAGAGTAGCTGGAATGGATAGTTGCTGGGCATGGCAGAAGACGTGGCCATCTCATTCATGCCAACCATGAAAGAAAGAAAGAAAGAAGGTGGCACCAGCAGTGAGGTGGGTGGCCCAGAACTTCTGCCAGGTGAAATGCCATAGCTAAAATAGCTTAGGGAGAAAATATGAGCATTAACAGCATAGGGTGGCCTACAGGTCACCAAGTGTGGGCCTCAGCATTGTGACAAGTCTCCTGCAAACCAATGAGCCAAGAAGCAATAAGCAGACTTCAACCACAGTCCAGGCTTTGGTGGTAAAGGGGGATTTTTTTGCACTCAGCTAGTTGCTGGGACAGGAAGACAGCAAGATACAGTTTGCCCAAGCAAGCTCTACACCAGTGCAGAGAAAGGAATAGAAATACAAGAAAAGAATAGATTGACTAGAATACCACTGTTGACCTTAAGTTTAAAGAGGTTATGTAGAGAGTGAAACCTAGGCTGGATTACTAAGGATAAATAATAAAACAAAGCAAAAGCAACTAAAGTGAAGATGGGGGGGGGGGGGGGGGGGGGGGGGGGGAAGGAGTGGGGAATTATAGACATTAATTTAATTTCAGTTACGGGAAAAATTCTGGAATTAGTAATAAAAAAAGCTATTTGTAAGGAATGTAATGGGATGAGTAACAACCCATAGTCTGGTCCTGACAAACCCATCTAATTTTCTTTTAAAACAAGCAGACAGACCTCGCAGGCCAGTAAGGAGAAGCAGATGTCAGTATCTTGACTCGAGGAAGTCCTTTGACACTGTCTCACATGAAATTCTCATAAACCAGCAAGGAATGTGTGGTCTATCTACTGCAGAGCAGACACAGCGCTGGTACTCAGAAGGCTGTGAACAGGACTTCACTCGCCACAGACAGGAATAGAGATGTACAGATTGGACAGATATGTACAGGTTTCTCTCTGTCTCCAGTTCCAGTCTGATAGTGACTCGGACTGTGAACTAGAAGAAAGATGATTAAATTTGCAGGATGCCCAAAGCTGAAGAATCTGCAAGGACACTGAAGACAGGACTAGAATTTTTTAAAAAAGCAAACAACACCCTGACAAATTATAGAAACAGTCAGAGGAAAAAAAGAAAGGACACAGTAGGAACCTCTACAGAGGAGAATCCACACTGAGGAGTAACTGACTGCACAAATATGGATATGGAACTACTGGAGCTGAGGTTTAGCGCAGATTAAAAACCAAACTGTTTGTCATCAGTGCCATACTCTTGGAAAAAGCAAAAAAAAAGATGAAGGCTAATTAAATACAATCCAGACAAAAACGAGAATTATCATCAGAGGTCTAGAGAACATCTTCTGGGAGGAAACCGAGAAGTCTTAGTAAAGCTTAGCCTTAAAAAAAAAGAAGACCAATAGTAAGCACAGCAAGTCTTTAAGTTCGTGACAGAGGAGAAAGGCACTGTCAGTTCTACTTGCCGAAACCCAAGATGTTCAGAAATAAAAACAGCCTTAAACTACAGTAAGAAAGGTTCAAACTTGATGTTGCAAAAGTATTAGGGCAAATAGATAGAGGCAATGCATAAAGTGTCCAGGCATGAAGCCTCCCTAAGGCCAGAGCTTTAAGAACAGGTTGGGTAGCTGTCAGGAATGACAGCAGTGTCCTGCCTCGGGGTTCTGAAGGCGGAGCAGAGATTTGGGTTAGTCTGCAGCTCTTCTGAGGGAGGTTGACTATGGAGGAGAGCTGGTAAGGGTCCATTGTATGTGGAGAGCCTTGCTAGGAGTATTCAGTGGGACAGGCATGGAGAAGCACTAGAATGCTTCTCCTTTCCCCTTCCTCAGTCCACCCCCCCCCCAACTTCTCCCTCTACACAGGGCCTATTTCCACTTATTCCCCTTGCAGTCCCTCAGCTGCGGCAGGTGTCACTGATCTTTTTGCACTTCTCCAGCTGCTGCTGAATGCCTGAGGAGCAGGATGGGCCTGTCCAGATTTGCCTTGTCCTGAGAAGGTGAAGGATGCAGGGCTACATGGGAGAGCACTGAAAACCCTGGAGGTAGGGCTTGCTGCTCCCAGTGCCTTTGAAGGGATGGGGTGGGAAAACAGCTATTGCTGCTGTAGAAGGAAGCTCCCTGCAACCAGCACTGGTGGTGGTGACAGGAATGGAGGGATATGCCTGCAGGAGGTGAGAAGCCAGTGGTTTGCCTTCACACTTCCCCTGTCAGCAATGGTACCTGTCTCCTCTGGACTAAGGAAAGACAACAACAGCAGGTCTAGCTTCCAAGATACTGCCCATGCTGCCTGTGCCTTGGAGAATGTTAGGGATCCCCGTGTGAGGAGTTTTCCCACAACAGGCAGTACAGCAGATGTCAAAGCCAACCTGCATCTCTAGCCTGTTCTTGACAAGGTTGTTACCCTGGTCACAGGGCAGCAGTGTTAAACAGAGGATGGCTGGTGACCACAGGAGAGATAGGTAGGATAAACTGAAGACCTGAGAGCTGGAGGTAACCACTATTGCATGAAAACCTGCATTTTTGAATGGAATTGCTCTATGAGGAAGCACAGTTGTAGGAGTAAAGTATGGATCCTTACCTTGAATGGCAGAATAAGGGTTGTTAGGTGTTTATATGCACAGATAAGTTGCGGGCATATCGCTGCCATGAGTCACAAACATATTTTCCTCTGTGTTCCCATTCTATGCCCTGTGCTCTGCCCTGACAATTGAGCACTTCAGGACCTCTGAATTGTGCTTTCTGTTATTTGGAATCAGAATAAAATTGTTCCCATTGACATCATGGTATAGACTCAGCATTTCAGATGGTAAGTGGCAGCTGAATCGCTTGGAACAGAATGTATATGCTATACGCAAGGACCTACAGAACACTCTTAAAAAAACCCACCTCCAACAATGAATGAAAAGCTAGTCTCTTAAATATTTTACATTAATAATGACTCTGATGATCAACAAAAAGCTTGGGATAAGATTTTCAGCTTGTGTAAACTGGCTGATTTAGATTTCTTTGAAAGTAACAATGCCAGCACATCAACAAAGCAACCTGGCCCCATGAGCTAACAGAATCCAATCTAAATTATTTACTTTGAAAGAAAGATTTGTTCTAAGTGTTTTCCTGGCCTTTTGGGTGTTCACAGATCATTTATTCAATGGTAGCCTCGCGTGCATTGCTAATATTACTAATAATCATTTTGCATTGCATTAGCAACTCAGCAGAAATGCACTTGTTAGTACATTAGCCTTCTCTTTCCTTGTATGTTTTTACTGGCAAAAACCATCTCTGAGTATTTATTTTCATTCAGCTGAACACTGGCGATATTCACAGAAGGACCAAGAGCTGCCATGACATCCTCTGTGCAGCAGACTATAATCTAATGGGTCAAATCCTCTCCTAGTGTCAATCAGCATTAAAAATCGATGGAGACGCAATGATATCACAGATTTAGGAACCACGTCAAATAATCTTTGTCCCATGCTCCTGCCTTATGGGCCATGTCCCGCCCCTCCTGCTTTGCCTTTAGCACCAGCACCATACACTTCACCACCACGTGATTTGTTAGCCTCGACTCCTGTTGAGTCCCCATCTCCTCTGTGAGGATGCTCTCCCTGTGTGCCAGGGTAAACAGGCACATTCAGCCAAACCCCAGTGCAGCCAGGGAGAAGTGACAAATGCTTTCTTGGTGGCAGAAGCGGCCCCATTGTCAGAAATAAGAAGAATCATTTCCTGGTTACAGTAGGCTTCAGATACATTGATCCAACTTCAACCCCCAAATAAAGACACTGGGAGTGATATATTGGCTATTCTGTTTCAGTGACTGAGCACTCGAGAGCAAGAATGCAGCTCCCAGAGGCGTGACACAAGGACTTGAAGAGGTTGGCTGTATTTTCTTCCACTTAAAACTGGGAGAGGTGAATAGCTGGTGAAAGTGGGGAGGAGATTGATGGCTTTGGAAACTGCAAGGCCCTCTCCCTATGTGGGACAGCTTTGGTACAGCCAGCCAGCTTCAAGCCTGACCTTGCCCTCCCTGACCTGTCAGTAACCTCAACCCTGACCTTGGAAAGACCACCCTTCTCCTGGGGGAAGAACAATTTAGGGAATAGTGGGAAAATGTGAGTGGTGATCAGGTCAAGATTATTTTATTTTCCAGGAGAAGACAGGCTGTGAGGCATGTAGAACCTTGATGTCCTTCTCATGCTTTGGTATTCAAGTTGCAGCAACCTTGTGGTGCAAACGTGGTCCGAGATTGATTACCCCATTACACTTCTGCTTGGAGTGCCTTCTTGTCTCCTCTGCTGAATTCCCATCTTCATTGCACTTTGGATGCCATCACAGCAGTCAGACCACATCCCTGATGGAATTTGTTGAGTCTCTCCTTCTTCAAAAGTCATCGAGATTCAAAACAGGCTCTTTCCAGACCTAAACATTTCAGCAGCATGAGCCCCAAACCCATCCTGTAGCTCTCTGCTTCCCGCTGCAATGAAATCACTCCCTTCCCTTGGAGCTGCCTCCCCACTGCTTCCCCTTTCTCATAACCAGCCATCCTTCACCGTCCTGTGCCTATAAAACACTCAGTACACACGGCAGCCGAGGGGGAGGGACCGAGGGGCTGGTGGAAGCCACTCAGATTTCACATTTATTTAATAGCCATGGCTGTGCTTGTTTGATTTATCTTCACACATACGTTTGACAGATATGGTCTCATAAAAACTCCACAGAGTGAAAACACCAAAAAGGCCTGCAGCCATACTGTGTTAGCAGGCCGTCTGGCTCCAGCTCCAAAGCTAAGCAGAGATCAAGCTCACTGCAGCTGGCAGCACCCCTCAGATGGGAAAATTTTGAGTTTACAATGCCCAAAATGCAGAGTGCTCAAGTGTAGCTGGTCCTGAATTCCCCAGCTGTCCGGGCAAAAAATGAAAAAGTCCTGATTTTCTCTTATCTTGAAAAATCCTGGATTTCATATAAATTGCATTGTTCAAATAAACTTACATTTGGGTGGGTAATCTCATCATTCCCCTGAACCCTGTGGGGTACAGTAGTGTCCGGAATATCCCAATAAAGTTACAATTTTTATGGCACTTCCAAAACCACCTTTCCCAAGTTGCAGTAGTTAAAGAGTAAGCTTGCTTCACCCTTACCTTTCAAGGGCCTTACGAGCTTGTTGTATTTGTATTACTCCTAACATTCCCTTAAAAAAATGAGGTCTTATTTAATGAATCAGATTCATACTGTCTTAGTTCTGATAAATACATTTTCACTGGAGTGGAACTGTGCCTTTGTACAATTTGTGCACAAAGCAGCTACTATGCAGTTTGGGATACAGGCTCCACAAAAGCACAACCCACTTTAACATATGCATATTTCACAGTGGGTTTTTTTAAAGGGTAGCACACCTGAAACTCTCATTCCCAGCATCAAGAGAGGCAAAGTGAAATAGCCGTAAATAAAGTCCCCAGCGTGCTCGTGTTGCTCAAAGGTAGCACTCCAGCTGCATTCAGGTGGCGTTTTATTACACATATAAATAACAGCCCAGCCACGTCTCGGAGCTGGCAGCATGGTCTGAAAGAAGGAGCTCAGGGCTGGGAGTGAAAGACCCTGTGTTTCAACCTGCTCCTGTGGTGGCCGCTTCATTTCTTTATACGTTACTCACACGTATGAAATAAGGTTCTTACTACTTGTCATGCAGAGATAACACAGATCCTGCTTGCTCTGTTAACAAAAGCAAGTGTGAAGGCCTGTGTATCGGGCCCACAATTATCTTGGGTGGTTAAAACCACTGGAGAAGATTAGTGAGAGAAATTGTGACTGCTTGTCTGTGGGCAGGTAAGATACTTGTGGTTCTCTCTCTCAATGGGGATGATTTTTCCCAGCTATAGAAATGTAATCCTTTCTGTTTTAAGTAAATAAACTAAGGAGGATGCAATGAAGGTTTGGAAGCCTCATGTTTTCCTGACTTTGGATGACCTGTTTTGGTTTATGGCTATCTCCTCTATCGCTGATCTTCTAGCTGTGATGTGGGGTCAGTGCTCCTCTTGATGCCATACTCACCCAATTTTCATGGTCACTCTTCACAACCCATATGTATGTGCAGCTCAGTGCCTGGCAGGGAGTTATTTTCCAAAGGTGAGGACTTCCAGGCAGGGGTTCCCTCTCTTTTCAGCTTTTTTCAGCTTTTCCCAGCTATGGAAATGCTGTCTTTTCTGTTTTAAGTAAAAAACTAAGAAGTTTTCAGACACCATGCCTTCAGTACACACTCACCAGCTCTGCTTGTTTTCCAGTGGCACTCAACAAGGATTGCAGATACTGCTCATTGTGGCCTGGCTTTTTCTCTCCCTCTTACTTTGTTGCTGGCATATGAAAATTCACCTCCATTAGTGGCTTCAAGGGCCTGCAGGGCCAACTTCAGCCTTCTTATTTCTGAAGTCTGCCCCATTTGAAGAGAGATCACTTGTGGACAAGTATTACCTGTTATTGTACAAATTGTTACACAGAAGTGCTGTGCACGCTGGGCAGTGTCTGGGCTTGGATACTCAAACCTTATAGAATCAGAAGGCTGCAGGCAACATGAAGAGGCAGGTCCCTGGAGCGCACAAAATGAAATAACCACATATGAGATCCCGCTGTCTCAAGAAGGAGGACCATATCTCCTACATGTAAGTGCAGAAAAGGAGGGCACCCTCACACTGGTGGCACAGTCACCGGTATACAGCGTCTGTATCCCTTTTTTTTTTTTTTTTTTTATGCATAGCTACAGAGCCACAAGGAAGGTACTGACAAGCAGTCCAGGAATTCAGCTGCTGCCTGGCCGTGCAGGACTTGGGAGCTGGAGGGCGAAAGTGATGCATGGAAATTAAGTTAATTTTAAACCGCAGGCAAGAGAAGAGACTTGCTAGCAGTTACTTAAGAGAAGCTGCTGACTGTTTAAATACCATCAAGAAGATTAATGTCGACCCACAGAACCACTGAAAAATTAGGGCTGAAAGGAACCTTGAAAGGTCAGACCAGTCCATCTCACTAACCGAAGCAGGATCACCTAAACCTCGGACATCCCTGACAGATGTTGCTTAACTTGATCTTAAAGCTCTCCACTCCCCAGGCAGTCTATTCTTTATTATCCCTGTCATTAGAAAGTTTTTCCTAACATCTAAATTGAGCCTTTCCTGCTGTGACTTAAGCCTTCTTTTTTTCTTTCCTCTCCTCCATCACAGACAAGGAGCAATGATTATGTCCTTTTATGTGCCTAAAGACTTCAGTTCTCTCCTCCTTTGAGTTAGAGAATTTCAGTTCTTTCAGACTTCCCTGGTAGGTAATGGTTTCTCCACTTCCGCTTGCTCTCCCTGCTCTCTACTGGGCTGGATCCAATTACGCCACATCTACCCTCAACTTATTTTCCATCACCTCAACACCATGACATAGCTGACTTGCATTCAGCTTTTGATCCTTTTTCTGAAGAATTGCTACTTAACCCATCACTCCCTCCTCTGTACTCTGGGAGTTCATATTGTTGCTCAAGTGTGCGACCTTCCGTATTTTCCTTATTCAGCTGCCGCCTGTTTCTTCCAGACCATTTCCCCAATTTGCCTACATAGTTTTTAAATCTAATCCTGCTTTTAAATCCGATCCTGCCCAAAACTACATCTATGGTTTTATTTCATATGTAAAATATGAAGTCTTTATGTTTATCCTTTATAACAAAAGAAGCAAAAATAATTATGCCAAACTGAATCGGATGTAGGGTGAAACCCCACTCAAAATCCACCTTTCATCTGAATAAGAAGGTGCTGACAGTGGTGCCCTGGGTGACATTATTCAAGTGGGTTTGTACCTCTTTCTGGAAGTGTTCAAGGCTAGGCTGGATGGGGCTTTGAGCTGCTTGCTCTAGTGGAAGGTGTCCCTGCCCACTGCAGGGGGGTTGGAGATAGATGATCTTTAAGGTCCTTTCCAACCCAAGCCATTCTATGATTCTACTGGAGTGTGTTTTCCCAGGTGGCTTCAAGCAGCAAACACCAAACTACTCTGACAGCCACATGACATTACTGCAGTCACGCCTGTGCTGCCTCTCCCCTCCAGCTAAAACCTCCTTTTTGTGTTCCTGTGCCTCTGTCCCAGATGTCCTTGGCCCACACGCCCCCACCTTCCCCTCACTCTCACCTCCCCACTGCCCATTACCCAGGCCCTCTCTGCCAGTGGGAAATGCCCACTGGGGCATTTCCAGGAAAAGGGCTTGGGGGAGCGCCGCGGGACCGACCAAAAAAAAAAAAAAAAAAAAAAAAAGCGGGCGGTAAAAAATATTTCCTATTTTTGAGATGTCCCTGATTTTGCGGCCCCCTGCCCCGGGCAGCGCGGCCCGCGGCTGCCCCCTGGCGGGACGGGCTTGGCCCGGCCCCGCCCGCCCCTCGCTGGGTTCGGGGACACCGGCACAGGGCCGACCTCAGACACTGGCACAGGGCCGACCTCAGATACTGGCACAGGGCTGACCCCAGACAGTGGCACAGAGCTGACCTCAAATACCGGCACAGGGCCGACCTCAGGTACTGGCACAGGGCTAACCTTAGATACCGGCACAGGGCTGACCCCACGGGGAAACAAAATTGGAGCAAGCTCGCTTAGAGGGTTAACATCAAGCCGTGAAGACTCTGGTCCATATGAGAGAGGAATGAGCTAAAAAACCAGATCCAATCCTGCCGTGTGCTTGCAGAGGGAAGGCTTTCTTCCAAACCACCACCTTTTAGGGGGTCTGGAAAGAACACATTTTGCACAATCACTTCCACATCCCTGGAAAGTGCTGCTCTCGGTGCCTTCAAGACTTTGTCCCAGATCTGTTCCACACAGGAGCCTCCCTCTCTGCACCCTTGCTTCAGGCTGCCTGTCTTGTGCCTGTACCTGCTCCACTCTGCATTCTGTGGCTCCCAGATAAGGCCTTTTCTCTCCTTCCTCCTAAAGGCTCTCCTCAGCCAGGGAAAGGAGGTGACTAGACTCTTTTGGCTGTATTTAAACAGGTGTACTTATCTAGTAAGTCTGCCCCTGCCAGCTTTCATGACTTGCCATGATCAGGAACAATGGCTGCTCATCAGGGTTGAAGATGTCACCCCTGTACAGGGGACAGAGGTTTTGCTAGCCTGCCCAGCGGTTAATGCAACTGATGTAGTTGAGAGGAATGATGGGAACATAGGTTGTCCCATGAGATTGCTAGATCAGGGAGAAGCAGAGAAGGTCAGGTTATCCCTTAGCATCTACCCACCCGTATCTTTTTGCCTGTCTGTTCTGCAAGTGAGGGCATTTCCTCACCCCTGTTATGGTCGCAAGGTAGGAAAAGGGAAACGCAATAAAACAAGCCCATGTCACACCACAGCAGATGTGCAAGAGACAGAACATAGAACTACGTTTGCTCTCCAGATAAAGTGAAATCTACCTCAGTGCCATACAGACTGCTCTCCACGCTGCTGCACTCAGGCTCCGAGCAGCATTTTGGGCTTACACATTAATCAAAACAGGCTGATCTCAGCTCATTTCTAGCTTTACCTAAACTACCCCACTCAGCAAGTGTCCAAGAGCAACTCATGCCCCTGGGCCCACACTGTGCCCATCTTGCCAGCAAGCACACCTGTGGCTTGGCTGCCATTCCCTGAAGCCTGCAAGGAGCCCACCTGCCTGATATGGATGTGCCTCGCAGCAGCACCGGCGATTAGCACATACAGGAGAGGACCTGGGCAGGCAGGCTGCATCCCTCCTAATTGACTGAAGGAAGAGGAGCACTTGAACTTGCTCCAAAAGGAAGCACAAGCTCCAGCTTCCCCACATTCATTTACTTGCAGAGCTTGCCCAAACCTGCAAGTGGCATCAGCTTGCAGACAGGCAGTTTGGAGGAAGCAGAGTCAGGCCAGCGCAAGTCAGCTGGAGGTATTGACCCTCCTGGCAGTTTGGATGCAGACCTTAGTCAGGCTCAGCTTAAACATGTCTTTCTTCCCTTTTACTCTGTCTAGAAGAACTGGCCCTCCCTAGACATTATTTTCTTTAGCATGACTCATTCCATCTACAAGTCCATTGTATCCTTCAACACTACGAAACTAATCAAAGCAAACTCCATTTAGGCCCTACATCCCTTCCATACAGGCAATTCCTGGGGAGAAATACACATACTATCAAATATCTCATTTCTGGTTTTAACACACACAAAAATCTACTAGAACATTCTTTATTTTTCATATACATTGCAACAGTCCAGTTCACCTTAGGGTAAAGCTTAAAGCCAATACAAAGAGAAGAATCTTTCAAGAAAAACCATCTGCTCCTCAGGTGATGATGGCATTGAGATATAGTAGCAACACACACCAGGAAGCTCTGGTGCCAAAGGATGATAGTGCACAGACAAAAACCCAATCAAGCTTCCTAAATCAAATCTGCCTCCTAAAGCCTGGCAGCCATCACTGTGGTGTTACATGCATCAAAACAGTGAGCTTTAAGTGCTGTTTAGTGAGTTATAAGGAAGGAGCACTTGCAAAATGCATGGTGATGTGATCACATAACTGAGAGTTCCACTTTCCAACCCTCTCAGGAATGGGGATTTAGGTTAAAAGTTTCCCTGTACTCATTACACAGGGTGAAGCCTGCTCAGCAATGAATGCAAACAGTGCCACGGAACAATGGCAACTGCAGGTGCAAAGAAGAAAATGCTAGAGACGTGATAGTGCTTCAACGTTTATTTTCCTCAAAGAAACATAAAAAGAATCAAAACAGTTCCAAAACCCACAAAGCTTTAGAATACTTCACAATACAGAAATACTAACTGTGCTTCCTGCTTAGACTGACTAGCAGGGAGGTCTTCTAATCAGGCCTTTATGTCAATAGGTGCATAAAGCTGTTTCATTTATTTCAGGTACAGAACAAGTGACAGGAGAAATGTATGGTATAGTTATTGCAGTTTGGATCAAGCCCAGGAAGTTCTTCTGGGAGGGATGCTTTGCTGCTGACAGGAAGCCACATTCATCAGGTACTGCTCACAGTGGGTACAGATGTCTGCAGTCAGCCAGTCTGCCATGGCCCCTGTGTAACAGCACAGAGGCCGTGCTAGGCAATGTGGCTCCAAAATAACGGGTACACTGGAGAGGGAGAGGGAAAAACAAAAGCAGGAAAGCTGACCCAGGTTTCTGTTAGAGGGCATGGTGCTCTTCCACCCTTCCCCCCAGGCTGCTAAGTGATTTAGGTAACTGCATGAGTTCAAAAGAGCCCTCAGCACCACTTAGGAAGGCTACTAAGCACCAGAACACTTTAATTTACTGACATTTTCTCTCTATCATCAGTATGTCAAAAGGCTAATGACTATCTACGTCTGATTCAAGGTTATGGCTGCATCCTCATGCAGCAGGATTTTTTTTTGCCATCCTGAAGTATGTCAGCAGTGCAGCCTCTCAGACCTCTTCTACAGCACCTGCATTATAAGACAGACCAAACCACTGCCTGCCCCACGCAGTTAACTTCAGTAGTGAACACTACCCCTGCTTTTTGGCAACTGAGGTACAAGCCTTTGAACCAGAAACTGCTGTGACTTTATTCTGGCTACATTAAAGAACTGTTTCAGAGAAGAAAGAAGAAAAAAGACACCAGTTCCTCCAGTAGAACACTTAACTGTTTTGGGAAGAAGAGAACATAGAGAAGAGTTAATGTATGTTTTCAGTCTTAGATATTGCACTTATACACACATGGTCTGTCTTTTCCACTCAGAACTATCAAAAGCTCTCTTTGGAATAGTTCATTTTCTGGGGACAAAAAGGAAAGGGTGTCTCTATATGTGTGGAGGGAAAATGAGAAACCATTTGTGACATTACTCTTCAGTCAGTTATGCTTAAGACAATTAGCATATTTGATTTGTAGGTATAAAGGGGCTACGCCTGGGTTGTAGTGACAGACCTCCAGCTGTGGGGGATAGAATGTAATGCAGTCTGGAAATTCTTATACAGTTGAAGCTATTGCAAAGGACTTTCCATGTCTGGGCTAATGTGGACACTTCTAAATCCACATCAGAAACCTAATAGTTAGAAAGGAAAATCTACTTCAGAGCACCTTCACATCCTCCCTTTTGGTCATCTAAAATCCACAATACTTCCAGAGAACTATACACCAGTTAGACCAGGGACTAAATCAGTCATTCAGCAGAACATTCAGCTGACCAACCTACTACTACATACTGCTGTCTGCATGTTTGTAGATTTGCATAAGTAACTGGTAACATCTTTCAAGGTAAAACCAGAACATCCCTGTCCCAGCTTACCCAAAATACTGCCCGTGCTCTATTTCATGTAGCAACTCTGAGCTCTTCTGCTCTTCAGTAGCTGGGTCGTCCTCTCTGGAGAGTCTCAAAAGTTTTAGGAAGTGAAGTGGAAGATGTACACACGTTCTGAAGGGCATCGACATCTAGAATCAAAACACAAGTCACCTGAGTTCCCAGGGAAACCCATCCTCCTGCTTAGCAGGAGAATTTGCATGGCATGCAATTGATTTATTAGTGCACTTAAAAGGTAGACATTAATGCAGTGAACTTTCTGACCCTTGTATAAATAGATCACAGTGTAATCCCAACCACTTTACACAGGATGAAAGAGGAACCAGAGTTGTTTCAGCTGAGTATGACAAGAGATGTCTGCAGCACCCTTGCTGCTTTTGTACCTCATAATATTCCCTCTTCTGTTTTCTTAGAAACAAGGTAGAGTGTAGATTTGAGGTATCAGTGGGATGAAGGAAAGCTTCCTATGACTAGGTGAGGCATTGGGAAAACAAAAAATGTAAAAAACCATATGCTGTTGCACAGACTAGACTTGCCTTGATGCAGCAGTCACAGCAGACAACACTGAAAGAAAAAGTTCCCAGCATTATCATTTGAGTAAAGCTCAGCAGATACTAATATGGCAGCTAAAGGTGACTTTCCCAAGTAAGTCAGAATTTGTGATTGTGGTAGAATTGCTTGATGGCAAAGTAAGCAAGCTTAGAACTCCCCCATTCAGTTTGCCAGCTCTCCTATTTATGGTTGTTTAATTCATCTGAAATGTGTCAGCATCCATAGCTTCAAGGCTTTCTCTGCAAATCCTCATTAAAATTCACCCAGCTCTACCACCAGACAGTTGCTCAATTTCCAGTGGTTGTTTACTTGCTGCTTGTAATCAATTCAGTGCTTCACCACTGCTTCAAATAGATTTAAGTGAGCCTTAATGAGCCTGAAGTATCTCTCTCCCTCTTCCATGAACAGAAACTTTCTGACAACTAAGTGGATACAAGTTGGTCCAACTCCTTCCCCAGTCACAAGGCCCGGAGTTCTCCTTTTCAGTCCTCAACAGAAGATTCTGGTGAAGACCCTCTCCCAGAACCTGTTCAAGCCCTTGTCTGAAGTTAAATCCAATCTTCAGAGCAAAATTCAGAGTGATCTCAGAGAAATTGAATTTAATACTGGCACAGTAAATTTGGTTATTGCTAGCTTAATACTAAGAATTAAAACTGAGATACGACTTCAGAGACAAATTTTTCCACATTCTCTGCAGCTGTAGACACTTCAGCCTGGCTTATGCAGTAAGGCAAAACTGAAGGGCTCAGCAACCTGTTCCTATCCAGTACTACAAGTCTTTGAATACTGGGTATTTTCAGCACTATTCTTTCATTCTTTTCTCCCTCCTCATTCACCCCTTTTGTACCAGCTCACCTGCTGCAGAGGTAACAGTTGTAAGGCCACTTAAGAAACATCTGCTTATGGCAGCTGAAACAGATCTGTGGAAAGGAAAGTTATTTTGAATGCAAAAGGGAAATATCCTTGTACCAACAGTATCCACTGCCTGTCAAAGAGCAAGCATATAAACCAACCTTCTAAAGGCTTTAGATCCATATACAATAACAGAGGTCGAATAAAGAATAGCAAAGACACAGGAATTAAAAGCTAAAAAGGCAAAAAAAAAATTCTTACTTGTAGGCCAGTGTTTTTATGATGCAGAGGTTTGGGGCAGCTGCCAGACAACAGGAGTTTAAAAAAAGGCTCTGGAGCAAACAATAGCTGTATTGTGTAAGAGTGTAACAGTAGCTAGTTAAGAGAGAGGGAAGAAGAGAGACATTCTTTGAGGTAGACTGCAGCAATCCCAAAGAGATTAAATCAGGGCAAATTTGAATTCAATCCTGAAGCAAAAAATGAGTCATAAGGAAGCTGATGAGTCGCTTGAACTTTATAAGAAAGAGCACATTCATACACAGCTGGCAGTCAGAAGTGATATTATCTTGAGAAGTAGAGCTTGAGAAAGCTAAAAAAACTTCAGCAGCAAGAATACAAAGGGGATAAGAGCCATTTTTGAATAGGCATAGAACAGGCAAGTTAAAGCAAGGTCGGTAAGGTGAGATAAAAACAAGAATTCAGTCTCAGGAGCATCAGACAGACTGTGGAAGTAGCATAGCTTTGCTAGTAGAACCCTTTGACTCTGTCTGCACTGCTAAGTAAATGAGGGCAAGAAGCTGACCCATAAGCCCAGTAGCACAGACTTCCTCACATCTGTGTTGCAAAGGGCTTGCACTCAGGACATCTGTTCTGAAGGGGCTGGCTGCAACACCCCTTCTAAAGGAGACTCAGTGAGTAAGGCAGTAGTCAAGAAATATGAACAGCCAACAGTCTTGTGCTGCAGGTCATTCTCTGTGCTGCTCATCTCCCCGACCTTTGTGTCCACTCAGCAAGGTGGTTTGAGTTAGGTCAACTCGGGTGTGGGAGCCTCAGTTTCACTCTTTAGCAGTACCAAATCCCAACTATTTACTTTAGGATTTCAGAACTCACCAACAGTCACGGTAGTCAGCTCTCCTAGCATGGAAATCACAGACAAGAAGTGAAAAGCAAAGGCTGGGTTACTTTCTAAGCAATTTACAGAGTTTAAACTGGATTAGAAGCCATCACTGCACAAGTACTAAAAACTGTTTCCAGCCTAGGGCCAAACTCGGATCAGCTGTTATGAACAGGATAAGTTGAGGCAAAGGGCACCTCAGCAGTTCAGCACTGAGGGTCATGAAACCAGACAGCTTTTGAAAAACCAAGGATAGCACAAAGAGAAGAAGAGGAAACATACCTTTGCTCTTAGAAAGACACCATCACCACCTCTTTGGAAGAAGTCTTGCCCTTTCAGCACCATCTCTGAATATCTGGTTCCAATCAGCTCAGCAATGGTTGGTGATGGCCACTTGGTAGGAGAGAGAGAGTCCTGTTGAAAGGCAGAAGTTAAGCATTGGAGAAAGCTGAAGAAAGCAGCTATTTGGGGAGGTTATCCTCAAAACTGGGTCCCAAAGGCTGAGGAGCATTTGTCTCCAAAACCCAGTTTTGCCTGTGATGGGGAATATTGGTTGACTGATTATGCTAGTGGAGAAACTACTACAGGGGGTTTAGTGATTGCTACAGTTTTCAAGCAGGTTCCTGACACCTCATAAAGGAAGCAGATCCACTGGTCACCACAGCAGCTAATACCATCTCCAGAGCCAGCCTTTGGGGAATTTTACCCTTTGGAACAGACCACAGAACAGATGCCACCCTGGCCCCTCCTGAGTACAAGATCCCTTTCCACAGCACAGCACTGTCTTGCCTTCTCTTTCCCAGGAATCACTGGCCCCACACACATGGCAATTATAGTTTGGTGGTCTACCAGGAGAGACCTGGGGAACTCAACTCACCTGCATCCCCCAGCCCACTGCTGAACAAAGAGTTCTCAGAGTCCTCAGGTCAGTTTAGAGACTTGCCAAGGTCAGGCAGAGAGAGATGCAGAAGGAAAGAAGGAAGCAAGGGCACAGCACACCTTGTTAGGGCAGAACAGGGCAAGGCCATAATTCAGAAAGTTGCACAGAAGCACACAAACCCCAGCATTTCTCTCACTACCATCATGCAGAGCCTGATGACTTCAGTACTGCATACATGAGATATTTAGAAGTCACCAATGCTGTGCTATCTACAGTTTGTCAACTGCTTGTTCCCTTTACTGCAGCTTAAGGGACACTTGTGAACATATCAGAATCTAGAAAGAATGAGGGGAGATGGAGAAAGCAGGACAGTCCTACTGTCAACTACAGTCTGCTTGAGGAAGTCTTGATGGACATTTTCAAGTAGTACAGAGGTATTTTTTTCTTCTTGTATGAGAAACAACTGTTTCATATCATTCAAACTGGGAGGGCACTGCAAGGACACTGCAGCATCCAGTCCTCTCTTAAGCTGTCTCCAATGAGAGAATAATATACCAACTTCAGATCAGTATACAATATGTCCCAAGATAAAAACCACAGAGCATGCTTAGTGCTTACATGAGGATCAAGGTGCAAGCTCTAGTCATTACAAGATCTATCAGACCAGGGCTGCTTGCTAACATGTTGGACTTACAAGTTCCTTGCTTTGAAGGCCTGTCTCTAAAGATTTGGACCTTCTTCTGTAAGGAGGCAGCTGCTGTTGGCCAGTATTCAGGAAACTCTTGGGTTTGACATCTCCTAGTGTGGGTGGACATGGGGGACACAGGGAATTTGCAGTGAGACCTGGATAGGAAGAGAGAGTTTTAGGGTGCAGAAAACTAACTGGCAGCTTTTAAGTATTCACCCCAAAAAACACGCAAGAGCACTACACTGCCCTCTGAAGGTTGCAAGGCTTACGTCTCTCCTCCTCCACCCCATCTGCTCAGATCACAAAAAAGAGAGGTTACAGTAATTATGCTTGTCAGTAGGCAGTGATGAGGCTTCATTAGCACCACTTAGTTTAATGAAATCAAGTGGTGCACTTTCTACTTGAATATTCAAAACATTCATTTAGCTTTTACTGCAAATTCCAGTTAGGCCTTTGGGGACATGGTATCATTGTTTTGAAGCTGCAGGAACTACACAGGCTTTAGTCAACTGCAGAGAAATGGTTTTCTAAGGGCACCTCCCCAGACTCATTACTTAGTGTTGGAGCTCTTCTTGTAAAGTAACTCCAAGTGATCAGAGTGAAAAGAAAGTGTACAGTGAGCCAAACCTGTACTTTATCACCTGGTTTGGACATGCAGCTGGAAGTACACTGACCTGTGCTGTTGTAGGATACTAGAGATGACCTGCTGGAGGAAAGGCAGGTGCTGTCAGGCAGCTTGGGAGTGGTTTCCTGTAGACCAGAGGACAGGATGTTCATAAGCTGCAAGCAAGACACTAAGCCCACTTCAGCAGAAGTACTGCTGCTAAACAAAACCAGGATACCCAGGACTGACCAGAAATGTTCAGGCTGACTCAAAAGTGAAGCAAAGAAAGAAATCAATGGAGTACATTTAGGAACTTTCTTGGAATATTACTTCTTGGAATATAAATATAAAGTTAATATAAAGTTGTGCACTCCACAACCAGGAAGCTCCAGCCAAGTTCATGAAATCTCCAATTCATCTGCTCTCTCTCTCCCAAGTTCAATGTGGGTACTAATACAAAAGTTTCATCTGTTCAGGAACCAACTTTGCAAAATCTTCCCTAAGCAACCCATGGAGTACATTGGAACCATATTCTTGGCTCCAGCTGACACACAGCAACATTGGAGAACAGTTCAAGAGGCTATGACCAATCCAACTCGCTAACCCAACTCAAACCCAGTGCTGTATCTCAACAGCAGTTTCTACCTTCTCTAGAAAAGCAGAAAACAAATTTGATTATATTAGTCTCCATATGAAAGTCCTTCTAGTTTAGCAGTAATACATCAACTACAGGGTTCTCAAATGCTGAACATTCCTTCAAGTAGCACAGATGGGGGCAAATATAGCTGAGATTTTCTGCTTTTATTAATTCATATCCGCTTTCCTCAGTTAAGCAACTGCATTTCAGACAGAAATATTTACAGAAAACAGATTCCTGTTTGTATGCCAGAGCATCTGTGCTAGACATGATGTTTTAGGGCTTAAATTCTGTTCCACAGAATTTCTGAATATGCTCAGTCTGAATCCCAGAACCAAGTAAGTCAAGCTTTTCATGATCGAGCCAGGAGTAAAAGAACCCAAAGACATTTCGGTTTATTAAGGAGTGGTGCTCCCAAAATAACTCCACAGACAGAAGAGTGGGAATTCACCAATCAAGTTGCTTCTTAAAAATAAGTAATTATGTTTTCCTTCCATGAGCTCACATACCATGTGAAACCAAAATACATCAATACCCCTAGCATTAAATGCCTCACTGTAAGATTGGCCAGATTCCCATGCATATTGAAACTTCTGCACGATCTAGTTTTAAGAGACCAGAGCAGACCTTGGTTCTATAGAATCATAGACTATCCTGAGCTGAAAGGTACCCACAAGAAAAGTCCAACTCTTAGACCAGCACAGGACCATCCCAAGAATTACAATCTTGTCCAAACACTTCTTGAACTCTGTCAGGCCTGGTGCTGTGACCACTTCTCTGGGGAGCCTGTTCCAGTGACCAACCACCCTCTGGGTGAAAAACATTTTCCTGTTATCTAACCTAAACCTCCACTGACACAACTTCAGGCCAGTTCCTCAGGTCCTAGCACTGGTCAGAGAGAAGGGATCCTATACGCTGTACCTATAGACTGCAGTCATGCCACAAACAGAACTGTCTGAATATATGTGCTTCTGTAGAGAAAAGAACTTCAATGAACCCAACAGTACCACATTTGTTCACTTTTGACACAAGATTTCCTACACTAGGATTTGTACCTGACCTTCCAGGCTATGTGTGTGTTTGCAGATCTAATACCTCTCCACAGTCCTTTCACTTAAAGCCTTACCTGAACTCCTGGTCCCGGCTGCTGTGGTTTAGTGCTGACAACTTTAAACTCAGTACTGGCATCTTGGAGAGTTAAAAAACTGTCACTTGGAGAGTTCAAGGCTGTACTTGGTGTCAAAAGCATTTCTGCAGGGGAGAGGGAGAACAAAACCCCCCATACACACAGACTAAATGAGATATTGGGCTGGGACAAGAAAATTACAAATTTGATACCCATAAATCAGAATTTGAGATTAGGCCAGACTTTTTCATGACAGTTACATAAACTTTTAGTGTTAGGTGATGGTCAAAATTCTGCCCTCTCACTTAGTGGACAATTTTGAACATCCATAAAAAAATGGGTAAGCTGAACCATCTTTTGAGTCTTAATAAGCCACAGACAGATTTTCTAGAAATAACTATTCTTATGCCAAACCACCTCTAACACCAAATTTGCATTGCCACCCCCTTTGTATTATAAATGTTGTTGAAAAAATAAATGGGCTTTCATTTCAAAGGCCAGCCACTATTTTGGAGCAGGTACCTTTGGTCCTGCTCCCTTTTTCCTGTGCTGCTGCTGACTGAAGCTTCTGTGGTTGTTTTATTTCTACCATGCACCGTTCATGCCAGCTGGTCTCACATGGCACACACTCTTTCAGCTGCCTCTCCAACACCTGCAGGCAAAGCACAGCACCACAAAGAGCCAGTGCACAGAGCAAGGAGACCAGTGGTGACAGAAAAATCCATCAGCAATGGCATTGTTTTACAAGTGCCTGTCACTCAAGAGGGCACTGGGCCCTGCACGTGAGACACCCTCCAGCACTGGGCATAGCAGAATACTTTGGTGGCTCTGAAATTTGAAATTGAGAACTTCAGAAGTTCTTTCAGGACCACAAAATGTTCCAAATGAAAGAAGCAGTGGAAGAAGTAAGGAGACTGATCATCTTTCTCCTATGAAGATGTCAACTCCCATTTTCCTAGGCCCCAGTTTTGGCAGGAGGATCTGCTCAGAAGTTAATATATCCCCCTCCCAAACACAAACCAGTAGCTAAGGCATTACCTCTGTGTTCCTTGAAGCTGTACTGTCACTCCAGAATTACCTTTTTTTGCTATCATCAGATGCAGCACTGGGTCACCTACCAGCTTTAGATGAGGCTTGGGAGCAGCTACATCAACTTTGGGGTCCTTGTGTTTTTGCTCAACGATCACCTGAAAGAGGAAAAACGATGCTTAAGAAATAGGTTTTTTTCTACAATAGTTCCTTCCTCCTGGTACACCTTGCCATTCAGTGGCACACTGAACAGTGCAGTCCAGGATTTGGCAATGGGGGAGGTGGGGATGGCATAAAAAAATGAGTTGGGAAGTGCAGAATGATGAGATTTACTTATGTGGGTTCTCAGTGGAGACAGATTTGCCAATGGCAAGCTAGAGGCAATCAGAAGTGCTGCACAGCCCTTAGAGGCTTCCAGCCCTAGCAGCTCATGAACTGCTCATGAAGATGCTGGAAAACACTGTATTCAGATTTTGATGTCAGGAGTGATCCTGATAAGCATCATCCTGTTCGTCAGTGAGAACTCAGCTCCAGGGAGGAGAGCAATGGAACGGGTTAACAGAACTGCAACAAAAACTGCAGCAGCAGGCAGCTGTATGCATAAGCTAGAGTCTCAGAGACTGGCTTACAGCCCTACATAAACTAGGAACAATAGCAAGATAGAATTGCAGGGCAGATATTCATGTGAGGCATCAAGCCCTGTGCTAGCTGCATAGGGGAGAACTGACAAAAAAGTCAACTGTACACGCATGTCTTTAGCTGCCTTGTTCATGTATTCTTATTTTGAGGTTATGGTGCCTGTGTGTACAACTTCAGAACATGTGAGAGTGCAGGTAGAACAACACTACAGCTTCCCACACTAGCTGTGCTTTCATTCATTTGCAAATTAGACCACTGTTTGCTAGAGAAGCTTTAAAATAGCTTTGCAGATGGGGAAATCCTAGTTTAAGAGCCTTCACAAAGACCTGTGCACTCTGCTTTCTTTGAGCATTTCTGTCTACTACTCTTCAAACATGTTTGTGCTTCTCCTCAAAAAGAAAAGTGTGAGGGGTTTTGTTGGGTTTGGTTTTGTTTTTTTAAAAGAAATAAAAAAAGAGAAAATCAAGTCCCAGATCATCCTGCCACCTTGAGTTATGGTTCTGTACTGCACAGTGCACTGATATACAGTACATTGCAAGGAACACAAATAGTTATGATGCACTGTCTCCTTTACACTACTATTCATTTATATATCAATAAAGATATTATCTCCAAAGAAATGACATAGCCTTACCTGGAGGCTGGAACCGCAGTCAAGCCAAGCAAGAGCTGGGGCTTTATGGAGGTGCATGGTTTAGCTGAAGCTTATAAACCTGCTGCACTCCAGCAGCACCAACAAAGAGGAAAAAAAAACCTGATGTCTAGTGTGGTAGGCAAAGTTTTCACTTTTTGTAATACTGGTTTTTATTACAAGAAGAGTTGTGTCTCATCTTCTGCCAAGACGTCTGTTTGCAAAGCATGCCAATGCCACAAAGCCTTATGCCAATGTTTTAGATCTGCTCATCATTCCCAGATCAAGCTGCAGCAAGCAAAGAGTATCTCGAGCCTTTAGAGACACCCCAGACATTCTTGTATCTGGTCATCTTCACCAACCAAGTGGTGAAGTTGGAAGTCACTGCCACTTGAGTCAGAACAGCATCTGGCCCTGGGAGGGCCTTAACTTTTTTTACCCTGACTGAACTCCTGCAGTAGCTCAAGTACACTGCCTAGAGGCCTCTGCCTGAGACTGAGCAAAGGATTGTCTCAAAACTGCTTTTGCATACACCCAGAACATCTGGGGCATCTGGGAAGGCAAGGAAACTAGCAAGAGATGCTGCCAAGCATAGCTCAGCTTAAGGAGCCTGGAAGGACATGAGTGTCCAAGGTGGAAAGCAGAAGCAGGCAAGAGTCTGTTCCATGAAACTGTTGTGTGCGGGGCAGCATAACTGCTCCAGGGAAAGGAGTGGCTGACCCCTGGAGGGAGAAGAGGTTTACTATTCAGCTTCATGAAACTGTGACTACTGCTGACTTAAAAAATTACTGGAAATGAAGCACTTGGGTAGAAAAATAGGGTGATCTAATGTTGAGTTGCAACTGAGAGGGATACCCAGACACTTCTGGACTTCGAAGTGCCCTTGAGAAAGGCAAGCTTTTGGAGAAGACGTCTCAACACATACTGCTCAGACATGAAGTAGAGCAGATGTTTTCCAAGCCACTCACCTTCCGTAGGGTGTATCTCTTGTGCTGAATATCATCCAAAAGCAATTCAAAGGGAGAGCGGATCCGTTCTTTCGGAGGCACACAACGCTGGGGTCGCTCACTGGCCTTGTGCAGCCTCACGCCAGCCTGCAGTTCACTGATGACACTGGGCCACAGGGATGCCTCGGAGAAACCAGGAAGGGCTAAGTCAATAGCTGGCTAGAACACACTGAGCAGCATCCCCTCCCTCCACTTAGAGGAGGGACACTTAGAAACTGAAGTTATTCAGAAATGCACAGTTGTGTCCTTAATATCTGCTTCTACTCACTTTCAGAGCAGGGTACAGTACCAGAGCAGAGAATTGCTTCTCTTTGCAGAGATTAATTTACAATGAGGAAACCAGGAGCTGGTTCACCAGGCTCATTCCCAAATTTTGTCATTAACTTTATGAATGTACTTCAGCAAAACACAGCTTTTGCTGCCAGGTAGCAAGACACATTTTCTTTCTGCAAGCACTCCAGGTGCCAGTGTTTTCATATTATTGAATCCTAGGAATCACTGTGAATGAAATCCCAAATCTCACCATTAAAATCCTCTAAATTTTCAGAAAACAAGGGTTGAAGTGTCCACAAACAAAGGATCTCATACTTCACAGAAGCATACATTAGCAGTCTCAGCCTGGAGACACAAGCTAAAAACTGACATCTGCTCATCCTCTCCCTGTATTAGTATCTGAGGATGCTCAGGCATGCAGTATAACCCAACAAAAACAGGATAAAAAATAATCAACTCAATAGCATGTTTAGACAACATTGTAATGGAAGTGCTAAATCAACAGCTTATCTGGATCCCAATGGCAAATTAAGCAAGAACAAGTGATTGTATTATAAACAGTGAAAGGGAAGCAAAACATTTCAGAAAATTGCCTCAAAACAAAGTTTCTGACTTAGACTCCTCTCCCTTTTCCACTTACAGCATCTTCTCTCAACTTATCCCTTCAGATATCTTGGTGTAATATCAGAAGAGTCTTATACAAGCTCTAACTGATGGCTGCCTTCAAGCAGAGAGATTTTTTGTTGGATTGTTTTAGCCTGGCTTTGGTACAGTCATACCTTAACTCCAGAGAACTAGAATTATCAAAGAGTGACCACATACAAGCCCTATCTCCTAGGTTATATTTAATATTGTGTGGGAGAAAGTCTCACACAAAAGTCTCTGGGCAAACTCATCAGTACTAGAGACTTTTGAAATAGCACTTTTTTTTTAAACTTTTGAAATAGCACCAAGATGTTTGCACTTCATAGAGTTGTATTTCACATGGTTATAGCACTTGACTGAAAAACATGACCTGAAGAGAGACTTCTGTACTGTAATATTGCCACATGAGTTTTGGGACAAGAATTGTCTTCAGCTGTCCATTTCAGAGCAACTTGCACACCCAAAACATTTTTCAGATGTTGGTGACATCATCATCACTCATACTTTTCTTCCCCTACTGACTGGATCATTGGGATCACCAATTATTCTACTTGGGCCATCCCATGTAGTGTTAAATACCACCTAAACTTCCCACACCTGTGCAATACAACACAAAAATGCTACAACACCGTAAATCCATTGCATTAAGTTCAACAGATGAGCAGTAAGACAGCTGTGTTTCTAACAGGTCTCATCTGCTTAGATTTCAAGGTGAATATCAACTTGTAACGTGTACAGATAAGCTCTGCTGAAACTGTACAACCCTGCATGCTGTCAGGCTGTGGTCTGCATTTCAGAAGACCTGTTTTGTAGCAGTCAACAAAAAAAGTGTGGCCCATAGAGAGCATTAGCTTCTTAGCACCACTCAAGGCATCAGCTCTGATCTGTGGGATCCCAGTGAAGTTAGCACCCTGGTTATTTTAAACTCAAGAGTTTTTCAGAGCGATGCAATCAGCTGGTGCTAAGGGAC
This sequence comes from Corapipo altera, assembly GCF_003945725.1. Taxonomy (NCBI): domain Eukaryota; kingdom Metazoa; phylum Chordata; class Aves; order Passeriformes; family Pipridae; genus Corapipo; species Corapipo altera. The sequence goes on along the minus strand of NW_020884910.1, from coordinate 1,630,452 downwards.
TTGGAAACTAGAGGCAGAGGATTTGCAAAAGGCGTCCAGCTTTCAGAATTCATGTCTCCTGAAGGAGCAGAGGCCAAATACACTGGCCTTCAGGCCACACAGCAAAGCCCTTGTATTTATTCATGTATTCCCTGCAGAAAAGAGCTATAGCAGTTGATGAGTTTGTGGTTCGAGATAGCTTGCCAGTTTATTTTAATAGATCACAAAATTGAGAATATGCCCAAACACACATTTCACAAACATTTTCATACGAATAGTTTGAGCATGCTTCAAAGCAAGTGCTATTTAGACAAAGGGAGCGAGTCCACAAGTCTCTTGGGGCTTGCTGTTTGCCTCCACAGACTCCAGACTACAGTGCATTTGTTTATGCTGGGCAGAGCTCCAGCCTGAAGGAAGAGCTATTTGTTTCTGATTGAGCTCTGACTTTGCAGGGCCTTGAAAAGAACAGAGTAAGTTGCTTTCTCTGCCCCAAACATACAGTCCAAGATCTATGGGAGGACAGAATGCAAAGACCAGAAAGGCAGTGAGCCCAATGTATAAGTGACATCTCCAGCCTCATCCCCCTTCGCCCCTTTGAGCTGCTGGAGCTGCCATAAAGATGGACAGCGCTACTGGCCTTCAGTCCCTGCCAGTCCTGAACCAACATAGACCCCACAAAGTAAAAGGGAAATAGTCCATCCCAGTACTACCAATAACAGAACAGTTTTCTGGGATTTTTCAGTCCAGCTACAAGAAAGGAACAGATTGCAGGTGTCAGTTCCTGCCAAGAGCTGGAGTTTGGGGCTCAGCTGCAGAAAGAAACAGCCTGAGTAATTGCTTGTGGACACTTACTCCAAAGACTGCCTCCAACTTCATTTTTAGAAGTGGTTTAAGTTGGACCACAAAGACAATATTTGTGTAGAATAAATGTCCACGTGAGGTTGACATATGAAATAGTTTAACTTCAAGTTCATTCTCCAGCTTGTTTTGCAGACAAGTCGTTAACTACTTAAGCTCCTGAAAAAACCTAAGCAGTTTAATATATTCAATCTCTACTTTTCATAGAAGAATCAGTGGGAAGCCTCAGAGAGCTAAGGCTGAAGAAAAAAAACCATGCCCATAATGAAGAAATTAAATCCCTTACGCCACAGTTTTTCTTCTTTTGAATGGGATTTTCCACCAAATCTTCCACATCCATTTTTCTCAGTCGCTGAGAAGCAAGCACATGAGGTCATTGCACTGTTCAGTATCTATCCAATATAAATTACTAATGTTTATCTGAAAAGCCTACAAACCCCAAACACCTAAACTTTTAAATGCTATAATAAGTAAAAAAGGTGCAGAGACAGAAGCCATTCCCATTGTGAAAACAGACCTTCACCTACATGCTCCACTTTCAGTGCAGTGGGAAGGTTACTTTAGAACCTGGTGGGTCTGTGAAGGTGGAGGGAATAGCAGCTAAGGGGTGATCCCAAATGTACCTCTTTGGAGGTCTGGATGATGGTCACAAGCTTTTGAAGTTCCATATATTCAGCAAACAGATTCCTACAGGTCATTTCATAATGTCTGCTAGCCTCAGAAGGCCTGGGCAAGTGCTCCTCACAGGCCTGAAAGAATTGCAGCTATTTAAAAGAGATCTTGAAATGAAAAAACAAAACACCATGGGAGGATGGAATAAAGCAAGATTCAGTTTCCTCAATCCATGGTTAAAAATCATCTTCCTCATTGCAGATACAGAGGAACAAAGAAGCAAAATGTCCAATCTTATATGTAAGATAATGTAAGTAACTGCATAATTTATGTATATTGTCTTCCATAGAGTGTGCTTTGAAATAAGTACCTGAAAGGGGAAGCCTGCAGTGCCGACAAAGCACAAAACCCCACAGCAGGTGGAGTCACTTACCCTGTTCTTTTCCCCTGCCCAGATCAGACAGAGGGATGGGAAGTTTCTCATACCTTTAAATTCTATTTGAGAGGAAAATACCTGTTTGAGTTCAGACATTGAAATCCCAGCCTTTGCAGAAACTTAATACTACAGACAAGTGACTTTTTTTCAATATCCATAGTCTTCTGGGTATTGAATTTGGAGACTATGTACAGAAGGACTTTGTAGACACAGCTGTGTGAGAGCCATGTGTAGTGTTCCTTCTTAATTCTTTTCCATGGGCACCTGCAAGTACCTAAGATGGTATTGCCTTTTCCCTGTGATGGGAAAGCCACATGCTCCCTCTATGTTCTCCAACAATCTACCCAGCTTTTACCCAGAAATGGTCTTGCCCCTTGGTTAACTGCACCGTTCCATCAGCTCCTCTAAAGTTGCTACATTTACTAAGTGGGAATAAGGAAACCTTGATAACATCCTGCAGGGTGAGTTCTGGTTTCATTGGCTCATCATCCAGTTTCAACATGAGGCACAGCAATTTCTCCAAAGGACCACTCAGTTGTCGCTCCAGCTGGCTGTCAATGCCCCAGTCCAGGGCTTCATAGATCACCACTCCCAAGTATTCCAACAGCTGCAGACACAGACCAAGGAAGCAATGCAGCACAAACTGGAGAATGTCACAGCTCTCAATTCCCAGCCATGCACGTACCCTCATCTGCCTCTGAGGGCTGAGCACATCTCTCAGGATGAGAGATATTCCCCATTTAAGTCGTTGTAAGATTTTATATGGCCTGAACTAGCACCCCTGAGTTATCATTATTAAGACAACAAGACTCTGGGCACAGTAGACAGCATCTGTGCACATTGTTTCCCACTCCCATTGCTTTCCTTGAGTTCAGTCTGAGCATTTTGTTTTCTTTTCCAGGTTGTAGGAGAAATACTCACAGGGCACAGCACCTTGATAGTTTCCAAAGACATCTATATCTCCTGAGCTGGCCTTTACTATAGCAGGATTCTATCTGCACACATAATGAAGGTAAAGAAACAAGCTTACCTTGTCCTCTGAATGCTGAATGCTGCCAATATCTGAAAGGGAAAAAAGAGGGTTGGAGGAGAAAGAAAACTGCTTAGGTATTTAGAACCCCTTTCAAGAGAGGGAAAGAGGAAGAATTCTTGATAATAAGGAAACTAACTCCTCTGACTAAAGTCAGTCCCACCTGGGGAAAGTAAGTCTATAATTGGGGAAATCCTTTGTTGCTAGAAAGCAACATGGGATGCTCTTCTTACTGTAAGCATTAGCCCCAAACTAATGGCTGCTGCAAGTTTTTTCCCTTTTTTGTTGTTGTTGTTGTCTGCTAATTGATATCTAACCATAAGGAAGGCATGGGATCTTTGTCTTTATTGTTAATGACCCACTCTAATCCCTGAAGAGTTAGCCTAGCACTGACCTCTGCAGCAGCCCCACCAAGCCATACATAACACAGACTTGTTGCCACTTGCTGGCTACACAGTGACAGAAAAAGGGAAACTGCAATCATAAATCCATTGTGAAAGTTACCATAACAAAGGTAAGAAGATGAAGACTGGAAGATGAACAGAGCAGGACATATAATAAAGCTTCAGATTATTTACTTCAAATAAAGTAAGTGGTGGAAAGCTTTTATCCCAGCTATTTCCTGGAACCAAATGACTCGACAGAGCAAACTAGAGAAATTAGTAGGTCATATATCTGTATTACTATTCATCTACAGTCCTCTGAAATAAAGTATAGGCAGGAGAATAGCTTCATGACAATATACAGAGACAGGAGAGGGGAAAAAACCCAAACAAAACCAACAAAAAAAAACAGAGGAAAAGAAAATTTCCCTACTTTGTCCCATTTCAGCCTGTTAAAGGAACAACCCTTGGCATCTGCAGCTACCTGTGTTCTTACCAGACTTGTGGTAGACCTTGAAGGAAGCAGTACCATCAGCATGGATCAAGACGCTCCCACAACCTTTTATGAATACAGAATGGAGTGATGGGCACAGCTCCTGAGCCAACTGCTCCATTTTACAGCAACACTGAAAGCAGATAGCCCAGGCTTGCTCCTCACTTATAGGATGTTCAAAACACCTCAGAAGCTCAGCTAGAGAGACCTTTGTGATCCTCTGTTCACACTTCAGAGATTCCATTTTTACTTTCACCTTCACTCTTAGTCTATGAAGCCTAACACTCCTCTTTCCAGGCCAGGCAAGTGCTCACAGCAGCCTTTTGTCAGCTCTGCCTCTTGGTTTGCTCTTATCTCTCTTCCCTACAGGTGCAACCATTAATGCCAATCTTTGCTCTATCTTTTTAAAAGGACATCACTTTAATCTGTATTTGTACAAGATTCCTTAAAAGAAAATAGAAAGTATACAACAAAATGGAATCAAGAGAAGATAAGACTATACAAAAAATTGTGCCCAATTTAGCTCCATTGTTCCCAACAAATATTTGAATTTGAATACCAGTGTTAGCAGTTAGGAGATTTCAACTACAGGCAGAAAGGGAAAGAGGCAGGAAACAATGTCTTATACTTGGGGGAGGAGAACTCATTGAAGACCACAAAAATTGGATCCATTTGGTAGGAAACTATTCTAACAACACTAATAAATGGCAGCAATCAATTCCATGGGACACCTGCATTCACCACAGGCCCCACTTCTGCCTGGCCTTGGCCCTTTGTCCCTGCCATGGCAAATCCCAGGAGCTGGACAAATGCATGCAGGGACCAGGATGGCCAGGTGGGCACCTGGGGTAGGGGCAGCAAGGCCTGTCCTTGTTCAGAGTGTTGATATCACAGAATCACACAATCAGTTGAGTTGGAAAAGACCTCTGAGATCATCAAGTCCAACCTTTGACTGACCACCACCAAGTCTACTAGACTGTGGCACTAAGTGCCATGTCCAGTCTTTCCTTAAACACCTCCAGGGTCTGTGACTCCACCACCTCCCTGGGCAGCCCATTCCAATGTCTATTCACCCTTCTTGTGAAAAAATTCCTCATTATGTTCAACCTAAACCTCCCCTGACACAGCTTAAGACTGTGTCCTCACATCCGGATAGGAATTGCTACTGGTGTGAAGCCGATCTCCCAGATTTTTTTGCACTTCAAGGTGTGTGTGTGTCACAGGGGAGGGCGCAGTTGCAGGGCCCGTGACTGGGGTCACCCCCGGGCTCTCGGGCAACGCGTCACGGAGGAGCTCAGCGGCTGCTGCGCTGGCTATCGACAGCCCCAGCCCCCGAGGCTGACACTGAAGAATTGCGAGGTTTGGAAAGTGTGAGTAACACTTCTTCTCGCTTACGACATTTGGGAAGGCAGCGCACCACCGCCAGGCCCTTGGCTCTGTCTCGCTCCCGCGGCCTGACTTGGTCCAGCCCGCGGCCCTCCCCCGGCCCGGCTGGGATGGTCCCGCCCAGGCCGTGCGCGGCGGGAACATGGCGGCGCCCAGGGCGGCGTGGGCTGTGCCGTGGGACCGGCGGGATGTGCCGTGCAACCGGCTGGACGCGCCGTGGAACCGGCTGGACGTGCCCTGGCCCACGAGCAGCGCCACGGTGACGCTGGCGGCCCAACACCCCGCAGGTCCCGGCCCTGTGCCGTGAGGGGCTGGGGGGCGTTTGAAGGCGCTGCCGGGCGCTTGCGGGTGGGCGGGCGGACGGGCGGTGGGGGCCGGGGGCGCGGGGGGCCGGGGTGACGGCGGGCGCTGAGGCCGTGTCCGGCTCCCCCCCGCAGTGGGACGGCTGTCGGTGCTGCGGCGGCGGTGCGACACGGCCGGGAGGCGGCTGTCGGGGCCCGGCCTGGCCGCCGAGGGACGCGTCGTGCGCGCCCTGCTCTACGCGTTCCACAGCAGGCTGCTCCGGCACCGCCCCTACCTCGCCCTGCAGCAGGTGAGCGACCGCTCTGTGCAGCCAGTGCCATTTCCACTTTTCCACGCATATGTGGTGTCTTGTGCTCACGCTGAGACCTGAAGGAGCTACAGTTACATACCTTTGAATGCAGGAGTAATACAGAGGCTTCGTTCTCAATTAATTGTAATGGGGGGGGGGGGGGGGGGAAAAGTCCAAACCTGCCCTTTTAGATATTTTTTGGTTTAGCATGAAAAGTAAACTTCTTACCGATTTTCCAGGAAAGGGATTGTCAGTACCTTCAAATAATTGTTTTGAAACAGAGCAGGAATGGTGCTTACCTTCTTGATTTGTTCATGTGTTTTCGTTCTTGACAGAAAACCAAAGGTAATTGTATACAGCAGGGGAAACCATGCAGCACCAATTAACCATGACCTACTGCAGTCCTTAATTCCGTTTTTACAGTAGAGTGATGAAGGGCAGATATAGGAATATCCCAGAACGTTTCATAACACAAACCTGCTGTTTGTGCTGCTACACTGGTAAAGGGAAGGTGTAGTTTAACATAGTGATGGTTCTTAGACCAAGGCACTGCCAGACTCTCAAAATACCAGTCAAAAGAGTTTTCTTTTTTTCTAGGTAGAACAATGTTTGAAGCGACTATGGAAAATGAATTTGGTGGGCTGCCTTGAAACTCTGGTAGAACTGATTCCTAAGTAAGTGTCATGATTCTATATTTTATACCATCCATTAACTCAATCTGAAGAGCTAAAGGGGGGGGGGCTGCTAGATCGTAACCATCTTCTCATCCTTGTATCAACGTAGGAAAGATACATCTGAAGCCCATGCAGAGTGCTTGGTTCCCAGCCAGCCCATGCTGGAAACAGTGGCTCTGAAGGTATTGGGAGGCTGCAAGCTCATACTGCGTCTATTGGACTGTTGCAGTAAAACTTTTCTGTATCCTTTTTTCATGGTAAAAATATTTTTACAGTTCACTAGTTGCACCTCATGACATCCAAACCTAGGTCTGCTGGAGGCCCTGTATTGCTAGTGGACTCAACTGTGGAATTCATACGTGCAGCTTGAAGCTTGTTTGATAGCCAAACACCTTATTTTCAAGTTATTATGTAGGAACCTCAGACTGTTGGCTGGCTGCTGTTCTGGCCTTGAGCAATTCAAAATTTGGATACTCATCTCCCAAATTATTACAGGGTATCGCCTTGCGAATTGCCTCTAGTTGGTGTGTTCAGCAAGTCTCATTACATGCTGTTTGCTTTTTTATCCTTAACTGCTGTAATCTTCAGCTTGTCCATTAAACATCTCTGCTCGAAGGAATTCATACTTCTGAACACGGTGGCTTTGGGGCTGTTGAGCCGGCTATGGTTTGTGTGTTCAAAAGTTGTTGTTTGTTGTCTGTCTGTCTGTTTGATGTGCCTGTCAGGGATAAGGGCTTGTAATTAGGCCTTGCTGCTAAGTGAGCTTTATTCAGTTGGGAGGAGGAGGAGAGGGTGTCCCTCCATTCTTTTGGACTTGATTGTAGCACATGAAGAGTTGTACAAGTGGAGAGAGACTTCTTACATGCTGTTATGGAAGGCTTTGTTCTTGGCTCATAGCAAACTTTATGTAGCACTAATGAAATCACAGTGTTAGTGCCAGCCTGACACAAACACTGACACCTGGTACTCTGTGCAGCAAGCAGTAAGTCCTGCCTCCTGCTGAAATGGAAAGGCTGGGATAAACATGTTCTATAACACTGCTGAGTTTTCCAGGGAAATTGGTGTTCTGGTCTCTCTCAGTACAGGAAAATCACATCATTGTGTAGAAGAACTCAGTAAAATGTTCTGTGGCACAAGAAATCTGTCCCTCCAGGAAACATAGAGCAGGCAATTGTATGGCATCAGCCTGAGTTGGTACAGAGTGCTTTTGGGGGAATAACACATGGCAAATGATTTGGATGTGACCTGAGAACCTGATGAGTCCCAGGTGTGGCACACTGCAAAACTCTAGGGAAGCAGAGGGGCTCCTGATTGGGAATTTACTAGTCAAGTCACTCCTACATTCTGATCCTTAATGGTTCCTTAAGGCTCAGACTTAAGGAAAGCAGGGTGATGGAGTGTAAAAAGCTAAGCTTGCACTGAGGGAAAACAGGGAAAGGGCAGCTTGGAATCTCTTTTGTTTGAGATTAAGGTAGCTGTTCAGTGGGCATAAAGTTTTCTTAGAGAAGACTCCGTACCTTTTTGTCTTTTCTCTCTTCAGGATTCAGTACAGGTGTGTATTGCAGACCCTCATGTCCTTGTATGACGTCTTGTCAACAACACTTCAGCTGGTATCTGAGACCCAACAGATGCCTTATATCAAGGGGTTTACCTTCCCTTCTGATATCAGTAACTTCCTTGGAATTAAGCTATCTTCTGAGGTGAAGAAGCAAAAGGCTAAAATGCTTACAACAAAAAAATCTACCAGCTGGCTGAAGAAGCTCTTCCCAACAATGGCAGAGGCAGTATCAGAGGTTGGAAAAAAGAGAAATTTTGTGACCTGTACGAGTGATGTGACAAACCAGAGCATCCCGTGCCCCATGGATATCGGAGAGACAGTTCTGGTGCCCAGAGCCAGCAGAGGTAAAGCCTTGTGCCACAGTGCAAATGGTTTCTGACATCTCAGAGACTGACCACAGCTTCTGTCCAACAGAGCCAAGCACTTTTACCACAGAGTGTGGTTCCAGTACAAGCTCCCCTCTCCTGTCCTTGGGAGAAGAGAATGCTGCATGTACCTTGCCTTTATAAAGCTGTGGGTAATGTCAGCATTGTGATTTTTTTGGAGGGTTTGTTTTAAAGAGGATACAGCCTGGAGAGAAGCAGATAATGAATGCAGTATCCAGGTCCTGAAAATAGTTATTTTTACTTTCCTCCTTCTGCATAGATAAGGATAGTGAGAAGCTAAGAACACTGTCTGCATTCCATACAAGAGTAGGCAAGGCTATAAGTACAGGATGCAGGTATCCTGTGCTTGCTGGTTCTGGACTGTGCCCAAGACTTTCTCTGTACTCGGGGCTATGGCCAGTGACTGCAGGCATCCAGGTGTTTGTGTGAAGCTTTTACCCATTAAGTTCTTTGCAGCCATCTGTAAATCTCTGCATCCTCTTCATCCCTTGCCAGCTGCAATGCAAGATGAGTGTAGTCCCCTTGAGCTGCCTGGAAATGCTGAGTACAGGTGTGAACCTGCTGAGAGCTCAGCGTGGCAAAGCACTACAGCATCTCTGTGCAAAGACGTAAAACTATCTCAACATTGTAATGGGGAAATCTCTCTCTCTATAGGGAAGCACCTTGGGATTGATGTGAAGAGCTTGCTTAAGCCATCCAGACATGCAGCACAAGAGGTTTGTAGGGTATTTTTTTACACATTTTTAAGTTTTACAGACCCTAACACAATATCCCTGATTGAAAACATCCCCTTTCCCTGCCTTATTTTTGCTTGTCTGACAACCCAAGTTAGTGTGGAAGCTTTGCACAGAAAATCGCTACTCATTTCTGCTTAGGAATTTGAGCATTTCTTGGTTTGTCAAGTGAACTGACCAGAGAGCTCAGTAGTAGACAGGAATACAAATTCTAATTATCTTCTTTTTTGTATTCCACAAAACAAGAGCGCTCTTTCTCTTTCTTCTTGGGAAATAAGGAATGTTCTCACAAAATCTTCAGTACTCTGCTCCCCTCCACCAGAAAGGACCAGGCACATAATCTTTTTAAAAGACTAATATTTCTGTTATTGTTTCAGGGTATAAACATGGCATCAACACCTTTTAAAGCAAAGTTGGCACCACTTTCCTCTCGTGTAGCAAAGTCACAGCATACTGAATCTCTTGTACAGATGGTCCAAACAGCTGCATCATTTGGGGAGCTGTCAGAGGCACTCAGGAAAGCTATTCTGTGGTGCAAAAACAATAAATTCAAATCAGAAGCTTATTTTCTGCGTAACAAGTTGTTGAAAACCAACCGGCTGCACCACGTGGAAGCTCAAGGATGCAGGTAGTTTTTGCATGGGTGTGGGATTTCTCGATGTCACACTTCACATTTTAATATATATATTTCTACAGTATAGTGAAACACAGTGGTCTAAGCCATTCTTTTTAAACTCGGGATCACTAGTTCAGGTTACTGGATGCTCTGACATGAGCATTCTGTTTAACATCAGTCACTTGTGAAAGGATCTAAAAGGCTAACAAATGCATAAATACATAACAAATGCAACTTAAATCATCTGCATGTTTAATGGTAACAGTTGTATGATGCATGGGTTGTCTTTCTTCAGATTGCCCTGAGTACTATTACAGTAGTGCTACATAGAAGGTGCTGTTATGTTTCCTTGGTATGACAAGGAAAATCATAAAGGCTAATAACCAAATCTCTCCAAACTCCAAATGAAGTAAGACTTCAGTATCTGATAAAGTTATGTTTTGTGCACCTTCCTCCTTTTAAGCTTGAAGAAAAAACTGCGCTGTGTCAAAACATCTGTCCGTAAATACCTCCTGTATGGGTCCCAACACACACGCTGGCCAAGGCGGTACCTCGGGGCATGGCTCTGTCCAAGGAGGATCAAATCGTCTGCACGCTTGCAGAGAGCTCTGAAGACTGTTCAGCAAAAGCCTTCTGAACTTTCTGGGGTCTGTGAGACAAGTGCATCACTCATCCTCCCCGCCTACCAGGATGGACCTCTGAGTCAAGAAGAACGTTCTGATGCTGATACAGCCCACGTCAGACTAAGCACAGCAGGGACCCCTAAGCAGCTGCTGCTTGAAGGAAGCCCCGGCCCTGTGTGGAAAGAATCTACTGAGAACATGGATATTGATTCTATTTTTGCAGCAATAGGTGTCTGACCCTGGATTGAAGGAAGTAATTTCAATTATTTTATTGTTTTTTAAAGTAAAACCATCTGAACTCTAATGGTGTCTCAGTAACTCAAATCCTGAATTCTGCTAAGAAAGTAGCAACCGTTTTTTTGTTTTTGTAAAACAGCTTTTTTTAATGAGTGTTTTTTTTATATTTTAAGGGTGTTCCAAACAGCTGAATAGTCTTCATCCTTTTACCTGGCCTTGTCCAGGAGCAGCCTCTTTGTTACCCTCACTCAGTGACCCTTCCCTATTGCTCGACCACATGTTAAGTGCTGCTGTCAAATCCACAGTGCAGTTAGTTACCATCCACAGCAGAAGGCTGCAGCTGATCACTTACTGCTGCTTAGGACAAAAGACTTGCAGACACTTTTCCAAGTCCTACACCCTTCTTTCTGTGCTGCTTGTAGAGGGGACAGCCTTGACAATCCAGTAGTATTGCTGTTTTAGGATTTGTTGCTTTTGTCCTGAAATGAGGAGTTAGCTGAACCTACTGCTTTTCCAGAAATAGGGGAAAGCACAGTCTGGCCTGCAACAGTAAACTCCTGACTGATGAACACATTTCTCACTGTCCCAAAATCTTTTTAATATACGTGCAATTTTTGTCTGCTTGGCAATGTAAGGTACAGGTATTCCACAGTGTTAGAACAAGCAACTGGCCTGCTAGTTTCTGCCAGGCTTTTGCTTGTAAGTAATTCCCATGAGCAGGATCACCAGGAAATATTAAGGAAAAAAACTCTTAGAACAAAGAACAGTAATCTGGTTTGGTAGAGAGCACCTGCTTAACAGGGGTAAGGAAAGGTTGTAAGTGGAAGTAAATCAGGAATGGGCTAAGTTCAATTTCTTAGGCTTAAGAGCGGTAGAAAATAAAAGAGCTGTGCCCACCAGGACAAAAATTAAATAACCTTCCTAGCCTGTTAAGTGTAAAAACCCCTCTATTGTGCATCTTGTGTGAATCGATCAGTGTAAGTTTAGTTATGAGGAGTAGGCACAAACTTAAAATGTTTTATTCAAAGAGCATATACAGAGCAAAAAGCAGAACTTTTAGAGTAGTTTGGGCTTCAAGCCTGTGTCCAGATAACCAAGATCCATTTTCTGGGTTTCCTCTTACAGGAGTACCCAGTGATAACTGAAATAGCTGTAGAGAATCATGGATCATTAGCTGTCTAGCCATCTGATACAACACAGGCCTACTTCAAACAGACTTCCTGCCATTACAGGAATTTTTCATTTCCTAAAATGGTATAAAAATACCCAAGTATACCACATACAATCAGATAACATTTCAGCTGCTTGAATAGTTCTCAGAAAAGGCTGGGAGTAAGGACAGACATCCCGGCAGTGACCTTCATCCTGAATAACCCCTCCAAACAACACACACGATCTTCCTTCTTACTGGGCAGCTGCCATTACTTGGGCAGCCCAAATAAAGCCCCAGTGCAGCTTGTGCACAGAATCAAGATCCATAGTTCGCTTCATCGAAGGCCTTTCTGGCTCGTTTCAGTTCTTCATTCATAGTAAGGAGGTCTTTAACCCTGGCAAACTTCCGGGGGTCCTTGCGAATTAGAAAGACGATGTCCTCGACCTGTACACGGCCCTGCCGCCCGATTGACATGGCCTTGTGTGTCTGTCAGAGGGGAAAAAAGGAAAGTCAACAGGGTTCCTTTGCCACTTTTTTAAGTTCTCAATTCCACTTTATTTCCTGTAATTTTGTAACAAAGCAATTGCAGGACCTGGGCACCATCATCCTAGTCACAACAGAACTTCCCAGTAAACCATGGACTTAACTGTTGCTCTGCTGTCCCCAGCTCCCTGTCACCTACACCTACGCATAGCAGTATATATTCATCACATAATGGTATCAAAACTAAAGCTAGATTACAAGTATGATGCCCAGCCTGCAAAAAGCCTGAAGATCAGGCACAACTTGGAAGAAATGTGAGGTAACCCTATCAAGAGGACAGTGTAGGGTATTTTGATAAGGAAAGGCAAGGGCAACCTTTTAAAAGAAAGGGGAATGCTTGGATACTTTAAAAGAGTATCCAAATACCTGGTAGAGTAATGGCTTCAGGCCCCAGAATGCATTTCTTTTGCAGCAGAGCTACATTCCCATCCACGTAAAGACACTGGGTCAACACAAAAAGTTGACAGATTTTCAAAGCTGAGCCTTGTCTTCTGTCAGCTGCACATACAGCGATGCCACAGTGACCCCCAAAGTCAGATGTGAATTTCCCCTCCTACAATACTAATTTAACCGCTACGTAAGGACTTCAGTTTTCTAAATCCACGTGGAGCAAGATGCATGAATTTTGCCTTTCTCTTGGAAAAGCAAAATCCGAGTTTAGCTTTCTCCTACTAGCACCATGACTTTGGGGCCTGGGATAATGCAGTATTTGAGTCAGAGGTATTATTTAGAAGACTAAAGTCCTTGTGAAGATGTTTTGACCATGCTGTCTAGAGCTGACTTACCATTTCTGTGATAAACTCTATTACAAGGTCCTCAAGAATGTCCACGGATTCTGTGTAAGGGTTCTGGTCATCCCCGAATCCATACATCATGCATCTTACTGCACAAAGAAACACTCAGTGTGAGGCTCCTTTCATCCATTCTGTAGTGTCAGCAGCACACATCTAGTTAGAGTTCACCAGCCGGCACATTCCTGCTCCAGGGTGGTGCAGGAATGTAACTCTTGTCTGTTAGGCAGGGTAATACTTGAGCAAACATACAGGAAATAAACAGAAACCAACAAAAGCCAGGTGCTGTACATGCAGAAAAGCACATCTGATAACAAACTTTTTAAATACTCATTTAGCCCGCAAAGCCCTATACACTGACTTACAGCACAACAGACTTTGGGCACAGCTCGGTTCAGAGGATGCACCAGCAGCACTTTTAGGGAGTCTACATGACAGCTTTCTGCACTTGCAGCCAGGGCACAGAATGAAAGCCGCTGTTTTGCTAAGGAAAAGTGAGTTTAGGAACTCCACAGCTATCTGCTCAGAGTTTCAGCTGAATGACCCGTCCGGGCTGGTTTGGGCTGGGCTGTCCGGCCCAGCTCGACTCACGCTCTTTGGAGAACAGCCTCTTCCTCCTGCCCTGCCCGCCGTCCAGGCCCCCGCCGGCGTCCTCCGCGTCCTCTTCGAACTACACGGGCACAGCGGGGAGAGGCCGCGGTCAGCGCCCGCCGGGACCCGGCCCCTTCCCGCTGCACCCCCGCCCGCGGTTGGGATGGGATGGGGACCACCGGGAACTGCAGCCCCTCCCGCCACTCACCGGCACGTCCTCCTCCTCATCGGCCATGGCTGCCGGGCTGCGCCGGAAGGGATTCCTATTCCCCTTCCCCTTGCCCGGCCCCGCCTCGCCGAGCCCGCCGAGCTGTGGAGGGGCGGGCACGGGGCGGTGCTGCCGGCTGGGCGGGAGCTGGTTGGAGTCGTGGCACCAAGGATTTAGTGGGAGAGGTGTGGTGACCCTCCCCGTATCTGTAGTCGACACGTTATTGGATTGTCAGATCAGGATATCGTGGTCTGAAAGTGAACTCGGGAGGTGTCTGGTCCATTCCCCTGCTTGAAAGGTTAAATGATGTTAAAAAGGTCTCCCGGTCTGCCTGCGCGGTTCGCAAGGGCTTTTCCTTCCCTTGAGAGAGATGCGCTTGCCCACGTTCATAGAATCATAGAATGTTAAGGGGTTGGAAGGGACCTTAAAGATCATCTTGTTCCAACACCCCTGCCATGGGTGGGAACACCTCCCAGCAGCAATGCCCCATCCAACCTGGCCTTGATCATCACCAGGGTTGAGGCATCCACGACCTCCCTGGGCAACCTGTTCCAGTGTCTCACAATAAAGAATTTCTCCCTAATATCTATCCTAAGTTTCTTCTCTTTCAATTTGTACACATTACTCCTCATCCTGTCACTACAGTTCCTGACAGAGAGTCCCTCTCTGGCTTTCCTGTAGGCCTCCTTCAGGGGGGCCCTCACAATCTCCTCTTCTCCAGGCTGAACAGCCCCATCTTCCTCAGCTTGTCTTGGTAGGTGAGGTGCTCCAGTCCTGTTGAATTTCATGTTTGCTGTCAGCCCTTTCCTCCAGCTCTCCCAAGTCCCTCTAAATGGCAGCCCTGCCCTTGAGTGTATCAACTGTTCCCCCCAGTTTCGTGCCATGTGTTGTTTGATAATGCATCTGCTCCAGATTACTCGTAAAGATGTTCACCTGGACACATTCCAGAATAGATCACTGCAGTGTTCCATTTGTAACTGCTGCACAACTGGAGTATGACCCACTGATTTCAATGCTTTGAGCCCAGTTATTCCACTAGTTTGTTAATGATTGAGTAGTGCAACTGTCCAGACTGTAATGTTCTAATTTTGGACATTGTTGAAAAATACTGCCTTTGTAGTGCCAGTGTTATGGTGACAGACTAGATCAGACACAGACAGTAGAGAAAGAAAAAGGAGAAATTACTGCTGAAAGACCAGGGAAGATGCACAAGGTGGAATCCTTTTCCACAGAAGCTAGTACTCAAGATCATTCTGCAAATAACAGGTGCAGAAGAGGCAAAAGTTTACAAGGTAATGCTGGGTGCCTGCAGAGAAGCATATGCACTGCAAACAACCCAAGACATCTGAATTTAAAACCGAAATGAGCTCTACTGCTTCAGTAAGCTGCCAGGCCCACCCACCACTCATCAAGGGGGAAAGGGAGAGCATTTGTGTCCCTGGTCTGAGAAAGTGCAACTCCTCATACAGCATGTTCCTTAAGAACTTGGCATAAAAAGTCCAGTAGTGTGTCAGACACCTGTTTACCCAAAGCAAGTTCCCATGAAGACACTTAAATATAAGTTTTACTGTTTAAGTAAAGGAGAGGACTTGCTTTTATTTGCTGTCTTACTTGTCACTTGTCACAGGGGCACTGTTGCACTCAAGAATCCAACTGTGTTGTTCTTGCCTGCAAATGGCCGAGCAAAATGCTCAGAATGACATGACAGCCATGACAAGACTAATGCTTTTCAAAAATCCTGGTTTTAAAATACTAAGAAAGAATTCTTCCTGAAGTGTTCACTTTCACCTGTTCCATCTGTCTAGATACTACTGCACTTCCCCTAGGATCATGCATCCTCTGGGCTGGTTTGCTCTGTAGCATTTTGGGATTAGAGGTAAAACATTAAGAGACTTACAGGTTTAATTACTGTTCAAATGCAGAAGCTAGAGAGCCATGTCTTTCTACTGCATTTATCACATTCCCCACTTCTTACATGAGTGCTGAAAACAAGCCTCACACCTCATGTCTAGTCTGAGAGTTACAAGAAGTTGCATAATGAAAGGGCTATAAATGTCACCTTCTCACCCTCAGAGTGGTTTAGAAAAAAATGCCCTTTCATGAGGTTTAAACACTTAATGCAAGTAACCTGGAGAACTGCACCCCCATATTTGGCCATGTTAAGACATGACAAAGTCCGAGTGCCAGAGTTCGACACAGGCACTTAATAGCTTTGGTCTAAGTTCTCCTGCATGACTGCTGCTATTGACAGCTCTCCTTCTGTCTGACTCTGTACCTTGTAAACTTCACAGTTTCAGGTGCTCTTAGTCAGACACAGCTGGTGTGGGACACAGTTCTCCGAGCTTCTACAGTATCCCTAAAGAGTATGGGACACATCAGTACTGTGCTTCAGCTGCCAGGGCAGAACAGACACAGATAATGGACAACAGGTCTCAGATCTGGCAATTCATCCGAGTGCAGATGCAGAACTTCATGCTGGATCGAGAACAGAAAGTAAATGCAGCACTGACTGATGATAATGTGCAGAAAAAGAGGCTTCCTCTAGATGGCCAGTCTTTCATTTCACTGTTCAAGCCAACAGTGATCGAAAAGTAGATCCCACTGAAGATGTGTCCTTTCCTTCACCCATCTGGAACAGGGACAACTCGATGTATGCAAGCAAGGCATGTTATCTCACTGCACCTACTGAATGCAGAACACAAAAAGTTACAAAAGTAAAACACATAGAAAGTCAAACACACCTTCACACACAATATGTTGACTATTTCCACTCTAGATGGCCTTACAGCAGGAAGGTTGTACAAGTGGTAGCTTTTGGCTCCTGCTATCCTAACTCTAACCCTGAGAGAAGTAAACTTCTGTGTATCATTCAGTTCAACTGGACAAGTACAGTTTGCTTAACGTTAGGGCTATAGTTTTTCTATTCTAAACTAAATGCCTCTTTATTAAAGATATTACTAGACTATCTCTAATATCCTAAAATAGCAGAATTTAGGCATGCAGTGGTATCTTTTTGAACATTTCAATGGAGAGAGAGGAAATGCTGTATTAAAACTTCACTTCTCTTTGGAGGTTCTCTGCACAATCAGGTAGGTTTCATAAAAGAGTTTTATAATAACCTGGATTCACTCATACTGCAAACTTCTTGAATTGATGAACTTAATAAGCAAAAAGCTTAGTTTTTACATATATGAATTTATCCTAAATAATTTCTGGTACCGTGGGTTATTTACAAGAAAAAAACACAGACCTTTTGTTCCAGATGAGCTGAGCAGATCAGGAGTCAGTCTTTTCAGCTGGTCTCTACAGCAGCCAGGTTTCCAGTAACATGGGCTACAAAACACCTTAGCAAGTGAACTCCTGAAAACTCCACAGAACTGTGGAAACAGAGGCATGGATGTTTAGTGCCAGATAATGCTGTGTCTTGGAGTAATACAAGGAAACAGCTACTTGCTGTGTTCAGTTACATCTCCCACAGTGCAGTACACCTTGGTATGAGCCTCAAGTTCGGCTCCCTAATGCAACAATTACAGCTGCTACTGTTACCATAACTCCAAATAGAATGGCAAAGCCTGCTAACATTCAGCACCAGGACTGCTGCCCATCTCCAAGGAAGGCCAAAGGAAGAAGCAACCTTGAAAACAACTCTGCGGAGGAGGGGGAAGAAGAAAAAGGACATTTCCCATCCTCCATCCTTGGTGCATAGAGAGGGGCTGCCTCTAAAGTGGACAAACCCATTTCAGCTCAGCTTGCCCTACTGAATTTATCACCCAAAAGGAAATGGCAGCAGCACAGCAGAGCTTTACCTGACCAGGAACAGTTGAGGAAAGCATCCCTGAGTGTTCTCCTTTACAAACTCCTGGATCCCCAGTACATTCTTTAACAACAGTCCCCGGGCAGCTCGGTCAATTTTGGTTAACACCATCTGCATGGATCCAGAAAGGGAGGATTAAAAGAGGAAAATAAGATTATTTCGCTGCTAGCCTGGAACATCTGTAAGAGTCCTGGACCATCTTGCAAGGCAGACTGAAAGCTCTGGGTCATATCTAGCGGGAAAAATTAAACACAGTTCACCAAAATACTTCTACAGCCTGCCATAAGGAGCAGGCATTTTCAAGCTCCTCAAGCTGAACACTGAAAAAAAAAGTATCCATTTAATAAACAAAGCAAAAAACCCCTTAAATCCCGCTTGCCTTACTCAGCACATTTTAGGCATATTTTATTAATAATAAAGGGGGTTGGCTTACTGCATGGATAGAACAACCTGCATAAGCTCAAGTATAGGGTACACACCCTTACAGATTACCTGTACCTTATAACCAACCCAAGAAAGCAGCATTACCTACCACATAAGGAATTCCAAACTCTTCCAGCATCTCTACTGCAATATGATCTGTTTTCTGGAGTCCAACTACACCATCAACTAACAGAAAAGTCCTCTTCAAGCTGCCAGAAAGACAAGCAACAGTAATTGCCACCATTATTTCATGCCTGCTCTGCTACTTCCAAAATCATAAGGAGAAACAAAAACATGAGATCTGGGGATAGGAAGAGTCAAGAAAAGCCATGCATGGAAGATGAAGGTCAGCATGGAGCAGCACCTCAGTCTTTTCTGTTGTTTTGATCTGAGCATGAATGAATGACACTGCAGAAACTCCCAGGGAAATTATGTCAGAACTAACCAACACTACCACTGGAAGCACCTACCCCTCTTCATTTTTTCACCTAATTACATGACACTGTATGTAGGTGTCCGGCATTCACTGCTGTGAAAGTCCCTTACTTGCGCCGTTCCTGCAGGTAGGCCTCCACCATCTCCACGAAGTCTTGCGGGGCACGGTAGCCGTATCCTGGCATATCCACCAGAGTAAAGTACTTCCCTACTTTGAAGAAATTCATCTTCTTGGTGTGGCCCTGAGAAGAGGATTTAGGACAGGATCAGGGAAGGCAGTGGTTTTAAAAAGCTGCTTTAAGCAGTGTACTAGGAGATGCCTCACAAAACATCTCTATGCCCCTGGCCCCCAGAATGCTACTGTTGCTTTAAGCCGCCCAGTCTCCTACCCTTGTAGAAATCCTACATGGCTCTGTCCATAAAACAGACTAAAAATGCCTTCATGGGTGTCTCAGCTTCTTCTCAAAGGACTTAACAGCACATCTGTGCAACTGCACCTGCTCAAGCTGTGCAAGTCCTCTGTCTGGCACATGTGCCAGGCCTGGCTGAAGAGCTAAGATCGGCTCTTTCTGCCTCTTCCTGTGCTTGAGCAAGGCCATTGCCATCCATGAGCTGGTGGCCACCACAGCTGGCACATTCTCCTGCTGTTTCAGGTTACCCAGGAGCTTGTCCCCTCCCACCCTTCTGACACCAGTTTCTGACAGAGACGGACAAAAGTTAAAAAAGTCACTCACCGGAGTTTTTGACACTCTGACCTCCACTTCTGGAGACAGTGAAAATAAGGCCCGGATTAAAGATGATTTCCCCACATTGCTTCGGCCGATGAAGCACACCTGCAGAGGGAGAGGCAGAGAGGGCACATCTACACATGCCCTCAATGTGCCGGGGCAGTACCACAGTCCTGGTCATTTCCCAGCCCTTGGTGCCAGTGCCTGGGGACAGCAGTGTCCTGTGCCACGGGCACGCCGGGCTGCTGGGCTGCACAACGGAGAGCAACAACAAATGAACTATTTTAAAACAGCACCAGTAAGTGCAGCACGCACTGTGCAGTGCTCTGACACTGCCGCCCCCAGAGCTACACAACCACCGCCAACACCCCTTAGCCCCAGCAGCTCGGCCCGGCCCGGGCGGTGGGAAGCCGCTGTCCCAGCCCAGCACAGCCGAGGGGTGCGAGGGCAGCGCAGCGCTGACCTCGGGCAGGGTGGGCGGCGGGGCGTGGTCCATGCGGACGGCGGAGCTCACGTAGTCGATGGGGTGGCCCTGGCCGGACCTGAAGAGCGCCTCGGCGCGCTGCAGGGCGCCCAGCCCGGGCTCGAAGATGTGGAACCACGCCGTGTCGGTGCCGGGCGCCAGGTACCGCTCCAGCTTCTGCAGCGGGAACATGACCCCGGTGCGGCGGCTCTGCTCCAGCCGCAGCACCTGGGACAGGGCGGCCAGCGGCGGCGGGACCCGGCCCGCCACACCGCCCGCCCGCGACAGCAGCATCCCGGCGCCTGCAGGCGGGACCCGACCAGGCCCGGAAGGCGGCAGGCGGGACAACGGGATAGCGGGGCGGGACAGAGGGATAGTGGGCGGAGCGGGGCGGGCGCGGTATCTCTGGTGCCCCCGCCCGGCCCGGTGCTGTCAGGGGTCGGCTCGGCGGCGGCCGTGTCCTGCTGTCCATGTCGCCCTTTGAGAGGGGCAGGCCCTTCCCAGGCCCGACTGTTTACAGAATCACAGGATATGCGGAGTTAGAAGGGACCCTCAAGAACCGTGGAGTCCAGCTCCTGGCCCTGCACAGGACACAGCCCCAAGAATCACACCACGTGCCCGAGAGCATTGTCCAAGCGCTTCTTCAGCTCTGTCAGGCTTGGTGCTGTGACCACTTCCCTGGGGAGCCTGTTCCAGTGCCCAAACACCCTCTGGGTGAAAACCCTTTTTCCAATATCCTACCTAAACCTCCCTTGACGCAGCTTCAGGCCATTACCATGGATCCTGCCACTGGTTACCAGAGAGAAACGATCAGTGCAAGCCATTCTGCTTCCCCTCATATGGGGATGTTGAAGACCACAGTGAGGTCTCCCCTCAGTCTCCTCCAGGCTGAACAGATAAGTGACCTCAGCTACTCCTTGTATGGCTTCCCCTCCGGACCCTTCACCATCTTAATTTCTCGCCTTTGGACATGCTCTAACAGCTCTATATTCTTATACTGTAGTGCCCAAAACTGCTCACAATATTCAAGGTGAGGCCGCCTCAGGTCAGAGCAGAGGGGGACAATCCCCTTCCTCGACTGTCTGGTGATGCTTTGCCTGATGCCCCCAAGGACACGGTTGGCCCTCTTGGCTGTCAGGGCACTGCTGACTCATATTCATCTTGCCTTCGACCAGGACTCCCAGGTTCCTTTCTGTGGCACTGCTTTCCAGCAGCTCATTCCCCAGTCTGTATGAACACCCAGGGTTGCCCCATCCCAGGTGAAGAGTCCAGCACTTTCCCTTATTAAACTTCATATGTTTGGTGATTGCCCAGCCCTCTGATTTATCAAGGCCTCTTTGCAGGGCCTCTCTGCCTTTGAGGGAGTCAACAGCTCCGCCGAGTTTTTCTCATCTGTTTAGCTTTGGGTCTTCTCATCTGTGTTCTTACAGACTCAGGCCAAGCCCAGCAACACTTCTGAGCTGCTGAGGGCTCTGTGCACTGATGCTCTGTTTGGCCACGGAACAGGGCAAAACAACCCAGTCCTGCAGCATCCTCTGGCTCCCTGCTGCAGCCATCAGATTTCCAAGAGCTATCCCGATAAGTAAAAAAATTAAGAAATTAAAGAAAAAAAAATCAGTAATTTCTGCTTAAGTTGAACTATATAGAGGTCAGTTCTATTTTGGATAAAATAAACAAACCCAAACTAACGACAAAACAGTTGCCACCTGTGTTCACATTATAGTAAAAAAACCCGTGAAGTTTTACTGCTTAATTGATATGTAGCACTGTTTTCGTATTTAAAAAAACTACAGAGCTTTTTACATTATATTTCTCCATGACTACAGTTCATAGGGCTACAAAATCTGCAGAAATAAATGTATGTCCTTGAAACATTTCAGCTTCAAAGAAGTACCACAATTTTAGCACCATCAAATGAAAGTAAACTTCTATCAGTATCTTTATTAAAGTAATATATAAAAATATCCTGATGTTGGCCTTACAGCCAGGCAAGCCTGGGAGTCCTAGGGAACGCTGCTTTTTCTTTGAGACAGAGACCCCTTTTTCTTCTGCAATCATAGCCTTCTGTTTAAAGTGCTATAATTCTGAATAGTTTAATTTTTACAATTAATAGATTTAAGTCCAGGAAGGACTGTTAGAAGATAACAGAGGCTACATCCTACTTTCTTTGTATTGAGCTCAGTTACAAAGCTGTAGGGAGGGAACTTCCATCCCTTAAGAAAAGGCCAGCCAGCAACATCCATGCATCTCAGAGATAGCTTCAAATATTTTGTAGTAAGACAAACTTCTACAGAAATGCTGCTTCTCAAATTTATGATCAGTGAAAGCTGTTAATGGTGAGAGGTTAACTGTATAAATGTAGGGAAAAAGACCTCCTGTATTCTACTACCTGTAAATCAAGTCCTCTTAAAATCTGCTTTGTTTCACAGCAAGACAGAGCTCAAATGTGCATAGCTCAGGACAGACCACAATCAGTGGCTGCTACATGCATGCTTAGAAGAGTGCTCCCAAATAAATCTACAAATGCCCTTTATTTGGTTCCAACCAGTTTGGAAACTACAGAGCAGGCCTCCCTCCTGTCATCCCAGGGGTATGAATAACCATAGGTAAATGTAGAAAAAAAAAAGCAAAACCTTTCAAGAATTATGTCAAGAACACTGCTAATTGGTTTTTTGAGGGGCTTTTTGATGGTAATGCAGCAACCTAATTTTAACTGAAATCTGTGGTGAATCAGGTAACAGCAAAACCACACTGTCCAGAGGTATGTTCATAACCATTCCAGTAGGCAGATTTCCACATTTCTATGCCAAACTGTGACACGCAAAACAGAGGAAGTGCTACTTTTGCCTCAGAGTCCCACACAGCTCACTGCTGCAGGCAGCAGACTTGCCTACTTCAAATCACCCTGCAGTAGTTACCCTCACCAGGCACACGTTCTCTAGCACATCACACCCAGAACAGCCAGCCAGAGACAGGAGGGAAGGCAGCAGAGAAACCAATCAGCCATTTAACAGTACCTCTGCAGGTGTGATGATGTGAACAGAGGTGCCCAGTTCACAGGCTAGTGCCCCAGCCACTGTTAGGTCTTCCTTTTAATGTGACTACATAGGTGGCAGGAACAAACTAAGATGGTATAGGACCTTCTGAATACTTGTAATTATAGCAAAGGGTGGGATAAACAAGAGCATCCAGTAAACCCACATCTAAAACCTGAAATACAGAACTGTGCATTTCCATGGAAGGTGGTTTGTTTTTTTTCCTGTACTAAATTGCAGTCCAGGTTTTCTAAGGACAGACTATGAAGATGGAAGATGGCAGGTTACTGTGGACAGAGCTGGTAAATTAGCAACATTTAAGCCTACTTTGTATCTCCCCTGAAAGACTATTTTCTATTGTGCATGTTATTGCCAAACATTTGGCGTTCTGTCTGACATTGCCTATGCCTCATGTCTGTGACAGCAGATGTCTCTTTTCAATTGTTGGTTATGTAGTTCAAATGTTAGAGAATTACTACAAATTTAGTCCACATTAAAAACTCTGACAATCGTTCCTCTGGAGTTTGAAAGAGGGATCTATAACCATTGACACTGACCTAAATCCCAAACAATGGCCAAGAGCGTGGAGCTGGAAGCAAGTGGTAACACTAGTTGTCTTGTCTGGTCTGATCTTGTCTGGTCTGATCCCAGCATCGCGAGACAGGCCAAACTGTTATTCATTTCAGATACTTCTCAGAGAAGGGTATATGTGAGACCAGCTGGAGATGGAATTCTGTGAGAACAGTGAGGGCCTCTTGTTGTGCATTTGGGACAGGCAGTTTGGTTCCTGTGAACCAAAACCAGCTGGGCTCTTGAGTTTCATTTCCAGAAAGAGAAACTCAGACCAGGAAGCATGCTGAAAAGGACAGAGCACACGCACCAACCTGCCTACTTTTTTCTGTGACAGTAAGAGCACTGCTGACTGTGTCTAAATCTGTGCTTGCCCTTAAATACCTCTTATGTTCTTTTCACTTAGAAAGTGGTTTAGGAACTAGAGTTACTAGGATATGCTGGTTTAAATGCTAAATTATTTATATAAAATACTAAGAAACTCTGTGTTTTTCTCTATGCAAACTATTCTATTGGGGGGGGGGGGAAGAGACGTGTCTGTATCCCCAGTAAGGAATTCAAGGCCACAAACCCTTCAAGGGCTGGATATTCTCAGACATTAAAAGTAGTTAAAAAATTAAAAATACTCATTATACTTATTAGTGGGAAAGGTTTTTAAAGGTTCTGAAATAAAGTAATGGAAGACAGAGGGATTATTGTTCATGTTGCAGCCAATATTGCTGATCCCAGCTGAAGAGTAGTTTCTACTGGTTTTATAGAGCTGAAATTCTCTTTTCAGTATTCATCTTAAATTTTATTGACTTCTTCTATTTGCATGTGGTCTGACCTGTGCTGTAGCATTTGTTTTTGCATTTCAGGCTTTCGGGCAAAGAGCCAAAACCAGAACTACTTCATCCATTTTTTCAGAGTTGGCCTTGGTCATTAGCACAGGATGCAGTGCTGTGAGTGCGCAGAAGAGAAGAAATTTCTGTGTCTTAAGTGTGCTAAAGCTATTAGAAACTCCTTGAATCTAGGCTGAAAAAATGAAAGTAGTGCCAATAACACTGACTGGTGAGGACACTATCAAGTGGAAAAGCTCCCTATAATTGGTTCATATGGGATGGGGACCATATAACCACTGCATCAAGAATTGACTTGAGACAAACTTTTGCTTCCTTAGTTCTGGTTGCTGGGTAGCAGCATTACTAGGGTAGCAGCAGGTAAATCTTGAAATAAAGGAATTGGTAAAGAAGGAAGACAGTGCCATGTGTTTCCTTTCCAGTCTTGCTGTGCCTCACATCATGCAGTGATTTTATTGCTGATGTTCAGAACATCAAATGAAGATATGTGAGGGCACTTCTGTACTCCACGTTCTTAACCAGGTTTATCAGCAGAGCTCCTGTTTTCATACAATCCATGTCTGTTCCAAAACAGTGCAATGGCATGAAAAAACAAAAGGCTCAAATAATAGAAATTTCCAAGCAAAATACCAGCTTGTGCAGTAACCTAGTGTTGCTTGACTGAGATCCCACAACAAACCTTTGTTTTGTTTATAATAATCATCTAGAAATGTAATCTTATTGCCTCATCCGTTTGAGGTTACCCTATTTAGCATGCTGAAGTTTTTGTGGGCATAGCATCCAAAAGCTGCAATGCAACCACAAATCAGGGGCACTGATAGCTCATGTAGCCACAGTTCTGAGTTTTACGCTTTAAGGGCTGAAGGGTCTCATTCTGTCCCTTGCAGATCTACAACACATTTGCTCAGACTACAGTATGCTTTAATGATCTGCACCAAAAGCATTTCTGATGCAGGCAAAGTGTTTATTTGATAATTTATAAATCCAGTAATAGTTTCTGCAAATGCCTTCCTTTTCACTCCCAAAAGGAAGTTCTCTAGTTCAGGAATTAAAACACTTTCCTTAAAAGTTAACTCAAACATACCACATCAATGCTAGAAAAAACCCAGTCAACATCTCTGAAAGCAAGTAAAATGTTTTGTGTTTTATCTAGTAAAAACAAACCAAACCCAACTTTTCAAGATGAGTGTTGTTTCATGCTTTGAGCAGGAGATGGAGAGGAAAGCACAGTTAGAGCCTGGGCCCTGACAGAAGCCCTCAGGGAGGGACTACGCAGCAGCGGCAGCAGCAGCAGCAGCAGCAGCAGCAGCAGCAGCAGCAGCAGCAGCA